>NC_080487.1:10542500-11142500 GCF_030265055.1 Doryrhamphus excisus | reverse complement strand
GGCAGATTGCCCTAATGCCACAATTTAATGAAAAACAATGAAAATCAGGACAATTACCCCCCCCCCCCCCCCCCCCAAAAAAAAAGGCTAGTAACTGGTAGTTGGTAGCTAGTAACTGGTAGTTGGTAGCTAGTAACTGGTAGCTGGTAGCTAGTAGCTAGTAACTGGTAGCTGGTACTAGTAGCTAGTAACTGGTAGCTAGTAGCTGGTAGCAGGTAACTGGTAGCCGGTAGCTAGTAGCTAGTAACTGGTAGTTGGTAGCTAGTAACTGGTAGCTGCTAGCCGGTAGCTGGTACTAGTAGCTAGGAGCTAGTAGCTGGTAGATAGGAGCTAGTAGCTGGTAACTAGTAGCTGGTAGCTAGTAGCTGGAAGCTGGTAGCTGGTAATTGGTAGCTGGTAGCCAGTAGCTAGTAGCTAGTAACTGGTAGTTGGTAGCTGGTACTAGTAGCTAGGAGCTCGTAGCTAGGAGCTAATAGCTAGTAGCTGGTAGCTGGTAGCTGGTAGCTAGTAGCTGGTAGCTAGTAACTAGTAGCTGGTAGCTGGTAGCTAGTAACTGGTAGCCGGTAACTGGTAGCTGGCAACTTGTAGCCGGTAGCTGGTAGCTCGTAACTGGTAATTGGTAGCTGGTATCTAGTAACTGGTAGCTAATAACTGGTAGCTCGTAACTGGTAGCACAACATATGCTGGGCTTGCTGGTCATACTGGTAGCTAGTCTATGCTATTTTTTTCAATTTCAATTGAAAAACACCCCCACTTGGCAGATTGCCCTAATGCCACAATTTAATGAAAAACAATGAAAATCAGGACAATCCCCCCCCCCCCCCCCCTAAAAAAATGCATTGGTCACCCCAATTTAAAGGCATTCTCCTACACATGCAGTTTTAGCACAACACATTTATCCTCCATGTAGCAGACTGTTTATTTCCAGCACCTATTCATAAAGCAAAACATAATTAAGCCCAATGATTATGGATTTAGATTGCCTGCTGTAAATGTTTCTTGCCTCATGTGCAGGCTGATAGAAAAGACATTTATGCTAATATGCTTGCTAGGGTTACGAGTGGCCAGCTCCGATAAAGCACCGCGTCTAATTAACACGCTGACAGCCGCAATGTCTGGGCAATCGTACCCACTCAGTTCAGTGGAGTAGTCAAGGAAGTGACACGGCCACAGGGCAACCGGTACAGTCATTTTAAACCCACCCTTCAAGACCGCCGCCGCCGCCGCCCCCCCATACGTGATGTGCACAAAGCGTCAGAAACATCAGATGCATTTCTGCTCAGTATCTCCAACGGGTTCTAAAAATAACTCTCACAGTAGGACGTGCTGACTTGTGCTTCCCTCACCGCTCGAGTGTAAACAATGAGGCGTTTTTTTTTTTGTTTTTTTTTGATCGGTCAGGACAGACTCCCGAAGAGGAGAGCTTGATCAGTGTCTCGTCAGCAAGCGGTAAACAGCGGGCGCCATACTTTGAAGTTGGAGAGGGACACGTCGGTAGATCTGGTAATTGTATTTACTGCTCGGCACCGGCCTCTTGGTGGGTAACTTATGTGGAAACCGTTCTTCCCTCGGAATTGAACAATTAATCTGATTCTAGACTCAAGTATACTCAATGTATGTTCATTAGAGGCGGATATGCACTCTCACAAGAAGTCCATACTAGCCCCCTAATGGTACACACTACGGTTATTTATGCTATAGTAACATAATTAAAGAAGTTTATACGTCCATTCATTCAGTTGATAGTGGGGGCTAACAGGAAGGTAAATACAGTCGTATAATTTGTTGTGTAAGGTAACTACTATTCTAGTCTTGAACAGCTGGACACAAATGGTTGAACATTTGTCAAAACGTGCACTCATACTGTGAGGACTGTGCGGTTACTTTGCCGACAAATACAAAACATGGTGGCGCAGTAAGTAAACCTTGCACAGCTTAGCCGGATCACCATGAAATTTGGTACACATTTTTGGCTAATTTGACATTAAAATTAACATTAACCAAAATGGGCTGCACGTGGAATTGAGTGGACAAGTGGTTAGCGCGAAGGCCTCACAGCTAGGAGACCCGAGTTCAATTCCACCCTCGGCCATTTCCAAATTGTCCATAGGTATGAATTTGAGTGTGAATGGTATGCTGCACGGTGGAAAAAAGTGGTTAGCACGAAGACCTCACAGCTAGGAGACCCGAGTTCAATTTCACCCTCGGCTATCTCCTAATTGTCCATAGGTATGAATTTGAGTGTGAATAGTAAGGCTGCACGGTGAACAAGTGGTTAGCATGAAGGCCTCACAGCTAGGAGACCCAAGTTCAATTCCACCCTCGGCCATCTCAAAATTGTCCATAGGTATAAATTTGAGTGTGAATGATAGGCTGCATGGTGACCAAGTGGTTAGCGCGAAGGCCTCACAGCTAGGAGACCCGAGTTCAATTCCACCCTCGGCCATCTCCAAATTGTCCATAGGTATGAATGTGAGTGTGAATGGTAGGCTGCATGGAGGACAAGTGGTTAGCCTGCAGGCCTCACAGCTAGGAGACCCGAGTTCAATTCCATCCTCTGCCATCTCCAAATTGTCCATAGGTATGAATTTGAGTGTGAATGGTATGCTGCACGGTGGAAAAAAAGTGGTTAGCACAAAGACCTCACAGCTAGGAGACCCGAGTTCAATTCCATCCTCTGCCATCTCCAAATTGTCCATAGGTATGAATTTCAGTGTGAATGGTAGGCTGCACGGTAAACAAGTGGTTAGCGTGAAGGCCTCACAGCTAGGAGATCCAAGTTCAATTCCACCCTCGGCCATCTCCAAATTGTCCATAGGTTTGAATTTGAGTGGACAAGTGGTTAGCGTGAAGGCCTCACAGCTAGAAGACCCGAGTTCAATTCCACCCTCGGCCATCTCCAAATTGTCCATAGGTATGAATTTGAGTGTGAATGGTAGGCTGCACGGTAGTAAAGTGGTTAGCGCAAAGGCCTCACAGCTTGGAGACCCAAGTTCAATTCCATCCTCTGCCATCTCCAAATTGTCCATAGGTATGAATTTGAGTGTGAATGGTATGCTGCACGGTGGAAAAAAAGTGGTTAGCACAAAGACCTCACAGCTAGGAGACCCGAGTTCAATTCAATAAAACCCAGTTCAATAAAACCCACACAAACTCCACACAGAGATGGCTGAGAGTGGAATCGAACTCGGGTCTCCTAGCTGCGAGGCCTGCATGCTAACCACTCGTCCACCGTGCAGCCTGTTATGTTGTCGTAATTTACAATAAAAAAAACAATAGAAAACCCAAAGAAAATATGTCCAATGTAGTACATCCTAGTTTTTCCGGGTCCAATACTCAGTGGGAATCCAGTTGAAGCCATTCTCCAAAGTGATGTAACCAATGTTTAACTGCATGTGGGAAAGCATTGTTGCAGACCTCCTGCTGGCAGGAATCTGTAGAAGACGGTACCAGCTGACCCCGTAATGTGCAGTGGGAATTCAAACAGAACCAGAGTTTAAAATGGATACCACTGTTGTGTCAACAGCGTTTTTTTTTTTTTAAATAAAGTTATTGCAGCTCATACCCGCATACTGTTTGGTGCGGGCAGTGCTTCACCGGAGATGCTAATGCATGTTGACAGAGGATGCTAATGTTTTCACAAGCCTGAAACGTCCTGCTGGGCTAGTTAAAGGCTCTTGTCATTTGTCCTCTTCTTCTCCTGCTCTGAGACGTTCCCCTTAGAGACCTTTTTTTGGGCACTCATCTTGTCGATCAAAGGTCGCTTGGCGAAGCAGAGGCGTTGACCTCGGGCGGGTTTGTGTCGTTGACGTGGTAAACTTTAAGACCTTCCGACAGCAGACATAGTGAGACATAGTGACTCAGTCAGCCTTTTTTAATGTCTGAGAAGGAACTCATGCCTGTCTGAGGTACAAAGTTCCTCCGATGGTTGTGAAGTGGAATTGGGTCCAGCATAACCTTGTGATCCTAATGAGAATTCAAACATTTAATTTTTGAATATTGTTATGGGCCTGGAAAGCAATATGTACAGTACGTAATGACTTAACGTCCATAACGTCAACATTACGTGTAAAGCAAACGAATTCGGAGCTTGAAAATGGGTTTCTTCATCAGAAACCTCTCCGTCAGCGCATCAAGTGGTAAGCACGAAGGCCTCACAGCTAGGAGACCCGAGTTCAATTCCACCCTTGGCCATCTCCAAATTGTCCATAGGTATGAATTTGAGTCTGAATGGTAGGCTGCACGGTGAACAAGTGGTTAGCATGCAGGTCTCACAGCTCCGATACCCGAGTTCAATTCCACCCTCGGCCATCTCCAAATTCCAAATTGTCCATAGGTATGAATTTGAGTCTGAATGGTAGGCTAGACGGTGAACAAGTGGTTAGCGCAAAGGCCTCACAGCTAGGAGACCCGAGTTCAATTCCACCCTCGGCCATCTCCAAATTGTCCATAGGTATGAATTTGAGTGTGAATGGTAGGCTGCACGGTGGAAAGTGGTTAGCGTGCAGGCCTCACAGCTAGGAGACCCGAGTTCAATTCCACCCTTGGCCATCTCCAAATTGTCCATAGGTATGAATTTGAGTGTGAATGGTCGGCTGCACGGTGGTCAACTGGTTAGCACAGCTAGGAGACCCGAGTTCAATTCCACCCTTGGCCATCTCCAAATTGTTCATAGGTATGAATTTGAGTGTGAATGGTAGGCTGCACGGTGGTCAAGTGGTTAGCGCGACGGCCTCACTGGGACTGGAGACAGTCCCACTGAGGAAAAAACAGGAAGCAAAACTGGAGGTAGCAGAGATGAGGATGTTGAAGTTGTCATTGGGAGTGACCATGATAGATAGGATCAGGAAAGAAAGAAAGAAAGTTTTTTTTAACAATTTCTTAAACTATTTCAACTGCACTCGACTCTTAGTCACCATGACTACAACAGATGCTATACGCCATTTTCATAAGGGACTCTAATCCACAAATTACAACATACTGACCCCCGGTCAATCCTTTTCATGTGAAACCATGAAAATGTCAACACAATAATAAACAGCTCTTTAGGCTTTTTTTCCACTATTAGACTTGAATTTCATGAATATTTATATCGGTCTAAATAGCGACGCGCCAGAAGCCTTTGGCACGGCGTGAAGTCGCCGTCGATGCACATGCAAACCGCTACTCTCAATGCAGAACTGGTAGCGGAAGGCACTTTTCACGTTTAACGCGTAATGCGGACTGACTTGCATCTCGCTTCACGCTTCATTTGCTAAGCAGCACTGGAAGAATGAATTCAGAACGTATTAATATTTTTATTTTGTATATAATGGTTCCAATCAAATGCTACCACTTTGGTAAGTCAATCTACTAAATGTGTGAATTATGCATACATTGCATATGTATTATTATTATTATTATAAATTCAAGGCACAGCAGTGTGAGCAGTCTAAATAAAGTAGCATGACAGGCAATGACAGCAAGGTGATACTACTCTTCCAAGGCAGGTAGTAATCCCACTGTGTATAAATTCAAAACAGCATGATCAAAGATGGCCTGTAAAAAAATAATAATAATAAAAAAAAAATGAAGTAAAGTCGACAGGTAAAATTGGCAATTCAAAGAGAAATGGATTGGAAAAATATGCGCTCACCCTTTCCACGCACAGCTCAAAGAGGATTCTGTTGCTTTGATTGCTAACGCCGTTCTACTCTTACAAGCCACTGCAAGAATCTACAAGCATAGCATGTAAAGTAAAAAAGGGCAGACCTCTCATGTCTTCTTCCGCCAACCTCATATAAATAATATCAAATATACCACATAAGGTGGCCAGAAATATTTCAATATTCAACAAAGCAAAATTTGTTCTCAATCAGAAAAATCACTCCACACTCTTTATTGCTTTAAAGCAATCTTCACTCGCTAAATGTACTGCAAAAAAGGCCAGTAAGGATAATTCATAATGCCGCCTACAGAGAACATACTAACTCCTTATTTCTAAAATCACAAATACTTAAACTTGCTGATATAGTTCATCTTCAAACAGCTAAAATAATGCATAAGGCTAAAAATAACCAATTAGCTAAAAATGTCATCCAATACTTCTCTACAAGAGAGGAGAAATATGATCTCAGGAAAGAAGTACATTTAATTTAATTTAATTTAATTTAATTTAATTTAATTTAATTTAATTTAATTTAATTTAATTTAATTTAATTTAATTTAATTTAATTTAATTTAATTTAATTTAATTAAAAAAAATATTAGAAAGCAGGAAGTGAACAAATGTAACAGTTACTGATTGTAAAAGTAAAAAAAATAATTTAATTTAATTTCATTTAATTTAATTAAAAAATGTTATTAAATAAATAAAGTAAATACATTTTATAAACCAACACAAAAACTTAAACTATCTTAAGAAAGCAGGAAGTGAACAAATGTAACAGTTACGGTACGTGACAAAAGTAAAAAAAAATCTAAAAAAATAAATAAAGTAAATACATTAAAAAACACAACACAACAGTTACTGATTGTCAAAGTAAAAAAAAATAATTTTATTTAATTTTATTTAATTTAAAAATATATATTAGAAAGCAGGAAGTGAACAAATGTAACAGTTACTGATTGTAAAAGTACCAGATGGAGGGGTAGGATTTAATAAGCTTTGCTTCTTCCTACTTCTTTTGGACATGTGGAACTGTGAACTGATTATGTGATGCATTCAATTGTAATCTGATGCATGTTCAAATGAAATTAAACCATTACCATTATCATTACCAATCCCCCGCCATACCTGCCTATATGAAGTAATGCTAATAATACATGCATTGCTTCTGAGAGGTTAATATTTTCTTTATTAGCATAGTAAAAAAAGGCTTAGCGGAAAGCTTATCCTTATAAAATCCAAACAATCCTGTTACCTGCTTTTGCAGGCGATATAATTCATCTTGTCATTACACAGCAGCCTGTAAAGGTTAGACGCATCAAAACAGTAATGATGATTGGAAGCAAGATAAATTGCCGCTGTGCTTTTATGTACGGCGGGGAGGCTCGCTTTAAATCATACCTCTCGGAGGAAGCGACGACCGATCCATCGCGTTCCCGTTGAGGTAATTATGTTTGTTTGTTTTAGTTCATAGTGTAATATCCCGATGTTGTGAATAATGATGCGGGTAGTAATGGGTAAGTCGTGTAAGCCATTATTGAGAAAGGTGACATTTTTTTGCATCAAATAATAATAATGTTTAGCACTTTGTTCTCCCTTGTAGCAAATTTTCTAATTGTTCCGCCGACAACTTTACTGCTCGGTTTCGCTCCCCATGCTCACATTGTGGGCTTGTGTTAGAAATGAAATGTTTCCTCCCCCCCTAACAAGGCCACTTTAGTAAATTTAAGTCCAGCCAATTTCTTCACTCTGCTGTTATGAGAAAGAAAAAGGACTCGCATAGTGGTAATACATTTACAAAATGTATTAAAAACATATTAAACAGAATAGAATTGGAATAACAATAAATCAGACAGAATAGAATTGCAGTTGTCAGCAGGAGAAGAGTTTTTAAAACGCCTCGGAGTATAACGACTCGACACTAAACAGACACTGAGGCTCAGTTGTAGCGATTCATTCATTTATTTTCTACCGCTTATCCTCACAAGGGTCGCGGAATGTGGGAGGAAACCTGGAGAAAACCCGGCCATGGATGGCCGAGGGTGGAATCGAACTCAGTTCTCCTAGCTGTGTGGCCTACGCGCTAACCATTCAGTCCATAATACAGTTATTAAGTTTCAAAAAGTCATAAATTAATTAATTGATCGCTGTCTTGTGGTTTACTATAGCCTATTATTAGTCAAATCAAATACTGCAATACATTAAATAGTAATACATTAAATACACTCATTCATTTTCTACCTCTTATCCTCACAAGGGTGCTGGAGCCTATCCCAGCTGTCTTCGGGCAAGAGACGGGGTACACCCTGGACTGGTGGCCAGCCAGCCAATCACAGGGCACATTTAGACAAACAACCATTCACACTCACATTCATACCTATGGACAATTTGGAGTCGCTAATTAACCTAGCATGTTTTTGGAATGTGGGAGGAAACCGCAGTACCCGGAGAAAACCCGGCCAGAGATGGCCGAGGGTGGAATCAAACTCAGGTCTCCTAGCTGTGTGGCCTACGCGCTAACCACTCAGTCCATAATACAGTCATTAAGTTTGAAAAATTCATAAATTAATTAATTGATCGCTGCCTTGTGGTTGACTATAGCATGTTATTAGTCAAATCAAATACTGCAATACATTAAATACATTCATTCATTTTCTACCTCTCATCCTCACAAGGGTGCTGGAGCCTATTCCAGCTGTCTTCGGGTGAGAGGCGGGGTACACCCTGGACTGGTGGCCAGCCAATCACAGGGCACATATAGACAAACAACCATTCACACTCACATTCATACCTATGGACAATTTGGAGTCGCTAATTAACCTAGCATGTTTTTGGAATGTGGGAGGAAACTGGAATACCCGGAGAAAACCCACGCATGCACGGGGAGAACATGCAAGAGATGAGCGAGGGGGGGATTGAACTCGGGTCTCCTCGCTGTGAGGTCTGCGCGCAAACCACTCTACCACCGTGCAGCCTGAGTTGTAGCAATAAGTAGCTAAAATCGGTTGAATTTAGAGTTCAAAACAGTTATTGGAAAAAACACGGCAGCATTGATAGTTTGTGTTCTGGTCAAGCCTACAGCAAATCTGATCAAATCTTCCTGCTTTTTGTTCTTGTTCTGCACTCAAACTCTTCAGAAGAAGGTCCTCAGAAGGGTTGTTTTGAAGTCTCAGCATGGTGTCAACATTCTTTTGTTTACTTTAGTTGCATTTGACAACTCTCCGAAGTTATTTATTTTTTCATATTCGGTGGATTTGTCTCCTGTTTTTGATAGTTTGTCTACACAAATGAATAACATTGGCACTAACAGCTAGTACGGCTGTAGGCAACTTTCTCATGTAGCTTTTATTGACTCCATGAGACTCACAAGAAATGAGTGATTTAAAGAAACAGTACAAGGAGTTGATGTTTACAAAGCATCATGAACTATTATGTACATTTATTCATTTTCTATACCGCTTATCCTCACAAGGGTCGCGGGGGTGCTGGAGCCAATACCAGCTGTCTTCGGTACACCCTGCACTGGTGGCCAGCCAATCACAGGGCACATATAGACAAACAACCATTCACACTCACATTCATACCTATGGACAATTTGGAGTCGGCAATTAACCTAGCATGTTTTTGGAATGTGGGAGGAAACCGGAGTACCCGGCGAAAACCCGGCCAGAGATGGCCGAGGGTGGAATCAAACTCAGGTCTCCTAGCTGTGTGGCCTACGCGCTAACCACTCAGTCCATAATACAGTCATTAAGTTTGAAAAATTCATAAATTAATTAATTGATCGCTGCCTTGTGGTTGACTATAGCATGTTATTAGTCAAATCAAATACTGCAATACATTAAATACATTCATTCATTTTCTACCTCTCATCCTCACAAGGGTGCTGGAGCCTATTCCAGCTGTCTTCGGGTGAGAGGCGGGGTACACCCTGGACTGGTGGCCAGCCAATCACAGGGCACATATAGACAAACAACCATTCACACTCACATTCATACCTATGGACAATTTGGAGTCGCTAATTAACCTAGCATGTTTTTGGAATGTGGGAGGAAACTGGAATACCCGGAGAAAACCCACGCATGCACGGGGAGAACATGCAAGAGATGAGCGAGGGGGGGATTGAACTCGGGTCTCCTCGCTGTGAGGTCTGCGCGCAAACCACTCTACCACCGTGCAGCCTGAGTTGTAGCAATAAGTAGCTAAAATCGGTTGAATTTAGAGTTCAAAACAGTTATTGGAAAAAACACGGCAGCATTGATAGTTTGTGTTCTGGTCAAGCCTACAGCAAATCTGATCAAATCTTCCTGCTTTTTGTTCTTGTTCTGCACTCAAACTCTTCAGAAGAAGGTCCTCAGAAGGGTTGTTTTGAAGTCTCAGCATGGTGTCAACATTCTTTTGTTTACTTTAGTTGCATTTGACAACTCTCCGAAGTTATTTATTTTTTCATATTCGGTGGATTTGTCTCCTGTTTTTGATAGTTTGTCTACACAAATGAATAACATTGGCACTAACAGCTAGTACGGCTGTAGGCAACTTTCTCATGTAGCTTTTATTGACTCCATGAGACTCACAAGAAATGAGTGATTTAAAGAAACAGTACAAGGAGTTGATGTTTACAAAGCATCATGAACTATTATGTACATTTATTCATTTTCTATACCGCTTATCCTCACAAGGGTCGCGGGGGTGCTGGAGCCAATACCAGCTGTCTTCGGTACACCCTGCACTGGTGGCCAGCCAATCACAGGGCACATATAGACAAACAACCATTCACACTCACATTCATACCTATGGACAATTTGGAGTCGGCAATTAACCTAGCATGTTTTTGGAATGTGGGAGGAAACCGGAGTACCCGGCGAAAACCCGGTCAGAGATGGCCGAGGGTGGAATCGAACTCAGGTCTCCTAGCTGTGTGGCCTACGTGCTAACCATTCAGTCCATAATACAGTCATTAAATTTCAAAAATTCGTAAATTAATTAATTGATCGCTGTCTTGTGGTTGACTGTAGCCTATTATTAGTCAAATCAAATACTGCAATACATTAAATACATTCATTAAGTCGCTAATTAACCTAGCATGTTTTTGGAATGTGGGAGGAAACCGGAGTACCCGGAGAAAAAACCCACACATGCACGGGGAGAACATGCAAACTCCACACAGAGATGGCCGAGGGTGGAATTGAACTCGGGACCCTGAAAGACTAGGACTTGGACAACAACTTGGAAATTTTCTATTGTTTTTTTATTGCAAATTACGACAACATAACAACATAACAAGCTGCACGGTGGAAAAGTGGTTAGCCAAAGGTCTCACAGCTAGGAGATCCAAGTTCGATCCCACCCTCAGCCATCTCTGTGTGGAGTTTGCATGTTCCAAAAACATGCTAGGTTAATTAGCGACTCCAAATTGTTCATAGGTGTGAATGTGAGTGTGAATGGTTGTTTGTCTATATGTGCCCTGTGATTGGCTGAAGACTCTCGCCTCTTGCCTGAAGACAGCTGGGATAGGCTCCAGCACCCCCGCGACCCTTGTGAGGATAAGCGGTAGAAAATGAATGAATGAATATATATTACAATAACTACTGTTACAGTAACTGTTACATTTGTTCACTTCCTGCTTTCCTAATATAGTTCAAATTTTTATTTAATTTTATTTATTCATTTATTTATTTTGAAAATTTTATTAGAATTTTTAAAATTATTTTTAATTATTTTTAATTTTATTTTTGTCACATACCGAAGTACAAGGTGATATGACCATACATTGACATAATGG
The DNA here is from genome assembly GCF_030265055.1 of Doryrhamphus excisus. NCBI lineage: Eukaryota > Metazoa > Chordata > Actinopteri > Syngnathiformes > Syngnathidae > Doryrhamphus > Doryrhamphus excisus. Next base: position 11,131,071 of record NC_080487.1, on the reverse strand, counting down.
GTACCATAATAAGTGTCAATATAGTGATATATATATATATATAGAACATCATGACTGGTTCAAGACTCTTCATCCTTGTATTTAGAACATCAACTGCTTGTATTGTTTCTTGAATTGTCTCATCGTTGTGCATTGTTTGAGGGTCTTACTCAATCCATATATATAAACAAACATTTGTTACCCTAAACAGCCCTTTATGATCCAATTACTTTGTGGTTTATGTTAGCTAATATACAGTATGTAGTGGCACAATCATTCCCAGCGTGCTTTGCAATGACCGGCGGCTGCTTTGAGTTGATGAATGCACACTTTTCTCCGCGAGCACACGCACACAACGTTACTGAATCAACACAATGTTGTTTACGTCTGCCTTATGGCCCCTTTTTGTAATTCAACACAAAATCTGTCACACTCTAAATGACACGGAATGCAGTAGAGTGTACACAAACGCAGTATGTAGTCACACTCGGATAATGTTACTGTGATTGGGGTCTTTACACCTTCAATCCGGTGTTCCGATCCGTGGTAAAGTACAGGATACTTCCTCTCCGTTGGTGGGCCGGACTATGGCGTGATTTTTAGTATCACGGTCATAGTGACAGTTCTTAGCGATAACGTGTTTCATAGTGGAAATAACATACAAAGCCACAAACCAAGAGCATACTCGCTCATAATAATGATGTGCATGATAATGATGTGTCAGTGTGCGGCTAACCCGATCGCTCCTCTCCAAAGTAATTAATGACAGCCACCTTGCATCAAAGAACTCATCAGAAGCACTCGAAACAAGGCGGTATTCACGCTAGGCTAATCGTATTGTGCCAAAGGAGGGGAAGTGTGCCTTGCTCGGGAAAGCATCAGAGGAGTCACAGACGTCGTGTGAATATACCATTTCAATAGAAGCTACATGCACCAAATTTGGTAATGGTTTAATTTCATTTGAACATGCATCAGATGACAATTGAATGCATCCCATAATCAGTTCACAGTTCCACATGTCCAAAAGAAGTAGGAAGAAGCAAAGCTTATTAAATCCTACCCCTCCATCTGGTACTTTTACAATCAGTAACTGTTACATTTGTTCACTTCCTGCTTTCTAATATAATTTATTAAATTAAATTAAATTAAATTAAATTAAATTAAATTAAATTAAATTAAATTAAATTAAATTAAATTAAATTAAATTAAATTAAATTAAATTAAATTAAATTAAATTAAATTAAATTAAATTAAATTAAATTAAATTAAATTAAAATTAATTAAATTAAATTAAATTAAATTATTTTTTTTACTTTGACAATCAGTAACTGTTACATTTGTTCACTTCCTGCTTTCTTAATATAGTTAATTTTTTTTAATGTATTTACTTTATTTATTTTTATTTTTTAGATTTTTTTTTTATTTTTTGTCACGTACCATAACTGTTACATTTGTTCACTCCCTGCTTTCTTAATATAGTTTACGTTTTTTTGTTGTTTTTTAGAAATGTATTTACTTCATTTATTTCATAATATTTTTTTAATTAAATTAAATTTTTTACTTTTACAATCAGTAACTGTTACATTTGTTCACTTCCTGCTTTCTAATGAAAACAATTTTAATGAAATTTAATGAAATGAAATGAAATTAAATTTACAATCAGTAACTGTTACATTTGTTCACTTCCTGCTTTCCATAATACAGTTTAAGGTTGTTTTTTTCTTTTGTTTTTTTTTTTAATAATAACCAAAGTACGAGGTGATATGAGCATCCAATGATTCAATACTCAATCCAATACTCAATCCATTCCATAGTTTGATTCCACATACTGAAATGCTATGGCTTTTTAACGTAGTCGTAACATAGAAGTGTTTCAAATGTACTTTAGCTAATTGGTTAATTTTAGCCTTATCCATTATTTTAGCTGTTTGAAGATGAACTATATCAGCAAGTTGAAGTATTTGTGATTTTAAAAATAAGGAGTTAGTATGTTCTCTGTAGGCGGCATTATGAATTATCCTTACTGGCCTTTTTTTTGCAGTACATTTAGCGAGTGAAGATTGCTTTTATAGTTATTAGCCCATATTTCCACACAATAAGTAAGATATGGTAGAAGCAGGTAATACATTAAATACACTCATTCATTTTCTACCTCTTATCCTCACAAGGGTGCTGGAGCCTATCCCAGCTGTCTTCGGGCAAGAGACGGGGTACGCCCTGGACTGGTGGCCAGCCAGCCAATCACAGGGCACATATAGACAAACAACCATTCACACTCACATTCACACCTATGGACAATTTGGAGTCGCTAATTAACCTAGCATGTTTTTGGAATGTGGGAGGAAACCGGAGTACCCGGAGAAAACCCGGCCAGAGATGGCCGAGGGTGGAATCGAACTCAGGTCTCCTAGCTGTGTGGCCTACGCGCTAACCACTCAGTCCATAATACAGTCATTAAGTTTCAAAAATTCATAAATTAATTAATTGATCGCTGTCTTGTGGTTGACTATAGCCTATTATTAGTCAAATCAAATACTGCAATACATTAAATACATTCATTCATTTTCTACCTCTCATCCTCACAAGGGTGCTGGAGCCTATCCCAGCTGTCTTCGGACAAGAGAGCAATAAAAAATTAAAAGGGAAAATGGTCTATAAGGTGCAGGTTGTAACATGGGATATTTACACACTATAGGACACACTATAAACCTTGCAATTCATATGTTAGCCACATCATTGTTCAGGCCTCACACGGTAAGGAATGGTCTAGAGTTGGGGAGCAGCCCCCCGTCCTCTGTAGCCCTCAATTCACAGCAGTAAGACCCCCCCCCCCCCCTTCTCTCTCTCTCTTTCTCTCTCTCTCGCCCCCCCTCGACCTGAATTAATTTCTCTACAGAGCTGATCAGCTCCGCTCTGCTGCAGCCAATCCTTATAATTAGGCCTTCAGCAAAGTAAACCCCCAGCTAGCTTGGATCCGAGTCCATTTGAGTCTGGAGACATGACAGTGCTGCAGATAAAAGATTGTGTGTGTGTGTGTTTGTGTGTGTGTGTGTTATCACTTGTGCACCTTTCCTGCGCCTCCTGGCGAGGTTTCTCCCTTTGGGCTTCATGATGCTTTTAGGTTTTTCATTACCATGAAATCACCGGTAAGCATTCTAATGGTGATATTAGCAGATGCTACAATCCAAGGTGTCCGCCCCTAATCGCTTACGTAAGACGCCAATTTTGTCGCCTTGTTCTTGACGGCTCCTCTGACTCCATATGGTGACAGCTTTGCTAATTGCCGCCGTACTGAGAGCGGCCGTATGACAGCCTGCGCGTCAAAGTCATAAAAAAAAAAGGGAGACATCTTGCAGAATGGGGGTTTGGGTTAGGGGGGGTGGGGGGTAGTCAATAAGGCATGCTATGTACATCTAAAATTAATTCAAAATATAAAAATCTAATAATATCAAATGTTTACTAATTATATGGCTTTATTTATAAACCCATCTTGGAACACAAAGCAGGAAAAAATAATCATAATACACAAAAAACTTCTAAATTCTCAATCCAATCTGACTTTATGTATTATTATTCATTTCCAACATAACATTATATTAATAATACAAAATAAATTAAAACATAAAGAATGACATTTAGCGTCTCAGCTTTTTTTAAAATCCTGTTTTATCCTGGAAACTACACTTCCACAAGAACGCAAGATGCATTCAGGGACACTCCGAACATCACAAAAAGGACTTTATAATGTGCATGCGTGTGTAAAGAAAAACATGAAGTGCATATTCTTCTATTCACTCAATTTGTAACTGTTAATTCGGATGTACAGTACAATTTGCTACATTTAAGAATGCTGGAAATGACACTGAAAACAAATAAATTTACCTTAAATAGTATTAATAATAGTGTTTAATAATAGTTGTTTTCTATTGTCTATATTGACAGTTACTATGGAACCCATTATGTCATTGGATGGTCATATTACCTTGTACTTCGGTACGTGACTAAAAATAAAAATAAAAATAAAAATAAAAATAAAAATAAAAATAAAAATAAAAATAAAAATAAAAATAAAAATAAAAATAAAAATAAAAATAAACAAAAAACTTATATTAGAAAGCAGGAAGTTTAAAATTGTTTTTTATTAGTTTTTGTCAAATACCGAAGTACGAGGTGATAAGACCATACAATGAAATAATGGGTACCATAGTAACTGTCTACCATAGTAACTAAATATAGTGATACAAAAAATGTAAAAAATATAATACAATGAAAATAATTAATTAAAAAACAAACTATATTGGGAAAGCAGGAAGTGAACAAATGTAATAAAAAAATAATTAAAAAAAACAAAAAAACCTCAAACTATATTATGAAAGCAGGAAGTGAACAAATGTAACAGTTACTGATTGTAAAAGTACCAGATGTAGGGGTAGGATTTAATAAGCTTTGCTTCTTCCTACTCCTTTTGGACATGTGGAACTGTGAACTGATTATGGGATGCATTCAATTGTAATCTGATGCATGTTCAAATGAAATTAAAACCATTACCATTAAATGACGTGATATCTTTGAACGCAAACCCCTCATTACTCATAATAACATGCATTAAAGTCAGATTTAAATTTAATGTTTTTCAACATTTTTGAACCACAGCATGGTTTTTACATTGGAAAAACCTTGCAGCGCACCACTAACCAAAAATTTTGACAATTAGAAAAATTTCTCAATTTATTCATACTCACTAAATGAAGAAGGTGATATTAGATATATTATTTGTGGCACACTGGCAAAAAAAATTTTAGACCCATGTTGTGTTTTTTTTTAGCTTGATGGGTATATTCAGTTCATTTTGAGGTACTTACAAATATGTAGCATCTTGTTTTGTCTTATAACTTTGACATAGTTGGTGATTAATGGCTGATTAATGACCAGGCTGCAGATTAATTTTTCTCCGATTATGATAGAAATTTCACAGAGCTTGTAAGCATCCCAAAATTAACGTTGACATCATACCTTGCGATTCCTCGGACCGTGTTGATTGCATCTTATGCCTCCGAGTACCATTTTACGCCCAGTTGACTCCCATTATAACCCTTGTTGTTCAATATGCAATAATCCTGATGTTTTGTAGTGATATTTGTGTAAATAGTGACTGGATCGCTACACAAGGGGCGTCTGACAATGGCTCAAAATGGCCGATTTGGATTTTTCTTGTTGTTGCATCACTTGATGGAGCAAATGCTCATTGGCATTTTGGTGTCCAATGACGCTAAATGTCCTCTTGTGGTTGCATTAGAATGAGCTTGGCGATTCGGGTTTGACACAAGACGTTTGTATCTGACATACGTTTTTTTTCATGCAGTTTTTTGCAAGTTATGCAAATAAAAACAAAGCAAGATACTTTATGCAAATACATATGCCTGTCATTTGCATGAATGCACGTTGCATGAAAGGCGTATGTCACGGTTTGTGATTAATCGAGGTATGGATTCTGCGAGGATTTGCAAACTGTAACAAACGTTGAATCATATCCAAAAGCACTTATAATGTTATTATAAAATTAATTAAAATTAATAATTATGTAGAGGTGGGTGTAATGGGTTTTTTTTTATAAACAAGACAGGAAGAGTGCAGAAATATACAGCAACTCAACACCCTCGCTCGTTGCTTTCATCGTGAACCCTCTTTCAGGTTTCGTCCGTGTTCTAAGCATCATGGGTAATGTAATACATTTGGCAGTAACTTGGTAATTTGGGTAAAAATGGCCGCTATGCCCAGGCAAGGTGAATTTATGTCGGATATGATGTGAATACTCCATACGGAGCTTTGGAAGAAGCAGAGTTTAGGCCGGAAGAAGCTAAGCATCATGGTGCATTCAGGTCAGATACACTTGGGTATTTTGTATGTTGGAGCCTATCCCAGTTGACTTCGGACGAGAGGCGGGGTACATTCTGGAGTGGTCGCCACCCAATCGCTGACATATAGACAAAAAACTTTCATTCATTCATTCATTTTCTATCGCTTTTCCTCACAAGGGTCACGTAGGGTGCTGGAGCCTATCCCAGCTGTCTTCGGGCGAGAGGCGGAGTACACCCTGGAATGGTCGCCACCCAATTGCTGGGCACATATAGACAAAAAAAACTTTCATTCATTTTCTACCGCTTTTCCTCACAAGGGTCACGTAGGATGCTGGAGCCTATCCCAGCTGTCTTCGGGCAAGAGGAAGGGTACATCCTGGACTGGTCGCCACCCAATAGCTGGGCACATATAGACAAAAAACTTTCAGTCATTCATTCATTTTCTACCGCTTATCCTCACAAGGGTCACATAGGGTGCTGGAGCCTATCCCAGCTGTCTTCGGGCAAGAGGCGGGGTACACCCTGGACTGGTCTCCATCCAATCGCTGGGCACATATAGACAAAAAAACTTTCATTCATTTTCTACCGCTTTTCCTCACAAGGGTTACATAGGGTGCTGGAGCCTATCCCAGCTGACTTCGGGTGAGAAGTGGGGTACACCCTGGACTGGTCGCCATCCAATCGCTTGGCACATATAGACAAAAAACTTTCATTCATTCATTCATTTTCTACCGCTTTTCCTCACAAGGGTCACGTAGGGTGCTGGAGCCTATCCCAGCTGTTTTCGGGCGAGAGGCAGGGTCCATTCTGGAGTGGTCGCCACCCAATCGCTGGGCACATATAGACAAAAAAACTTTCATTCATTTTCTACCGCTTTTCCTCACATGAGTTACATAGGGTGCTGGAGCCTATCCCATCTGTCTTCGGGCGAGAGGCGGGGTACACCCTGGACTGGTGGCCAGCCAATCACAGGGCACATATAGACAAACAACCATTCACACATTCACATGTTAATTTCAGCCTTAAAATAATATACCGATTTAAGCCACGTTCATTTCCAGTTAATTATTTTCAGTCACATTGCTGAACTTTATGTAGGATTTCTTATTAAAATGTAAACAAAACATGTTGTTATTTTACCCATTAGCGACTATCCAATAAGTTCCCAAGCAACCGATCTTATTATTATGATTTAGTGCAGCTACTTAAGAGTATTACAACTACGAATAATAAATGTGTTTTTTATTTACTCAAACTCCTAATGACCTTTCGTGTCACATCATTTACAGCTTTGCTCCATCCAAATGTTCTCATTAATTAGTTAATGATAAGTTTATACTTTACTGTGTGTGGACTATAGTGTATATATAACTAGGATCGCACTGTGACCGAGTGGGTTCGATTCTCCGCTTGGGTATTTCTGTGTGCTCACAGGCCCATAAAAAAAAAAAAAAATGGCCACACTTTGAACATCACCGCGGTACACCCTGGACTGGTCGCCAATCAATCACAGGGAACATATAGACAAACAACCATTCACACTCACATTCATACCTATGGACAATTTTTGAGTCGCTAATTAGCCTAGCATGTTTTTTGGAGTTTTTGGTGTTCAAAATACGCAAGATACTGTAAGTATTACATGTTATCATCATATATTAATTCATTCATTCATTCATTTTCTACCGCCTTTTCCTCGCGGGGGGTGCTGGAACCTATCCCAGCTGTCTTTGGGCGAGAGGCGGGGTACACCCTGGACTGGTGGCCAGCCAATCACAGGGCACATATAGACAAACAACCATTCACACTCACATTCATACCTATGGACAATTTTTGAGTCGCTAATTAACCTAGCATGTTTTTGGAATGTGGGAGGAAACCGGAGTACCTGGAGAAAACCCATGCATGTACGGGGAGAACATGCAAACTCCACACAGAGATGGCCGAGGGTGGAATTGAACCCTGGTCTCCTAGCTGTGAGGTCTGCACGCTAACCACTAGTCCGCCGTGCAGCCATCATCATATATATAAAATGCTAAAAAAAAAATTAGGGGGTTATTTAGAGGGCTTTGTAGTCTAAATAGGTGTGTCCCAATGATGTGCGTTGTTAACTAGCTCATATTAACTCATTTTCTGGCGTTATAATACATAGAAAAGGGAAATATTGGTTGTATATTATTTTGCACTACCTCAAATTAAAACAGCACTACCTTTTCGTTAAATGTAAGATAGTTTTAGTTGAAAAAATTAAAATTAAGATGTCCGTGTGGCCGGTTAGCGTCAACCATGCGTCCTTGCTTCCTTGCTTCCTCATCATCTACAATGCAAAGCTTCTCTTTAGCGAGGATAAGCGTAGTTGTAATCTGCTGTGTGACAATAAAGATTCTTTGACATCTACTTTGCAACGCACAGCTTTGACTATGGAATTAATCTCGGAATCCCTTCTCCCATACATGCAAGAGCCAAATGTTGCTTTCGGGATCAACATTCCCCTCCCTTCGTTTTGCTGCAAACACTACAACTTTAATCGTCCATTGAGATGGAAACAATGTAATAGGACAACACTTTTTTTTTTTTTTTAATCACTTTCTGACCTATTTCGCACCCCCTAACCCCCCTCCACCTCCCCACCCACCGCGTGGCTTGTCATCCTCATCGCCGCCATCTGCGCCACATGCCGGCATGACAATCGCTGAGCTCCCCGCTTGGCAGCTTTGAAGGAAACCCACTGAGCCAAAGTTTTGATGTTTTGTACGTGCTAGCTTTAAGAAAATAATGTTCAGTCGTCATCTGAGTCAATAGCCACGTTTACATAAGGAGTTTTTCTCTTTCCAAAAGCAATGGTATACATCAGGGGTCTCAAACATGCGGCCCGTGGGCCAAATGCGGCCCGCAGGACACTAGTTTGAGGCCCCCGCCTTGATATGAACGTTTAATGTTTGATATGGATGCTGTATGGTATCATGTACCCAGAAAAAAAAATTATTACGTTTGATTCATGTTCATGTTAAAAGTTAAATAACTGTTAATAGTTATCCTCCCTATCCGTGTGGAAGTGGTAAGTTTTTGGCTATTTAAGTTTAAAGGAAATAACTTGAAGGCTACTGTTTAGGTCGCTTAGCTCTCTAGTTTGCGAGTTAGCATGTGTCTCAAGACCCTGCAGTTGCGCAATATGTTGTAAATAAAAAGAGTATAAATGTGACTATAGTCGTGTTTTGTCATGTCTACAGGGCTCTAATAATGCTTTGTTCATTTTAATCTGAAAAAAATAATTTCCGAAAGCAATGGTATACATCAGGGGTCTCAAACACGTGGCCCGCGGGCCAAATGTGGCCCGCCGGGCACTAGTTTGAGGCCCCCGCCTTGATATGAAAATTTAATGTTAGTGCAGGCCCGCGCAAGTTTGATATGGATGCTGTATGGTATCATGTACCCAGAAAAAATTATTACGTTTGATTCATGTTCATGTTAAAGGTTAAATAACTGTTAATAGTTATCCTCCCGATCCGTGTGGAAGTGGTAAGTTTTTGGCTATTTAAGTTTAAAGGAAATAACTTGAAGGCTACCGTTTAGGTGGCTAGCTCTCTAGTTTGCGAGTTAGCATGTGTCTCAAGACCCTGCAGTTGCGCAATATGTTGTAAATAAAAAGAGTATAAATGTGACTATAGTCGTGTTTTGTCATGTCTACAGGGCTCTTGTTTTGGCGGGTCCAAATATTAGCATCACCTCAGTACAACCACCAAAATAGAACAGCTCTACTCTTAGGCCCTCCGGGATGACTGAGCTCCATACCCTATCTCTTCGGGAGGTGCGGTCATAAGCTTCACACTCGGTCTGAAACTGAAGGTCACAGCCTGATGAGGCCATCAGGACCACAAGATCTGCAAATAACAGAGATGAGATATTAAAGGGGGACCTATTATTACGCTCATTCTTCTGCCTTTTGTATTGAGTTGTGGACTCCTATAGAGCAGCTACACACAATAACTAGCACAGAAAACTTTCTCGCGCTTCCAGAATCTGCACCTATTCCAGTAGTATTTTTTTGGAATTCATGTTTCTTGCGAAAGCGGTCTATTTTAATTTATTCCACCCACAGCTTGCCATCGGGCACGCCCACTCTGCTGTGATTGGTCACACTCCCAAGTGCGCCGGACTACTAAGAGTCTTGAACCAGTCATGATGTGCTATTTATATATCACTATATTGACACTTACTATGGTACCCATTATGTATCACCTTGTACTTGGATACGTGACAAAACATTTAATTTAATTTAATTTAATTTAATTTAATTTAATTTAATTTAATTTAATTTAATTTAATTTAATTTAATTTAATTTAATTTAATTTAATTTAATCCTGAAGCAGCAAAACAGCCCCAGACCATCACACTACCACCACCATATTTTACTGCTGAGTCTTTTGAGCTCGCATAGTCGTCGGTTAATATTCTGCATCATACATTGGTAGTGTATTGTCTGGTTGATGTAGCACCACAATACTCTTACTGTAGTACTGTAGCTATATATGCAGTATATGTATTTTATATGTACATTCCAGGATCCATTTTTTTACTTAAATTATATTAGAAAGCAGGAAGTGAACAAATGTAACAGTTACTGATTGTAAAAGTACCAGATGGAGGGGGTAGGATTTAATAATTATTTATTTAATTATATATTTAATATTATATATTTAATATTATTATATTATTTAATTAATTATATATCAGCTATATATCACATATTGACACTTACTATGGTACCCATTATGTCATTGGATGGACATATCACCTTGTACTTCGGTACGTGACAAAAAATTTAATTTAATTGAATTTAATTTAATTATTTTTTATTATTAAATAAATAAAGTAAATACATTTTTAAAAAAACAAAAGAAACTTAAACTATATTAAGAAAGCAGGAAGTGAACAAATGTAACAGTTACGGTACGTGACAAAAAATAAAAAAAAATCTAAAAAATAAATAAAGTAAATACATTAAAAAAACCAACAAAAAATTTAAACTACATTAAGAAAGCAGGAAGTGAACAAATGTAACAGTTACTGATTGTCAAAGTAAAAAAAATAATTTTAATTTAATTTAATTTAATTTAATTTAATTTAATTTAATTTAATTTAATTTAATTTAATTTAATTTAATTTAATTTAATTTAATTTAATTTAATTTAATTTATATTAGAAAGCAGGAAGTGAACAAATGTAACAGTACTGATTGTAAAAGTACCAGATAGAGGGGTAGGATTTAATAAGCTTTGCTTCTTCCTACTCCTTTTGGACATGTGGAACTGTGAACTGATTATGGGATGCATTCAATTGTAATCTGATGCATGTTCAAATGAAATAAAACCATTACCATTTATCGGTAAGAAAAGTAGAGCAATCTTAATATTGACAATATAATATAAAATTGACAATAATATTGATATATATAATATAATTCCCTGCTATGCATTAAATTGTATGGTACTTCCTTTCTTTGCCCCCTGATGCAGACTTCCCAGGACCAGGAAGTGGTACAAAATCCATGCAATTTTTTTTTTTCAATCCCATCTATAACGTCTATATCTCCCCCCTGCAGCAAGCATGCACCGAGTGTGACTCATGAGGCTCGTTGCAACGCGGTGACATTGTTGTGTAGGGGACTGTAACGTATTCATCCCCCAATGGCTCAGAGCACAACTTCTTTGATGAATATATCCGTTAGGGAAAGTTACGCACAGGAGAGAAGCGCTTTGCAGAAACCCAGGAGGGGGGGCATCATTCTTGTGCAACGTTTACGTCCGTCATTCCGAATGTGTCTTGTGAGGGGAAAGTGGAGGCCATGCATTTTTTGCAAAGAATTTCCCAATACAATCAGACAATCAGATGTGATAAATGTAGTTAGTGCCATCAATGCTATAATTAGTATAAGAATATAATATAACTTTGTGGCAATGTCCCACTCATAGCAGGTGGCGAGGTGTTAAACAGCCCATGATTTGGCCGGAATTACAAGCCAGACACTCCCCCAAGGCTATGGAGGGAGGGGGGTGTGTGTGTGTTGGTGGGGCGGCGGGGTTGGCTTAACAGGATTTCACTGATCCAGCATCATGTCTGACCAACACAAACACACCGCCATCTCTATGGCCTTTTTGAGATTCTGTTTGACAACGCTGCATGATAATGAAGCCGAGGGTGTGAAGTCGTTTGAAAATATAATTAAAATGTATCACAGAAGTGAGTACACCCCAGTAACCATGTTTATTACTGCATTTATTCTAATACTATAGGAATTGTGGTCACATTTTAGTGTTGCATTGGAGAAAAGTGGGAAAATTCTGACACACAAATCCACTGTATTGGCAATATAAGGTTATTTTTATAATATTTTTTTTTATAATTATGCCTGTTTTGTATCCTCCGAATACAAAAAGACATCTTCAAAACATCAGTAATATAAAAATTTTAAGTTGAGCTGCACTCAAAATTTCAATCACCGCATCATTAAAACATGTAAAAAAATAAAATAAAAATAACTGCAATGTTAAGTTTATAAAAAAAATAGTGGCAAATAAAACCTGAAATATATGTCAGTAATGGTGATGATTTGGACACTACATTATGTTTTTATATTGATACATAATTAACTTAACATTTTATTTTGCATTGAGTAATTTGGTACCATAACTATAGTCTAGTGTGTAATGCATTGTGTCTGAGCAAAACATTCATTTGTGCCTGTCGGGGTGTTGCGATGACGTCAGCCTCCCTCTGAGGCTCACTGGATTGGCAATATAAAATTATTTTTATAATGTTTTTATAATTATGCCTGTTTTGTATCCTCTAAATAGAAAAAAGATGCACTTCAAAACAGCAGTAATGTGACGACCTTGTAAACTATATAAACATTTTAAGTTGAGCTGCACTCAAAATTTCAATCACCGCATCATTAAAACATGTAAAAACATCAATAATAACTGCAATGTTAAGTTTATGAAACAAATAGTGGCAAATAAAACCTGAAATATATGTCAGTAATGGCGATGATTTGGACACTACATTATGTTTTTATATCGATACATAATTAACTTAACATTTTATTTTGCATTGAGTAATTTGGTACCATAACTATAGTCTAGCTGAAGTGTGTAATGCATTGTGTCTGAGCAAAACATTCATTTGTGCCTGTCGGGGCATTGCGATGACATCAGCCTCCCTCTGGGCTCCTCTGTCTGCCACTAGTAGATAGAGGCAGCATTGCAGCACCATTCATCCATTTTTTCCCCCCACTGAAATGCTGAAACTTGTACTGGTACTTGTATTGTATATTTCCTCAGTACTTTTTGAGTGTTAAGTTTCTGTGTGATGAGTTTAGCATTGTATATGAGATAACGCCATGAGGCAGATTGTTATAGAAGAAAAAAATAATCTTAACCGGTTTCAAAAGGATGGGAATATTACCAGATAGACATGGCGAGCACGCCGAAAGAGAGGCAGAGAGACAGACAATGTGTGTGATGAAGGAATTATGATGTTTTCCAATTCTGACATGATGGAGGAAGACGTTTTTGGTTTTAGTTCCCAAGAGGACGGTGGTGAATTAGTTTTCCGATATAAATAAATAAATAAATATATATATATATATTTTTTTCTCTCTCTCTCTCTATATATATATATGTACAAGTCCGTTTTTCACTCTAGAATTTAGAGTGCAGATTCTACACCATATATCTATGACCACACTCATCTCCGATTCTCCCATTTTATGACGTGGACACCTGTGGCTTATAGTCCGGTGTGGCCCATATATATATATACATATATGTACAAGTCAGTTTTTCACTCTAGAATTTAGAGTGCAGATTCTATACCATATATTTATGATCATGCTCATCTCCTATTCTCCCATTTTATGATGTGGACACCTGTGGCTTATAGTCCGGTGTGGCCCATATATTTATATATATGTACAAGTCAGTTTTTCACTCTAGAAATTAGAGTGCAGATTCTACACCATATATCTATGACCACGCTCATCTCCTATTCTTCCATTTCATGACATATATAGTCCGGTATGGCGTGATATGGCGTGATATACATATATATATATATATATATATATATATACAAGTCAGTTTTTCACTCTAGAATTTAGAGTGCAGATTCTACACCATATATCTATGACCACGCTCATCTCCTATTCTCCCATTTCATGACATATATAGTCCGGTATGGCGTGATATGGCGTGATATACATATATATATATATACAAGTCAGTTTTTCACTCTAGAATTTAGAGTGCAGATTCTACACCATATATCTATGACCACCCTCATCTCCTATTCTCACATTTTATTATGTGGACACCTGTGGCTTATAGTCCGGTGTGGCCCATATATACGTGTATATGTACAAGTCAGTTTTTCACTCTAGAATTTAGAGTGCAGATTCTACACCATATATATATGACCACGCTCATGTCCTATTCTCCTATTTGTCTTAAATGCAGCATTAATATCACATCTGTTACGTTTTACCTCCGTTGTCGCCCTACGCATGCTCAATCACTTCATATGAGCGCTGTGAAATATTTACATCAATTCCGGTCACATTGCATCGGCTAGTTCGACTAAGGCGACACGTTCAAGTTCCTTGTGTGTGTGTTGCCTAGCAACATAGTCCACAGGGTGCACTGTAGCATTTGGTATCTCTGTTTGCTTTTAATATTTGCGAGTGAATAAGCCACAATAGAGACTGTTGTTTATACATCTTTATTATGGTATTATTATATCAGTCTGATTTGTAACACACAAACACACATGAGAAGTAGTATATTAATTCATATCTGCCATTTGTGACTTTGTTGGCTTTGATTGATCTTTATGGGTGATTTGCTACTAAATTTGTTGTACAATTTTAGGACCTTCAGATATGTTTTTACAGATACCTGATGTTGAATTTTTGGAATTTTTGGATGTTGGATTTTTGGAATTTCTCTGTTTTTTTTTTGTTGATTCTTGTGGTGCATTTGGTACACCAAGGCAAATTTGTTGCCACTTTTATGTATATACCTGCAGAAAGAACGCTAATCTAATTCTAATCTAATTGAAGGTATACCAAAGTCCAACCAGGGTTTTCTGTGTCCACTAACAGTAATGGGTTTAACACTGCGGTTTCACAGTGGCTCCTGTGTGAGCTAGTTACGATTAATCCAATTAGCGCATGCATTGTGCATGCATGTGTCTCCTAATGAGCCGTCTTCGTCACCCTTGTCCAACCACCCCAAAAACCACTTCTTGTACGCCCACTGCAGTACAGTAATAAAGATTTTCATGTGCAGCCAATTGCTTACTGGACACAAGTGACAATCCCTTAGCGCTTTGCTTCTCCCTTTGCACCCATGGATGAACTCTTTACAATTCATGGAACTTTATTGTTGGTGTATTACGCTAACCTGACTCTTTTTAATATTACTACTGCTGAATGGGGTTGAAATTAGAGTTGAGGGTGCAGTAAGATTGTGGACGATGATAGAGTGAAAAATGTTATCCTCCCATCTGGTGTGGAAGTGGTAAATATTTGGATATTTGGCTTCTGAAGCTGAGAGGATGCACAATGTGTTGTAAACAATGAATAATAGGAGTCAAAAGTGACAAAAGTAACTCGGAAAATATTCCATTTATTAACATTGGTATGTTGCGGACTATTCCACCAACTGTATGTGTTTGGTTCATATTGATTTGGTTCAATATTCAATATTTGGCCTGGTTCAGGCCACATATATACATATATACATATATATAATAATATATATACATATATACATATACATATATACATATATACATATATACAATAAGCTTCAGATTAATCGAAAATAATTGTGAGTTGCAGGGCTACTATTAATTTAACTCAAATGAAACAAATTAATCATTAATTAAATTGAAATGCGGATTATTCCACCAACTGTATGTATTTGGTTCATATTGATTTGGTTCGTCCAGGGTCTAACCCATTACTCGATTAATCCAAACAATAAACTCCAGATTAATCGACTAAGAAAATAATTGTGAGTTACAGGCCTACTATTAATTTAACTCAAATGGAATTAATTAATTAATTAAACTGAAATGCGGATTATTCCACCAAATGTATGTGTTTGGTTCATATTGATTTGGTTCGTCCAGTGCTTAACCCATTACTCGATTAATCCAAACAATTAAAGAAAATAATTGTGAGTTGCAGGCCTACTAATAATTTAAATGAAATAGAACTAATTAATTAAGTAATTAATTAAACTGAAATGCCGACTATTCCACCAAATGTATGTGTTTGGTTCATCCGGGGCCTAACCCATTACTCGATTAATCCAAACAATAAACTCCAGATCGACTAAGAAAATAATTGTGAGTTACAGGCCTACTATTAATTTAGCTCATATGGAACAAATTAATAACAAATTAATTAATCAATTAATTAAACTGAAATGCAGACTATTTCACCAATTGTATGTGTTTGGTTCATATTGATTTGGTTCACCTAACCCATTATTCGATTAATCCAAACAATAAACTCCAGATTAATTGACTAAGAAAATAATTGTGAGTTGCAGGCCTACTATTAATTTAACTCGAATGAAACAAATTCATTCATTAATTAAACTGAAATGCGGACTATTCCACCAACTGTATAGTATGTTTGGTTCATATTGATTTGGTTCGTCCAAACAATTAATCCAAACAATAAGCTTCAGATTAATCGACTAAGAAAATGATTGTTAGTTGCAGGCCAACTATTAATTTAATTCAAATGAAACAAATTAATTCATTAATTAAACTGAAATGCGGACTATTCCACCAACTGTATATGTTTGGTTCATATTGATTTGGTTCGTCCAAACAATTAATCCAAACAATAAACTCCAGATTAATTGACTAAGAAAATAATTGTGAGTTGCAGGCCTACTATTAATTTAACTCGAATGAAACAAATTCATTCATTAATTAAACTGAAATGCGGACTATTCCACCAACTGTATAGTATGTTTGGTTCATATTGATTTGGTTCGTCCAAACGATTAATCCAAACAATAAGCTTCAGATTAATTGACTAAGAAAATGATTGTTAGTTGCAGGCCTACTAGTAATTTAACTCAAATGGAACTAATTAATTAATTAATTAATTACCTAAACTGAAATTCCGACTATTCCACCAACTGTGTCTGTTTGGTTCATATTGATTTGGTTCGTCCAAACAATTAATCCAAACAATAAGCTTCAGATTAATCGACTAAGAAAATGATTGTTAGTTGCAGGCCTACTATTAATTTAATTGAAATGGGACTAATTATGATCAAAAATGAGATATAGCGTAGTAAACACTGACACCACCAGAATTCTAAACATCAACATCCAACATAAGAAGGTCGCTATAACAACTTAATTTTCCTCAATTAAGAAAAGTCTCTTGCATGCAGTGACGTGCTGTGGGGTTCATCCGTTGAAGCATGTTGTTGCCATAAAGTCAATAAAATGCAAACAGGAAACGAGTGACTCTACTAATATTCATGCATTCCATCAGACTTGTGCTAATGTGCACCCGAAACCACACAAGGTCCCCTCTCCATCCTCCATGTGTCCAAAGAGCTGCCAAAAGAGTGGACAAGACAAGCTCAGTGACTGCCAGTCTGCAGATGCAAGAACCCTCATGCATATTAAAAACGCCACACCACCTGCTCGTCGTACATCACGCCCCCCCAACCCACCCACGACCCCCCCCCCCCCCCCCGCGCCTCCCCCCGCATCACATTCTCGGGTCCTCAGAATTTTAATCAAGCAGCAGCGCTGGCTGACAGGGAGCCACTCTGTGGTCCACATCGCGGGAACGTTTAACTCCCGCCTTGCTGCCTCTCATGAATGTCGCTGCTGCATTGTGGAGGTCCCAAGAGAGGCTTAGATGTCTATCACGTATCAGAATATTTCCATTTTTCGGTCTCGGATTTCACAAAAACTGATTTTTTTTCCCTTCTAAATCCAGGAATTATTTTCAACGTGCAGACATTGCTGATATGACGTAACAATGTAATGTTATTAAGAATAAATTAAACAATTGTCGGGCTGCACGGTGTTCAAGTGGTTAGCACGTATGTCTCACAGCAAGGAGACCCAGGTTCAATTCCACCCTTCGGTTTCCTCCCACATTCCAAAAACATGCTAGGTTAATTGGCGACTACATAGGTATGAATGTGAGTGTGAATGGTTGTTTGTCTATATGTGCCCTGTGATTGGCTGGCCACCAGTCCAGGGTGTACCCCGCCTCTCGCCCAAAGACAGCTGGGATAGGCTCCAGCACCCACTGCGACCCTCGTGAGGAAAAAGCGGTAGAAAATGAATGAATGAATAAACAATTGTCGGGCTGCACGGTGTTCGAGTCATTAGCGCGTATGTCTCACAGCAAGAAGACCCAGGTTCAATTCCACCCTTCGGTTTCCTCCCACATTCCAAAAACATGCTAGGTTAATTAGCGACTCCAAATTGTCCATAGGTATGAATGTGAGTGTGAATGGTTGTTTGTCTATATGTGCACTGTGATTGGCTGGCAATGGACAAACAACCATTCACACTCACATTCATACTTATGGACAATTTGGAGTTGCTAATTAACCTAGCATGTTTGTTGAATGTGGGAGGAAACCGGAGTACCCGGAGAAAACCCGGGGGAGAACATGCAAACTCCACGCAAGGATGGCCGAGGGTGGAATCGAACCTTGGTCTCCTAACTGTGAGGTCTGCGCACTAACAATTTGTCCACCATGCCGCCATCCTTATAATCCTAAGTAATAATAATAATTCATAATAATTTTATCATAACTGATTAATTGTTGTCGTTGTCTATTTACCAAATTTACCAAATAACATTATTTTAGTTTTATTTAGGTTTGTGGATAATTTGTTTTTATGAAACAGTAATTTTAGTATACTCAAATTATCATTTTTATTAACTCCTGCATATATTCCCTAGAAGAAATTGCAGTAGTAAAATCTGCAAATAATACTAAATGTAAATTATATATAGTGTGAATGGCTTTGGTTCTAGTATTGACCCTTGGGGTACACCACAAGATATATTTAAGCTAGCAGGTGTTTATTCTCCGAGCTTCACATGTTGTATGCTGTATGCTAAGTTTGTACATGCTAATTGTAAATTGATAAATTGTCCACTCTTTTTGTTGAGTGGATTTTAAATTGTGGAAAATTTGTAAATTGATGTTAGTCTCCAGTTTTGAAAATTGGATTTTAAAATTTTATTTTGATTTATTTTTTCATTGAACAATTATGTCCATCAATTTTTTTACTTAATGCATACTGTATGTTCTTTAACGTGCAGCTTTTAATCCCACGACTGCAACTTAAGGTTAGCATGATCGCGTGGGCGTCTGAGCTGCATTCAAGGTTCATGGGAAAGGCCAGTGTGTGTGTGTGTGTGCATGTAGTGGCCGTATGAACTTTAATGAAGATCCAGCTGACATGGGAGGTCAGAAGATAATTAAAAATGTGAACAGGATGAAGGAGAAAGGTGGTGGTGGTGTGTGTGTGTGGGGGGGTAGTTCCCTTGGGGGTTTATTTGGTTTCTGGTGGGATGGGGCTTTATTAACCTGCTGCTTTGGATCATCATGAACACTTTGGAGGCCAATCTAATAACAATGCTATACCAGCTAATGGCTAGATTCAGCAGTGATTCCCTATGAGTTATAAAGTCATCACCGCGAGCGACTTTTGGACTACGCAAAGAATTGGTCATTACTGGATATTTTCTCGATTTTTATGCAGCCTTTGTAAATGTACCCATGTCTTCCTCTAAGGCATTTTTTTTTTTTTTTTTTTTTTTTTTTTTTGGACCGGTACTCCATTGCATGCATTGCTTTCTGTGGACGTTCATACATATTTAGTATATGTCTGGCTGGCGGCAAGTATCCAATAATCCTAGCTTGGAGGTATCTTGCATTATTATTCCTTCTTTTCATGTTTTTTGTTGCACACCTTGCACACATGCTTTTCATCTGAGCACAAGCATTTTTTATGAAGCCTATAAAAAAAAAAAATACACAGTAATCTCTCACCACTTTAAATTTCTCAGGTTTATTCAATCACGATTTTTGGAAATATCATCGCTGTTTCCTGATTGAATACAGTCTGTAGTGGCTATTTGTTCTTCGAAAATAAACTTAAATTAAATTTAAACTATAATCAAAAGAAAAAAAAACCAAAAAAACCCTTAAACTGTATTATGGAAAGCAGGAAGTGAACAAATTTAACAGTTACTGATTATACAAGTACCATATATATATCACTATATTGACAGTTACTATGGTACCCATTATGTCATTGTATGGTCATATCACCTCATACTTCGGTACATGACAAAAAAACAAACAACAAACTTAAACTATATTAGGAAAGCAGGAAGTGAACAAATGTAACAGTTACTGATTGTAAAAGTACCAGATGGAGGGGTAGGATTTAATAAGCTTTGCTTCTTCCTACTCCTTTTAGACATGTGGAACTGGGAACTGATTATGGGATGCATTCAATTGTAATCTGATGCATGTTCAAATGAAATAAAATATATATTTTTTTAATTTAAAAAAAATATTTTTTTTAAATTAAATAAAAAAAATAAATGAAAAAAACTTAAATTATATTAGAAAATTTGACATTTTTGAGTAATATGAGTGTCAAGGTGAATAAGGGTTTGTTATTTAATGTATACAGAGCTCTCATAATGTTAAAAAACATATTTACAAGGTATGCTCTAACTATGAAAATACTCCATTTATCAATAAGGAACGCGAGGTTGCACGGTGACCGAGTGGTTAGCGTGCAGCCCTCACAGCTAGGAGACCAGAGTTCAATTCCACCCTCGGCCATCTCTGTGTGGAGTTTGGATGTTCTCCCCGTGCATGCGTGGGTTTTCTCCGGGTACTCCGCTTTCCTCCCACATTCCAAAAACATGCTAGGTTAATTAGCGACTCCAAATTGTCCATAGGTATGAATGTGAGTGTGAATGGTTGTTTGCCTATATTTGCCCTGTGATTGGCTGGCCACCAGTCCGAGATATACCCAGCCTCTTACCATAAGACAGCTGGGGTAGGCTCCAGCACAACCTTAGCGGAAATTAATTTATCACGGTTGGGTCTGGAACCAGTTAATAGTGATAAACATGGGATTACTGTAATAAAACATATACTACCTAAGTAAAAAACAATGTCCCAAACTAACTTTTAATAATAGAGAACTAGTCAACCTGCCTCTGATTGGATAATTACTGCGTAGCTGATTATTTTTCACCGCAACAAATTATTAAACCCTACCTGATGCAGCGAGTGAGTTGTTTTTCATGTCTAACAACCATGTTTTACAAAAAATAAACCACTGCTACTTATGACACTGTCCAAATTTTCAGTACAAGGGACCTAGAATAGAACCTTGGTGGACGCCATAAATTAGATTCATTAGAATTGTGATGTTTTCATGAAACAACCGATACTTTTTTGAAATATTTGTCCTTTTGCCTTATTAGTTTTTTCCTTATAACAATCATCCAAGCACCTCCAGACAGTAGTAATGGGGTTGAGTACAAACACTGCCACACAACGCAGAGCTTGCATGTTGGCTGAGCAATCAGCAGCCTCTCAGAGGAGAGGATGCTTTCTCTCTCTCTCTCTCTCTCTCTCTCTCTCTCTCTTTCGTCCATGTTGGAAAGCTTTGATGTGAGCTGCAGTCAACACTAGCAGCGCTCTCCCAACAAGCGCCGTCTCCAGGGGCGATAAAGCCCAGCACAGGAACACTAATGAGCACATTAGAAAGGAAGCCATGGAGGGAAAATGCTACCATTGTAAAAAGGCAATTGGCTCCTGTAGTAATGTCTGGATGCTCCGTCTGCCCACCCAGTGCCACCCAGTGCCTCCCAGTGCATCCACATGCTGTGGGCAGGGGGAATTGACCTTGAGGTTGCTTTCACTGTCCTTCATTGTTTGCCTTCTAAAAGGATGAAATTTGGTTTCTTCAAAAAGTGCTCAAAATTCAGAAACAATTCAGAAAATTCATGGTTTGATTCGATTGCTATTAAAAATACAATTATATTAATTAGATTAATCTTTCCCGGTAAGACTAAGCGACTTATCTTGGCCAATGCTGTAGTTCTCCTCACCTCCACAAATGACAAAGTGTGTCCGACATTCATTCAAACATTCCCGTGTGAAATTCTGTTGACAAATTAAACATTTTTTCTCTTGCTGGGAATCACCAACTCCAACCACTTTTGCCTGAGCTTGCCTCGTAGAAAGATTGCCTAGGAGAGCCATAGGTAACAACCGTAAACAGAGCTGTGGGTCCTAGAGTGTATCTGGCCTACAGCACATGCCCATATAAAGAAACCCGGCTCTCTGTGATGTCACAAAAAGCTGGTATTGGAAAAGCTGTCTGAAACCGAACGTTCAAAGCCATCCAAAACGTATTATTATTGCATTGTTTAACACAAGAATACAACATTCTAACACATGGCATCGTCTGATTGACTGTTTGATTCCGAGTAGGCTCCAGACTACTGTATCAATGCGGATGCATGCATTGTTATACCCCTAAAAAGTACTGTACATTTAGATCTATAGTATAAACAAATGTAATTGTATATATTTTTATGTACATTGACATTGGTTTTAATGAATTTAACCAATTCCGCACAAATTGTGCTTTGTTTTTTAAAGTAATCACCGCCTCTTGTTATAGTACTCAAAACAATGAGCCTATTTGTTGATGATTCGGGCTCTCATTTCGGGACTAGTCTTTAGCGATGTATCTGATCCACTTTAAAATTGTCCTCAAAGAAAACAAATGTGCATTTCTTAAAACAAATCTAGCGATAATGAAGCCGTTCCTTGTGGTGATGCGGGAAAAATCTTCACATTTCACATCCTCTGTGATCCGCCAGCCAGCATGTTTTTTTTTCCTTGAAAGTTGCCCAATGAATCAGTGATTCTTTATGCGGCATCTCTGAGGGAAAAAAAAAAAAAAAAATGGGAGACGTGAAAATGATTTCAAAGAGTCCGGGATGAATCACATTCCCTCTGCAGCTGCCATTTATTAGCACATTTTCATCCATATAGATTTTTCCCTGCAGGGCTTGTGCAACGAGATTTCATTTCAAGATCATTATTCAAGTTCATTAAATTCATCCGATATTCACATGTCATTTATGATTAGTTACAGTGCTTCATTTTGATTGAAACTACTGTAACGAAAGAAAGGATTAATGTACAGTAGAAGCTCTAAAATGCACAGCTAAAGCTAAATGCCATAACTCAAATAAAGGCTATGTAAAAATGGTACTTTTTGGGCTTTGGACTTTTCGACTTGCTGGCTAAAGCTAATCTTAGGAAGTTTGGTTCGTCAAACATTTGATGATGAAGTGATGATAGCAACACATTGAACTCATGTAGCTAAAATAATTGGTCAAAAAAATCTTAAACGTTGGGTGCCACTTAGAACATAATTTTCAGTGCATAAATAAATAAGTTTTTACTCTTTTTTGCCTAGAAATCATCTATGGCGTCCCTCATGGTTCCATCCTAGAACCCCTTCAATTCAATTACTGTCTTACTCCGGCATATAAACCCAAATAAAGGCTATGTAAAAATGGTACTTTTTCAGAGGCAAAATGCCAGTTTTGGACTTTGGACTTGCTGGCTAAAGCTAGCATCGCACACTGTCACTGGTTGAAATGGATGAACACAAACGCTTCCTGTCCCGTCTGCTTGTTTGGTGTTCTACCGCTGAACAACGTCGACACCGAAATTAAAAAAATTAACCGAAAAAAAATAAAAAAAATGAAATATTTCAGGACAATCGGAATGTCAGAACCGGTTTCAATCGATGTACGATGCCCCGACTCTATCCCTCAGGTTTCCATCCTGGAAGCCACTACTTTGGAATTAATTATTCTTAGGGAGTTTGGCTCGTCAAACATTTGATGATGAAAGTGATGATAGCAACACATTGAACTCATGTAGCTAAAATAATTGGTCAAAAATATCTTAAACGTTGGGTGCCACTCAGAACATAATTTTCAGTGCATAAATTTAAGCCTAGAAATCATAAATTTGCCTAGAAATCACCTATGGCGTCCCTCATGGTTCCATCCTAGAACCCCTTCTGTTCAATTAATCTCTTACTCCGGCATATGAAGTTTGGGTAAAAAAAAAATTAAATTTCTTAAGGTGACCAAAATATTTTCAGTGCGTAAATTTAAGTTTTTACTCTTTTTTTGCCTAGAAATCACCCACGGCGTCCCTCATGGTTCAATTCTAGAACCCCTTCAATTCAATTACTCTCTTTTGGGTAAAAAAAAAAAAAAAAATTCAGATCAAATTATTTGACTCTTAAGGTGGCCAAAATATTGGAGGTGTGAGCGACAAAAAATAAGCACTGTTTAGTTATGATTAGTTTATTTATGATTAGTTGCAGTGCTTCATTTTGATTGGAACTACTGTAACAAAAGAAGGGATTAATGTACAGTAGAAGCTCTAAAATGCACAGCTAAAGCTAAATGCCATAACTCAAATAAAGGCTATGTAAAAATGGTACTTTTTTAGAGGCAAAATGCTAGTTTTGGACTTTGAACTTTTCGACTTGCTGGCTAAAGCTAATCTTAGGAAGTTTGGCTCGTCAAACATTTGATGATGAGGGTGATGATAGCAACACATTGAACTCATGTAGCTAAAATAATTGGTCAAAAATATCTTAAACGTTGGGTGCCACTCAGAACATAATTTTCAGTGCATAAATTTAAGCCTAGAAATCATAAATTTGCCTAGAAATCACCTATGGCGTCCCTCATGGTTCCATCCTAGAACCCCTTCTGTTTAATTAATCTCTTACTCCGGCATATGAAGTTTGGGTAAAAAAAAAATTAAATTTCTTAAGGTGACCAAAATATTTTCAGTGCGTAAATTTAAGTTTTTACTCTTTTTTGGCTAGAAATCACCCACGGCGTCCCTCATGGTTCAATTCTAGAACCCCTTCAATTCAATTACTCTCTTTCGGGTAAAAAAAATAATAAATTTCCGATCAGATTCTTTGACTCTTAAGGTGACCAAAAATATTGGAGGTGTGAGTGACAAAAAATAAGCACTGTTTAGTTATGATTAGTTTATTTATGATTAGTTGCAGTGCTTCATTTTGATTGGAACTACTGTAACAAAAGAAGGGATTAATGTACAGTAGAAGCTCTAAAATGCACAGCTAAAGCTAAATGCCATAACTCAAATAAAGGCTATGTAAAAATGGTACTTTTTCACAGGCAAAATGCCAGTTTTCGACTTTGGACTTTTCGACTTGCTGGCTAAAGCTAATCTTAGGAAGTTTGGTTCGTCAAACATTTGATGATGAGGGTGATGATAGCAACACATTGAGCTCATGTAGCTAAAATAATTGGTCAAAAATATCTTAAACGTTGGGTGCCACTCAGAACATAATTTTCAGTGCATAAATAAATAAGTTTTTACTCTTTTTTGCCTAGAAATCATCTATGGGGTCCCTCATGGTTCTATCCTAGAACCCCTTCAATTCAATTACTGTCTTACTCCGGCATGTAAACCCAAATAAAGGCTATGTAAAAATGGTACTTTTTCAGAGGCAAAATGCCAGTTTTGGACTTTGGACTTGCTGGCTAAAGCTAGCATCGCACACTGTCACTGGTTGAAATGGATGAACACAAACGCTTCCTGTGCCGTCTGCTTGTTTGGTGTTCTACCACTGAACAACGTCGACACCGAAATTAAAAAAAAAAGAAATATTTCAGGACAATCGGAATGTCAGAACCGGTTTCAATCGATGTTCGATGCCCCGACTCTATCCCTCAGGTTTCCATCCTGGAAGCCACTACTTTGGAATTAATTATTCTTAGTGAGTTTGGCTCGTCAAACATTTGATGATGAGGGTGATGATAGCAACACATTGAACTCATGTAGCTAAAATAATTGGTCAAAAATATCTTAAACGTTGGGTGCCACTCAGAACATAATTTTCAGTGCATAAATTTAAGCCTAGAAATCATAAATTTGCCTAGAAATCACCTATGGCGTCCCTCATGGTTCCATCCTAGAACCCCTTCTGTTTAATTAATCTCTTACTCCGTCATATGAAGTTTGGGTCAAAAAAAATTTTAATTTCAGATCAGATTCTTTGACTCTTAAGGTGACCAAAATATTTTCAGTGCGTAAATTTAATCAAATTAGAAATCACCATTGGTGTCCCTCATGGTTCCATCCTAGAACCCCTTCAATTCAATTACTCTCTTTTGGGTAAAAAAAAAAAAAAATTTCAGATCAGATTCTTTGACTCTTAAGGTGACCAAAATACTTTTTCAGAGGCAAAATGCCAGTTTTGGGCTTTGGACTTTTTGACTTGCTGGCTAAAGCTAGCATCGCACGCTGTTTGAAATGGATGAACACAAATGCTTCCTGTCCCGTCTGCTTGTTTGGTGTTCTACCGCTGAACAACGTCGACACCGAAATTTAAAAAAATGAAATATTTCAGGACAATCGGAATGTCAGAACCGGTTTCAATCGATGCTCGATACCGGACTCGATCCCTCAGGTGTCCATCTTGGAGGCCACTACTTTTGAATTAATTATTCTTCAAACATTCGTCAAACATTTGATGATGAAGTGATGATAGCAACACATTGAACTCATGTAGCTAAAATGATTGAGCAAAAATATATTAAACACGGCGTCCCTCATGGTTCAATCTTAGGGCCCCTTCTATTTAATTAATCTCTTACTCCGGCATATGAAGTTTTGGTCAAAAAATTGTTACATTTTCATTAAGATCAGATTCTTTGACTCCAAAATATCGGAGGTGAGTGACAAAAAATAAGCACACAAAACATCAATATTTTTTAGCTAGTGACCGCACAAGGATTAGCCAAGGAATGAATGGGAAATGACTGAAAATGATGTTCCAGCATTAAACTATCATTATAATACAAATATTCCTAACATCCGTACAGTGTAAAAAATAATCTACAAGAACAATAACATAACAGATATTTTGGGTTATTGTTTTGTTGCATTTTAAAGTCAATCTCACTCTGCTCTGAATAAGCGGCCGTGCCATACTAGTTTTTGTTTTTTTTTAAACCCGTCACTCTGATAAAATGCAAACCCGTGAAGAATTGACAGCCTCTATTTGCTCGCTCAAGGACAAACGTCATGTCACAGATGACATGTACCGCTATTACCCAACCAATTACAAAACAATACCTGATTTCAATGCAAACATTTATTTATTTGTGTTGAAAATAGTCGCGATCCGACATGATATGATTGATGGCATCCAGGTTTGTGTTATAGTCTGGAAACTACATTCTATTTGATTGATCAGCTCCTCGGGAAGAATATGCCATAACGTGTTTAATTTAAGGTGAAACTGACAGCTTCGCTCCCTCTGGCTCGAAACATCCAACAAGGTGCTGCCAAAATGGATTTTGATTTTTTTTTTTTTTTTTGTAATGGATGCAACATCATACATCATTATCCGTGCCCGAAGTGCTGTGTCACTGAAAGGCCGGGATCTTTCTGTAGCTCACTTCCTGCCCTGCTACTTATACAAGATGGAACAAATAAGAAGGCTAAAGTGTAGCAGACAGCTGGAGAATTGACAGGAAGTCTTGCAAACTATTCAAATAAAATACAAAAAAAAAATACCATACACGGCCTTGACTGTTCCGATACAAATATATCAGATAACCGTGTGTGTCAAAATCAACATTCTCTGTTCGCTTATCTTTAAAGCCGCTGACCTAACAGAGCAGGCACCAAAGTATCAGATTTTTGCATCCCTAATGTGGTCACTGCTGCTGCTGCCGCGATAAAAGCTAAGAAGGGGCTCTGAACACTTTGACAATTATTCCCGCGGACATGCATATATATATTGAGAATGTTGTGTTCTATTTTTCTATTCTCTTTTTTGCTTAGAAATCACCAAAAAAAAAAAAAAAAAAAACGGCGTCCCTCATGGTTCCATCCTAGAACCCCTTTTATTTAATTAATCTCTTACTGCGGCATATGAAGTTTGGGGTCAAAAAATTTTTACATTTGCATTAAGGTCACCAAAATATTGGAGGTGTGACTGACAAAAAAATAAGCACTGTTTACCACACAAAACATCACTGCTTGCAGTTTTAATCTTGTATTGATGTCGTTAGATTGTCAATTATGGGCCGATTTCACTCATTGATGATGGGAATCGGCAGCATAAAACCATGATTTGAGCATCGTTGGGATTTATTGTTTTTGGACCAAATTTTTGAAAATTGTTTTATTGATTTAAAAAATGGAATCAATTACCAAAAAAGTTGTGTAAATATTTATAATTTGCTGTGGTGACACATCCAGCAGTGAGATACTTTCTCGGAATTTACTTAAATTTACTTGAATTTACTTACTACAAATGAAAGAATGAAATACTATCTAAAACTAAATACACAAATTCCGTAACAGGCAGGAAAAAAAATTCAAAAATATTAAAAATTCCAAAAACAGGTGGACATTGGAGCCGAAATGAAAAACCCAATTCCTGTTAAATGTCATAAAATAAAATATGTCATAAAATGCCATGTTTTACCTTCTTTTCTGATGCTGTAATCAACTGTGGCATTCCCCAGGGTTCCACTTTAGGGCCCCTTGTATTTCATTTGTATCTTATGCTGATGTTGCAAGTTTAAGCGGTATAACATTCTAACCACTCGACCCCAATAGCAGTCATTATACAGAAATTGAATACTATCCAAGACTAAATACACAAATTCCATAACAGGCAGGAAAAAAAAATCCAAAATTTAAAAAATTCCAAAAACAGGTGGACATTGGAGCCCAAATGAAAAACCCAATTGCTTTTAAATGTCATAAAATTAAATATGTCATAAAATGCCATTTTTAACCTTCTTTTCTGGTGCTGTAATCAACTGTGGCATTACTCAGGGTTCCACTTTAGAGCCCCTTGTATTTCATTTGTATCTTATGCTGATGTTGCAAGTTTAAGCGGTATAACATTCTAACCACTCGACCCCAATAGCAGTCATTATACAGAATTGAATACTATCTAAGACTAAATACACAAATTCCACAACAGGGCAGGAAAAAAAAATTCAAAAATTTAAAAAAATCCAAAAACAGGTGGACATTGGAGCCCAAATGAAAAACCCAATTGCTGTTAAATGTCATAAAATAAAATATGTCATAAAATGCCATGTTTTACCTTCTTTTCTGGTGCTGTAATCAACTGTGGCATTCCTCAGGGTTCCACTTTAGAGCCCCTTGTATTTCATTTGTATCTTATGCTGATTTTGCAAGTTTAAGCGGTATAACATTCTAACCACTCGACCCCAATAGCAGTCATTATACAGAAACTGAAAAATGTACAATTATGGGCCAATTTCACTCATTGATGATGGGAATCGGCAGCATAAAACCATGATTTGAGCATCGTTGGGATTTATTGTTTTTGGACCAAATTTTTGAAAATTGTTTTATTTATTTAAAAAATTTAATCAATTACCAAAAAAGTTGTGTAAATATTTATAATTTGCTGTGGTGACACATCCAGCAGTGAGATACTTTCTCGGAATTTACTTAAATTTCCTTGAATTTACTTACTACAAATGAAAGAATGAAATACTATCTAAAACTAAATACACAAATTCCGTAACAGGCAGGAAAAAAAATTCAAAAATTTCAAAAATTTTAAAAATTCCAAAAACAGGTGGACATTGGAGCCGAAATGAAAAACCCAATTCCTGTTAAATGTCATAAAATAAAATATGTCATAAAATGCCATGTTTTACCTTCTTTTCTGGTGCTGTAATCAACTGTGGCATTCCCCAGGGTTCCACTTTAGGGCCCCTTGTATTTCATTTGTATCTTATGCTGATGTTGCAAGTTTACATTCTGTTTAATGTCTTGTAAATTTGTCTTTATTAGTGGAAATAAGTGAAGAACCCGATCCTGACTGTTTTAGTGTTTTATACAAGATACAAGATACAATTGACAATTATTGTTTATTGTCTTTTTTTTATGTCCAAAATCTTCTAAAAACAGGGCTATTTGCATGTTCCATATAAGCGCTAAAAAGTGATTTAGATAGTACTGTTTCCTCTCACACAGCAGTATCGGGCCCCCCCGAAAGCAACATACATCACTTTTTGTGTTCCATCTGATTTCTCATCATCTCTTGGGCTTTACATCACGAGCCCCCAGATTGATCGATCAATGGCCATAAACAAAACACAGATTGAACGAGACACTGGGGCACAACAAAAGATTACTTTGTTTTTATTTCGCCACCAGTGATCGTTGGTGAGAGCAGCTGTCGAGAGACGGCCAGCGGCCAACACGCGAGGTGTTGCGGCCGTTCAAAAATTTGTGCCAGATGGGTGCGGAATGGCAAATAGGAAAAATATCAGTGCTTGGAATTTTGAAAACAGACAAATAATAAAAAGGGGAGAATGCTATGTAATCCAATTGTTATGGTAAGGTATTGTGTGTAATACCAGTCAATCCCATTAGCAGTGCTACGCAAAACTATGTGTGTGCATCGTCTCGATGCTTGTGCATCTTCATCCGCTAGCGTGTCGCTACACGGGCTAGCTCCCAATATTGATATGTCGGCCTGACAGCTGTGCATATATCACCGGGTGGAGCTCTCTGCATTGCAGTGCTGAGGGATGGCAGCCATGCTCTTGATGTTGTAAGAGGCGTTCAGGGTCAAACAACACAAGGGAATTAAGTGCACATCACAAGGCCCGTCGATCTGTTTTTTTATGTAATGTAGTCGTATCATATTGTTGCTTCACTTTCCTTGACATATTAATTTATTACTGTTTTATTATTACTGACAGCAAGGTAAGAATGCAGACGATATTGTTTGTATGGTCGCCGGAAAATTACAACCCCAATATTTTGGGTCTTGGGTACACACTGAGTGAAAAGTAAGTAATTATATTCATCAATTATTATTGATGTTTCTCCAGAAAACCAATTGTATTTATTACAAATGCCGCCATCGATCAGCCATCAATAATCAATACCTGCAAATTTCCTGTATGTTCTCTTTAAAAAGTTAGTCAAATATGTTTTTGTCTAAATGTAAGTGATTTTAAGGTTGCATTTTTGTTATCATATAGCTAGTAGCAGGGGTGCAACCAGGAATTTTGGTTAGCCCCCCCCCCCGTTATTCGGATATTTTTGGACCCCCTGGCAGTCAGAGGGCGTTAGAATAATCCCAATAGCATTCATTCATTCATTCATTTTCTACCGCTTATCCTCACGAGGGTTGCAGGGGGTGCTGGAGCCTATCCCAGCTGTCTTTGGGCGAGAGACCTAGCATGTTTAACCTAGCATGTTTTTGGAATGTGGGAGGAAACCGGAGTACCCGGAGAAAACCCGACCGGAGATGGCCGAGGGTGGAATCGAACTCGAGTCTCCTAGCTGTGTGGCCTGTGCGCTAACCACTCAGTCCATAATACAGTCATTAAGTTTCAAAAATTCATAAATTAATTAATTGATCGCTGTCTTGTGGTTGACTATAGCCTATTATTAGTCTAATCAAATATTGCAATACATTCATTCATTTTCTACTGGGTGCTGGAGCCTATCCCAACTGTCTTCGGGCGGGGTACACCCTGGACTGTTCGCCAACCAATCACAGGGCACATATAGACAAACAACCATTCACACTCACATTCATACCTATGGACAATTTGGAGTCGCTAATTAACCTAGCATGTTTTTGGAATGTGGGAGGAAACCGGAGTGCCCGCAGAAAACCCATGCATGCACTGGGGGAGAACATCCACACAGAGATGGCCGAGGGTGGAATTGAACCCTGGTCTCCCACTCGACCCCAATTTATGTTATAAAATGCCATGTTTTTCCTTGTTTTCTGCTGCCGTAATCAACTGTGGCATCCCTCAAGGTTCCACTTTAGGGCCCCTTGTATTTCATTTGTATCTTATGCTGATGTTGCAAGTTTAAGCAGTATAACATTCTAACCACTCAACCCCAATAGCAGTCATTATACAGAAATTTAATTTGGGCCGATTTCACTCATTGATGATGGGAATCGGCAGCATAAAACCATGATTGGAGCATCGTTAGGATTTATTTTTTTGGACCAAATTTTTGAAAATGTATTCATTTATTTTATTTGTGGGTAAAAAAAATTGAATCAATTACCAAAAAAGTCTTGTTAATATTTATAATTTGCTGTGGTGGCACATTCAGCAGTGAGATACTTTCTCTGAATTTACTCAAACATGGCTTATAATTTCAATACATTTAAAAATGTTCATTTTACAAATGAAAGAATGAAATACTATCCAAAACTAAATACACAAATTCCACAGGAAAAAAAAATCAAAAATTCCAAAAACAGGTGGACATTGGAGCCCAAATGAAAAAAACAGTTGCTGTTAAATGTCATAAAATAAAATATGTCATAAAATGCCGCGTTTTACCTTCTTTTCTGGTGCTGTAATCAACTGTGGCATTCCTCAGGGTTCCACTTTAGAGCCCCTTGTATTTCATTTGTATCTTATGCTGATGTTGCAAGTTTAAGCGGTATAACATTCTAACCACTCGACCCCAGTAGCAGTCATTATACAGAAATTAAAAAATGTACAATTATGGGCCGATTTCACTCATTGATGATGGGAATCGGCAGCATAAAACCATGATTTGAGCATCGTTGGGATTTATTTTTTTGGACCAAATTTTTGAAAATGTATTCATTTATTTTATTTGTGGGTAAAAAAAAATTGAATCAATTACCAAAATAGTCTTGTTATTGTTTAGAATTTGCTGTGGTGCACATTCAGCAACGAGATACTTTCTCAGAATTTACTCAAACATAGCTTATAATTTCAATAAATTAAAAAATTTTCATTTTACAAATGAAAGAATGAAATACTATCTAAGACTAAATACACAAATTCAATGTCATAAAATAAAATATGTCATAAAATGCCATGTTTTACCTTCTTTTCTGGTGCCGTAATGAAGTGTGGCATCCCTCAGGGTTCCACTTTAGGGCCCCTTGTATTTCATTTGCATCTTGTGCTGATGTTGCAAGTTTACATTCTGTTTAATGTCTTGTAAATTTGTCTTTATTAGTAGAAATAAGTGAAGAACCCTATCCAGACTGTTTTAGTGTTTTATACAAGATACATTGACAAGTCCTCAAAGTACACACACACACCTCAGTGCAGACTTTGCCTTTCCTTAAGGACTGTGTCTTTGGTTTTTAAAGACAAAGACTGAATCACTGAACTTATTTACCAGCGCTCAGCTCTTTAGCCTTTGAGATTTGTTGACAAAGCTCTTGTTGTAGTCGGCACACAAAGAAAGAAAAACTGAAGAAAGGTGCCTTTGCGGTTGTTGTTGCTGCAAATGAATAAATAAAATAAATAAAATACTCACCTGATCCTTATAAGCTAACATTTTTCCCCTTACTTTGCTTTCAGCTATGGTCCCAACACAGCCTAGCCTGCGCTCAGAGGTCTTCAAACCTTGCATCGACGATAAGGACTTGGCGTTTTGCCTCAACGAGGGGGAGTGCTCGATTATTGAAACTGTGGCCGGGGTCCACCGACATTGCAGGTGAGTCCTTGTGGAAGAAAATAATAACTGAAAACATAACACACACATATACACACACACGTACAGGAAATATGCAAACAAACATACTCAAAGTCCATAATCGCTTCAACCACTAACTGAGGGATCAGAGATGCTTTGGCCGCATTAGCTTCAGCTGAGTCGCTGATCCACACAAACAAACTGGATCTGCTTGGAAACATTTCTTCAACATTGGCGCAAACGGAACAATATATCAGCGATCTGAAGTACTGAATATCAAACCCAAATATAACATTTATCTCAGTTTTGATTGCATTACGTTGTATTATTATGATACCAAAACAATTGACTAGCATCACAAGCTTATATTTAGGTTCATAGTTTCCATTTTCCCTTTCCTATATCATTACTGGTGTCCCTCAGGGTTCCACCCAAGGGCCCCTTGGGAGGAATTGATTCTGCTACTACTACTTCATCATTCTAAGAGCTGTTGGGAATAAATCAAACTACTAAGTATCTAGTACTACTACTACTTCATCATACTAAGAGCTGTTGGGAATAAATCATACTACTAAGTATCTAGTACTACTACTACTTCATCATTCTAAGAGCTGTTGCTATTGTTTTGATACCAACACAATTGAGTAGCATCACAAGCTTATATCTAGGTACTTAAAGTTGAGAATTTTCATTTTACCTTTCCCATATTAGTACTGGTGTCCCTCAGGGTTCCACCCAAGGGCCCCTTCTATTTCATTAATTCATCACACTGTTTGTGTAATAAATATTTTATTTTATTTGGAAATTTTAAATTGATTCTGCTGCAGCAAAATAAGGGAATAAATCATACAACTAAGTATCTACTACTACTACTTCATCATACTAAGAGGTGTTGGGAATAAATCATACTACTAAGTATCTAGTACTATTACTACTACTTCATCATACTAAGAGCTGTTGCTATTATTTTGATACCAACACAATTGAGTAGCATCACAAGCTTATATCTAGGTACTTTAGAGTTAAGAGTTTTCATTTTACCTTTCCCATATTAGTACTGGTGTCCCTCAGGGTTCCACCCAAGGGCCCCTTCTATTTCATTCATTCACCACACTGTTTGTTTAATAAAATATTTTATTTTATTTGGACATTTTTAATTGATTCTGCTCCAGCAAAATAAGGGAATAAGTCATACTACTAGGTATCTACTACTACTACTACTTCATCATACTAAGAGCTGTTGGGAATAAATCATACTACTAAGTATCTACTACTACTACTACTTCATCATACTAAGAGCTGTTGCTATTATTTTGATGCCAACACAATTGAGTAGCATCACAAGCTTATATCTAGGTAATTTAGAGTTAAGAGTTTTCATTTTACCTTTCCCATATCAGTACTGGTGTCCCTCAGGGTTCCACCCAAGGGCCCCTTCTATTTCATTAATTCATCACACTGTTTGTGTATTAAAATATTTTATTTTATTTGGAAATTTTACATTGATTCTACTGCAGCAAAATAAGGGAATCAATCATCCTAAGTATCTATTACTTCTACTACTTCATCATACTAAGAGCTATTGGGAATAAATCATACTACTAAGTATCTAGTATTACTACTACTTCATCATACTAAGAGCTGTTGCTATTATTTTGATACCAAAACAATTGAGTAGCATCACAAGCTTATATTTAGGTTCATAGTTTCCATTTTCCCTTTCCCATATCACTACTGGTGTCCCTCAGGGTTCCACCCAAGGGCCCCTTCTATTTCATTAATTCATCACACTGTTTGTGTATTAAAACATTTTATTTTATTTGGAAACTTTTAAATGGATTCTGCTGCAGCAAAATAAGGGAATACAATATTTTTTTTTTTCGAAAAACGAGTATGGTTTGTCTTTGAGGTGCAGGTAGACAGCGGCGTGTTGACCAGAATAGTTAACCATCGAGTTTTGGATATGATGTAGTGTTTTGCTAACCAAAGTTGCTAAGATGTTGGCATTATCTTACATATTTATCTGTACAATTCATAATCGGTCTATAATAATACACTGAATGGGTGAAATTTGGTTTCTCGGTAAACGTGATTAAACATACACATGGTTCCTAGTTGTCAAAAAACAACTTTAAGTGCTGAAGGGTGTATAAAAAAATATAAACTAGCTTGAATAAACTTCTGCCAGTTCACTTTGAGTGTGTTATTGCATGAAATAAGGCAAGCCCAATATGTTGCCTTCAGATGTGATATGAATGCAGGGAATCTTTATATTTACACTCTTTAATGAGCGGATACAAGACGTTGCTTTGGACCCTCTCTGCATATTTACTCCCCCTTGTGGCTCCCTGATCCCCTTAGGATTTCATTCAGCTTTAAAAATGTATCACTTCAAAAATACTTGATGAAAAGTATACGGAGGGGAAGAAAGAATGGGAAAATCACTCAAACTATGAAAGAAAGTAAAAAATAATATATAGGTTACTGGAAGTGTTGTAGTAGATTAGAATTTAAAGGCAATAAAGTACACTTCGACAATTTTAGGCAAGTTGTTTTTTGTAGATTTGCAAAAATTCAACTCGTTTTTTGCTCAGTGGGTGTCATAATTGCATTTTAAATGTAATGGAAAAATAATAATAATAATAACTAAAGGCCTGCACTCTATTCATGAAATGAGTAAGTCATTGAGTCATTAATTGAAAGCAGAGTTTTGAACACAAAATCTGTTTATTATTTTATAAAACACCTCCTTTTTGCCGTTTTTCTCCTTCCTTCTTTTATTTCTCCTTTGGTCTTCTCTCCTCCTTTCTGCAGGATGTTCATGTTTGCCAATGCTAATAAGGCTCCCAAAATAAACATGCAAATGTGGAGTTTAAGACCTACTTCCACATGAGCGCTAAGGCTGGCTCCCTATATTTTTTTTTACTTTTTTTTTTTTAACACAGCGCCGTACGCAAGACAGGTCAGAATTTCCACATGATAATTAAAGGCTAATTTGAACATTTTCAAAATGAAAGCGTTCAAGACCTCATTTTGCATTTTTACGCAGTAAAGAGTAACTTTTGGCAGGTTATTATTTATATAATAATATTTATTATTATATTATAATTAATTATAAATAAATGTATTATTATTATATAATATATATATTATTATTATTTTTTTTTATTTTTATTATTATTAGCCCATAATCCATAATTATATAATTATATATAATATATAATTATTATAAATATTAATATTAATCATAATACCTAGTATTAATATTATTTATAAAATAAGAATATTTATTATTATAATTAATTATAAATAAATAATTAATTATTATTATATAATATATTATTATTAATATATAATACATTTTATATAATAATACTTATTATTATCAATAATTAATTAAAAATCATGAATTAATGATTGTAAAATATAATAATTATTATTATCATTATTATTATTATTATTTCTTACAACTACATAATGTGTAGACTGTATTTATGGACACAAATAGGCCTGTAAAAACTATATAAATAATAAATAATCACATTTATTCTTAAAAATTGTCAATATTAATAATAATAATTTTGACAAACATTGTCATTAAATATTATAGTATTTAATCTAAAAGGGATTAAATCATTGAAAATAAAATGTACACTATTTGTCCACTTTGTATCAAAAGCTCAAGGTAGTGCGGGTCTACTATCACCATGGTAACACCTTCCCTCTGTATTGTGAGGACTGATGCACGCATATTTACATCCCGCTATTATCGCCTCCATTGAGTTGGAGGCTAATAAATGCATTATTGATCACTGCCGTCACTGTTCATTCCATTCCACGTTTGATTGCTGCATCGAAAAACAATTAAATCGACAAAGAGTACAATTGAATTGACACCTCGAGATGCTTGAAGGTGGACACTCAGGGGACGCAATATTAGGAACCCCAGCACTCTTATTAAACACAAGTCACAAGTGGATATTATGTATTTTCTAGTTAATACATGAGACATACAGTATACAGTAATTGTAGTTTTGAATTTTGCGGTTTCATTCTATTCGATTTTTTTTTTTTTTACAAAACATTGATTTGCAATTAAATGTCTATTATTACTTTAAAAAAAACTATCCTGTACAGAAACCAGAAGTAAATATATGTCTTATGTGGCTTTTTTGTGGCTTATTTTTACTGTAAAGATGACTATAGGGGTGTTATGACATGTCTAGAGGGCTCTAATAATGTTAAAAAATATATTTAGACGGCCGTGAGGAGGTTTCTATGCTATGCTATGCTATGCTATGCTATGCTATGCTATGCTATGCTATGCTATGCTATGCTATGCTATGCTATGTTCCATTTAGAATGAAGACTTCTTACTTCCAGACTCGGTTGTGATAAATGAATTTCTGCGAAGTAGGATTCAATATGAATTAATTGAATATTTCCATAGTTGGAAATATAGTTCCACGTGTTTTTTTTACATAATTAGAGCCCTGAAATAACATGAATAACAGACACAAAATAAATATTAAATTATTAATTTAAATAATAATAATAATAATAATAATAATAATAATAATAATAATAATAATAATAATAATAATAATAATAATAATAATAATAATAATAATAATAATAATAATAATAATAATAATAATAATAATAATAATAATAATAATAATAATAATAATAATAATAATAATAATAATAATAATAATAATAACCTCCCCTGTGCTTTCCACTGTCTCGTGTCCCTGGCTGACATCGGCTAGCTCGTCATGTTAGCCTCTGGGACGCTAGCACTTAGCCATTCAGTGAAGCAAAAATTTGAAGGTCTTGACGTTCTCGCCAGCTCCTCCTCGGTAACTGAATTCATGTCTCCCATGATGATAGAAGGTCCGGAAGGCTTGAATTTCCACTTCCTTGCTAGCTGCTTGACTTTCATCTTAGCCTGCGGTGCGTTCGATATCAATGGGTAGACAGGGAATCACATGGATTGCTATTGTATAGTCATATCACCTCGTACTTCGGTACGTGACAAAAATAAAATGTTGTTTTTTTTTTTAATTTAATTTTTTTTTTTTTAAATGTAAAAAATTTTAAAACACATTTTTAAAAAATTAAAACAAATTTAAAAACACATTTTTAAAAAATTAAAAACAATTAAAAAAAATTAAAAACATTTTAAAAATTAAAACATTTTAAAAAAATTTAAAAATTAAAAAATGTTTGAAAATTAAAAAAAAACTATATTAGGAAAGCAGGAAGTGAACAAATGTAACAGTTACTGATTGTAAAAGTACCAGATGGAGGGGTAGGATTTAATAAGCTTTGCTTCTTCCTACTCCTTTTGGACATGTGGAACTGTGAACTGATTATGGGATGCATTCAATTGTAATCTGATGCATGTTCAAATGAAATAAAACAATTACCATTACCATACACACATCATTAGTTATTACTCTCCAAGAGAAATTCACATTTTCAGCAGCTCTGCAAAAATGGGTGCCCGGCACACAAAAGATTACCTCATCAAACTGCTTCTCAAGCGTGTAAACAAATGACAGTTGTCACTGGTGGCAAACTAGCTTGTTCCTTCCATCCATCCATTTATTAGATACGCTGCCTATCCTCAGTAGGAATGGAACAATTCCTGGAATTCTTCTTCTTTCTCGTTGGGCTTTTCCCTTCAGGGGATCGCCACAGCAAATCAATCTCCTCCATTGCATCTGTCTCTCTCACACCAAGTACCTTCATGTCCTCCTTCACTACATCCATAAACCTCCTCTTTGGTCTTCCTCTAACGCCTCCTACCTGGCAACATCCTTCTACCAATATATTCACTATGTCTCTTCTGGACATGTCCCAACCATCTCTTTAACTTTATCTCCAAGGCCTCTAACATGTAATGTCCCTCTGATGTACTCCTTCCTGATCCTATCCATCATGGTCACTCCCAATGAGAACCTCAGCATCCTCATCTCTACTACCTCCGGTTAACATGTAATGTCGCTCTGATGTACTCGTTCCTGATCCTATCCATCATGGTCACTCCCAATGAGAACCTCAGCATCCTCAGCTCTGCTACCTCCGGCTAACATGTAATGTCCCTCTGATGTACTCCTTCCTGATCCTATCCATCATGGTCACTCCCAATGAGAACCTCAGCATCCTCATTTCTGCTACCTCCGGCTAACATGTAATGTCGCTCTGATGTACTAATTCCTGATCCTATCCATCATGGTCACTCCCAATGAGAACCTCAGCATCCTCATTTCTGCTACCCCCGGCTAACATGTAATGTCGCTCTGATGTACTAATTCCTGATCCTATCCATCATGGTCACTCCCAATGAGAACCTCGGCATCCTCATTTCTGCTACCTCTGGCTAACATGTAATGTCCCTCTGATGTACTCGTTTCTGATCCTATCCATCCTGGTCACTCCCAATGAGAACCTCAGCATCCGCATCTCTGGTACCTCCGGCTAACATGTAATGTCCCTCTGATGTACTCCTTCCTGATCCTATCCATCATGGTCACTCCCAAAGATACTGAGTGTTGGATTTTTGTGCCTTTTGGATTATTGGGACTCAGGAGAGTTGGTGATGAATGGAGTTACTTGGGGAATTTACAGTATTACCACAAAAGTCACACAATACAACGGTGATATTGAGTGAGTAGATGCAACAGTAAGCGCTGCTTCATTCTGTTAAGCTCTGCTTCTTCCTGCTCCTTTTCAGACAAATAACAATGAATATGTGAAGCATTTCAATGTAAAAATAATGCATGCTGCCACATGGGACATAAAAATACAATTATTGCAAGATGTATTTTATGAAAAAGACAATGATAGTCTGTTTTACGGCTCAGCATTGTAGGTATTTTTTATGAAGTACTGCAAGTAAGCATGTGAACATGCTGCAAGACCTAATAGATTTGGACTTTAATTGTTGCTGTAAACCGTGACGCATGGCGCATAAGCACTTTTTTTGTGTGATGATCATATCTAATGGAAATAACTGTCACCATTGATCATTCCACATGGATGACCTTGGCGAGGCTCAGCTATTATTGATGATACTCCTCGGGCAATTTTGCATTAAAAAAAAAAAAAGATTCCACTTCAAAACTGCTGCACAGAAAATGGCGACCATGTGTTAAAACAGGCACCGTTATTGTGTTGTTATTTTACAAATACACCACATGGTGACACTGTTTTTAAACCCTTAAATTTTATTCATTTTATTCATTTTTTACTGCTTATCCTCACAAGGGTTACAGGGGGTGCTGGAGCCTATCCCAGCTGTCTTCAGGCGAGAGGCGGGGTACACCCTGGACTGGTGGCCAGCCAATCATAGGGCACATATAGTCAAACAACCATTCACACTCACATTCATACCTATGGACAATTTGGAGTCGCTAATTAACCTAGCATGTTTTTGGAATGTGGGAGGAAACCGGAGTACCCGGAGAAAACCCGGCCAGAGATTGCCGAGGGTGGAATCGAACTCGAGTCTCCTAGCTGTGTGGCCTTTGCGCTAACCATTCAGTCCATAATACAGTCATTAAGTTTCAAAAATTCATAAATTAATTAATTGATCGCTGTCTTGTGGTTGACTATAGCCGATAATTAGTCAAATCAAATATTGCAATACATTCATTCATTAATTCATTTTCTACCGCTTATTCTCACGAGGGTCGTGGGCATGCTGGAGCCTATCCCAGCTGTCTTCTCTTTGGGCGAGAGGCGGGGTACACCCTGGACTGGTGGCCAGCCAATCACAGGGCACATATAGTCAAACAACCATTCACACTCACATTCATACCTATGGACAATTTGGAGTCGCTAATTAACCTAGCATGTTTTTGGAATGTGGGAGAAAACCGGAAAAAACCCACACATGCAAACTCCCCACAGAGATGGAATTGAACTTGGGTCTTCTAGCTGTGAGGCCTGTGCTAACCACTTATCCACTGTGCAGATTGACATAAAACTTCTCACATAGCACAATGGGCTCTGTAACTTGAGTCTGTAATATTTGAGCTACATTTGTATGGTCACCATCAAGAAAAACGGACTAATTAAATTCCATATAAGGTAGCATCGCTTCCAGTCTGTAATTGGGTCAACCCACGGGTCCTAATGGGAAGTTTTTCCTAGGAAATATATGAATGTTTGCAGTCTTTTATGTTGTTATTTTAATGCAAAACTCGTATTCTCTCATAATCAAAGAAAAAAAATTTGCAGTAACACTATTCAGCTTCCTCCCTTGTGATGATGCAAAGCCACTGCAAGCTTAACAACATCATCAAAAATAAGGAAATAATACTAACGCAACACGGCACCTCCCTGAAATCATGAATTGTTTGGTGTTTTTAAATCGCGGGTTGCCAGATGCTTAAAAGTGAATTGAAACAGGAGAGACGTTCGTGTTCTACAAGCAATAATTACATCACAAGTGACAAATAATTAGGGCTTTCATCCAAGTCTGAATTGTTTTGATGGATGGCGGCAAACATGATGAAAAGAGGTTGAGGTTACCCTGGCAACTCGACGACGCAAGCAATTAGGATGTTGTTATTGTTGCAGATGTTCCCTCCGATGCATTTGTTGGGGCGCATATCAAGATCAGAGGTCACTCTTTACTCTTTTCGGCATCGTTTTGAACGTTCTTCAGTCCTTTCATGCGTCTTTGCTGCTTTGAAAGGACAAACTGAAGGACAGACTTAGATAACGCTCAAGTCGCTACATATTCTATTCATATAAGTTCATGTTATTAGCATTACAACAAATTGGAAAGGATAAGATTTTTTTTTTTTTAAATCACCAGTATTTGATTTTTTTTATTGAAAATTAATATTATTTAGCGACTCCAAATTGTCCATAGGTATGAATGTGAGTGTGAATGGTTGTTTGTCTATATGTGCCCTGTGATTGGCTGGCCACCAGTCCAGGGTGTACCCCGCCTCTCGCCTGAAGACAGCTGGGATAGGCTCCAGCAACCCTTGTGAGGAAAAGCGGTAGAAAATGAATGAATGAATGAATGAATGAATGAGTTCTCCTCCTATTTTGTGTGGAAGTGGTAACTTTTTGGCTTCTTATTTTGTCTTTCCCACCCACGACCATCTGTGTGTGGAGTTTGCATGTTCTCCTCGTGCATGTGTGGGTTTTCTCCGGGTACTCCGGTTTCCGGATAGGCCGAGGGTGGAATCGAACTCCGGTCTCTTAGCTGTGAGGCCTCAATTTCAGCTGCAATTTAATTTATTTTCCATGAATCCATTAATACACATTTTCCATTAATACAAAATATTTATTTAAAAAACAAATAAAAATATAATTAGGTTTTTTTAGTTTTATTTAGTAAAATGTTTTTTCATGACCAAATAAAGATATTATTTTTTTATTTTTTTTACAATATATTTAAAATGAAAATACATTTAGTAAAATGTTTTTTTTAAATAACCACAAAACACATTTTCCATTAATACAAAATATTTATTAAAAAACAAATAAAAATATAATTAGTTTTTTTAGTTTTTTTTTAGTAAAATATGTTTTTTTTTAATAACCACAAATAACTCATTTTCCATGAATACAAAATATGTATAAAAAAACAAAAAAAAATCTAATTAGCTGATTTTTTAATATAATTAAAATAACCTAGCATGTTCCCGGAGTAGCCGGAGAAAACCCACGCATGCACGGGGAGAACGTGCAAACACACAGAGATGGCCGAGGGTGGAATTGAACCTGGGTCTTTTAGCTCTGAGGCCTCAATTTCAGCCTCAAATTCATTTAAATTTAAAAAAAGTACCAAACCATAACACAAACATATAAAACCAAACTGAACCATGAATTGTGTGCATTGTTGCACCCCTAATATATAATAATATATATATTTAGTAGATACCTTAAATGCCCCAATAGTCTATTTTCTCTGACATTAGCAACTGTGTCCAGTGCGCCCACTTCATGCATTTGCAT
The DNA here is from genome assembly GCF_030265055.1 of Doryrhamphus excisus. NCBI lineage: Eukaryota > Metazoa > Chordata > Actinopteri > Syngnathiformes > Syngnathidae > Doryrhamphus > Doryrhamphus excisus. The sequence goes on along the minus strand of NC_080487.1, from coordinate 11,087,548 downwards.
TGCAGACATTGTTTAAGCATATTCTGTGGCGTTCCCATTATAAAGTCTTATTACAGCCTAAACACAACATTCCTGTTGCCATGGTTTCTCTGTTTATGCCAATAATGGACTCCCTCCTTGTACCTGATTGTGACCGGTGCTTGTTTACATTCTATTGCAAGGTTAACCCTTTCACTTGAGAATATTGCTATTTATCCTTAGTGTGTTTATTATTATTATTATTATTATTATTATTTGTGCATCAGTTGTGATTGATCAGACATTAGCAATAATTGCCACCGCCTTTGATTGACCGCCGCTTTGAATAATTCACGAGCCCGAAGGCATGCTGACACGGCTTATTAGATCATTTTTAAATGAAGATTGATGACTTTTTTTTTTTATGTTTGCTTCTCCAAAAGAGTGCAGATGGATAGCAATATTTCATAATGTGCGTATGCCTCAGGGGACACGCAGCCTGATGAGGAAGCACATAAAATCTCCCAAAAAGGAATAAACACATTGTGGACTTCCTATGACAAAAAAAAAAGATGGTGGTCTCTGTCTCGGCAATATTATTAACCTTAAGTGACAAAATAAATCACAGCAATAAAGACCTTAGCTTTTTAATTTCAGCAACCTGTTTTTCTGATAAATTTATCACCGCGCCGCCGGACCTTGACGGGCCTCGCTAATCCATGTTGCCTTGTTTTTTTTTTTTTTTTTTCCCGCTCGCCAAAAGGCATCTGAAGCCAATGGACTGATTCCAAACAGCTTTCCTGTACACTTTTTTTAAATAGCCTGCAGTCAGGATCAGACCTCCACCAAGGCCAAACAATCTCCTAAATTTACATCTTCACACCTTCATGTGCATATTATTGCATTTCTTTATTAAGTATATGCATTATTTAGTGAGAAGTTAAGGAAAATGTACAAATAGATGTTGAATTTCCACCCTTGAAAATGTATTTTCAATAAAGTAAGGTAAGGACTATCGAGGACACGAACTAAATATTTAGGTGATTCATTTGAACGTAGCATGTTAAAATGACAGGTCCCATGGAACCCACCCATTAAAAATATATTTAAAAAAATAATGAAAGTAATGACAATACTGTAAAAAATTTACATAAATCAATCAGACGTTCACTGAGAAGTTAAAGAAAATTGGGACCATGATGAATTTTCTTGATTTCGCCACCCATTACATTAAGTATTAAACATTTGAATATAATGAATGCAAAATATTTATTTAAAAAAACAAATACAATATAATTAGTTGATTTTTTAAGTATATTTCAAATAAAATACATTTAGTAAAATGTGTTTTGTTTAAATAACCACAAATTTGAACTTATTGTCCATTAATCCATTAGTACATATTTTCCATTAATACAAAATATTTATAAACATTTATTTGTATTCATTTTAATTTTATTTTATTTTAATTTTTCATTTATTTATTTATTTATTTTTGTTTTATTTAGTAAAATATGTTTTTAATGACCACAAATAACTTATTTTCCATTAATACAAAATATTTATAAACATTTATTCGTATTAATTTTAATTTTATTTTAATTAAATTTTTCATTTATTTCTTTATTTTAGTTTTATTTAGTAAAATATGTTTTAATGACCACAAATAACTTATTTTATATTAATACAAAATATTTATAAACATTTATTTGTATTCATTTTCATTTTAATTAATTTTATTATTAATTTATTTTAGTTTTATTTAGTAACTTATATTCCATAAATACAAAATATGTATTTAAAAAAACCCAAAATAAAATATAATTAGTTGATTTTTTTTATATAATTAAAATAAAAATACATTTAGTAAAATATGTATTTTTAAAATAACCACAAATAACTTATTTCCCATTAATACAAAATATTTTTAAAAAAACTAACCCAAATAAAAATATAATTTGTTGATTTTTTAAAAATATTTAAAATTAAAATACATTGAGTAAAATGTATTTTTAAATAACCACAAAACTCATTTTCCATTTCAAAAAACTTTTTACTCTGATTATATAAACTATATTGGGTAATGTAAGTGTAAATGTGACTATAGGGATGTTATTTTATGTGTACAGGACTCTAATAACGTTACAAACCATATTTAAAGTGATCTGGGAAAACAAAATGGGCACAATTATCACACATAAACAATCCATACCTTCAGTTCACTGTGCTGGATTCAAATCCTCCATTGACAAACATTTATGCCCGGTTTGCTTCCCAGTTTTTTTTTCCCTTCCCTGTTGCTCAATAACTAAGGTGAGTTCGGAGGGTGGAACAATGGGATTTATTTGCCTCGTCTCCTTTCATTTGCAACTTCACTTCATTACGGCCCAAATTAAATGGAACAGGTCAATAAACGCTGAACGAGCGCTACGCCAAAGCTCGGGTGCAAGCATGCCAGACGATAGGAAGAGTCCAGGAAAATCAGGACTGGCATCCGACTATTTGACGATAAAGCTAACTGTGTTAATTACAGAGGTTGTATTCAGAATATTAGCAAGGCGAAGCTAGTGGAGAGAGAGAGAGGGGGGGGGACTGATTCTAGAAGGTCTCACATAACGAGGACCCATCAGTCCTTAGAACTCGGTTGTTGTTCTTAAGACAAGTAAAGTACTACCATGAACTGACAGCAGTTACATTTAGCAGGCTATCATTATTCCCATTATCCATGCCACTGAGTGCGCCTTTGTTGTGGGGGGGGGGGGGGGGGGGGGGGGGGGGGGTAGGAAGTGCAATGAGAAATGCAGTCTTCAGTCTTCGGAATCTTACCGCTAGTTATTAGCCGACATTTAACTGGTCTGTTAATCCAGTAGTTCTCAAACTTGCTACCCCTATCTTTGTTTTCTGTCTTACGCCGCTAATGCCGCTAATGCAGCTAGCACAGTTTCGGACTGTGTTGGAAGAATGGTGTGTCAGATGACTTCTCCGTTTCTTGAAGTTTATTTCCGTCAGGTTCAAACTCCTGTGACATTTTTAAAAACACTTAAATACCGAAATACAGAAGAGACAAACAATATTCATAGTTACTCGCAGCAAGGAAAATGAAACCACATACTCTTTTCGGGGGTCCCTACTACATGTTAGTGCAACTCTAAGTGGGGGGAGAAGGCAGTTATACGACCTGTATTTGTTTGTCTATGTGTGTGTGTATATGTGAGAGTAATTACTTTTATTGTTTTATTAGTTCTTATCTTGACACATTCTTGCAGGATTAACATGAACATCTGTAGGGTTGATGTTGGAGCACCCAGGCACCTCCAGGACCTGGGGGTTGCTGGGGGTCCCTGGGGGTCCCTGGGGGTCTCTGGTCGTCTCTGGTCAGGGTCACGGGAACATTTCTTCTTCAGCATATTCAAACACTTTCTGTTGTCTAAGCCAGGGGTCTCAAACTCAATTTACTTGGGGGCCACTGGAGCTCGGGTCTGGGTGAGACTGGGCCGCATCAGGTTTTCCAAAAAAACAACAACAATTTTTTTTAAAACTTCACTTTCGTTCCAATTTTCTACAATAAATGTAGAAAATAAATAATAATAAATAATAATAAATAATAATAAATAATAATAAATAATAATAAATAATAATAAATAATAATAAATAATAATAAATGATAATAAATAATAATAAATAATAATAAATAATAATAAATAATAATAAATAATAATAATAAATGCTCTGATAAAACATTCCACTGTTCTCAAATATCTTACTTATTTTTCTACACAAAATAATCTGAAAATAAATAAACAAATCAAGAATAAATAAAATCAATCAGTAATAAAATATAATAATAACACGGCAAATAATAAAAACTTAAGAAACCACATATAGTTGGTGGGTAGACAAATTATTTTTTTCAGATTAAAATTACCAAAGCATTATTAGAGCCCTGTAGACATGACAAAACACGACTATAGTCACATTTATACTCTTTTTATTTACAACATATTGCGCAACTGCAGGGTCTTGAGACACATGCTAACTCGCAAACTTAGAGAGCTAGCGACCTAAACGGTAGCCTTCAAGTTATTTCCTTTCAACTTAAATAGCCAAAAACTTACCACTTCCACACGGATAGGGAGGATAACTATTAACAGTTATTTAACCTTTAACATGAACATTAATCAAACGTAATATTTTTTTCTGGGTACATGATACCATACAGCATCCATATCAAACTTGCACGGGCTGCAAGTTATCAAGGTGAATGGATATAAGAGTGATAACTAACATTATATTCATTCTAACAATTTCCCATGTTCCAATCTGGTGCTTTGTAATCTCGTCTCTATTGCCTCCAACTTCTCCAGGACATCGCTACTTTTCTCTTTCAGAGTTCTGTCACACACATTGATGAAAAAGCCTTTAGCTAGTCTCTTAACCACACACTACTTTCTTGCCCTCAATTCTGCCCCCCCCCCCCCCCCCTCCATCCTTCCTTCCTTCCTCCACCTGACCTCACCGACCTACCTTGGCTCGTCACTGAAATGGATCCGCTAGTCTTCCTGTCTTCCTGATTGCTATCATGGCCACCGATTGCAATCTGTAAAACGCTAACGTCAAGTGCAACTACATCAAAGAAGACGTTTCACATTTACGCGGCTTTAATAGACTTAAAAAAAAACAATATTTTTTTAGTACTTAGCAGTCTATCTGCACTTTTATGTTGGTGTCAGAAGTGGGATTTCCTCAATTTTCCAAAGGACTAACAAAGTCTTTTCTCGCTATCTGGCAAGCTAGCTAGCTAGCTGACAGATAGTTAGCAAGTGAAGTAGCAGTAACAGAACATAACAGACTCTGTCTAATATATATATATATATATATATATATATATATATATATATACGAATGTTACACTGTCAACAGCGTTTACGTTAGCGAGCTAATGCTAACAGAGCTAACAGGAGAGCGCCCAACTGCAGAAGTAAATAACAACTAAATGCAACCCAACAGAATAATCTCCCGCTAAAATTCCGCTATTATTTCTGATATGTTTTTAATTGTTCCCGAATACAAATATGTTAAAAGTATTTGTTTGAATTAAGTATTTGTAAAAAAAAAAAAAGTAATTATTCGTGTTGTTCCGAATACCGTATTCGGGTTCGGCTCCAACCTGTATAGCATTATGCTAGCTTCTTGGAGCACAACACACAAAAACATACAGCTTTTTCCGAGTTGTCTTGAACGCAGCATAATTGTAGGATAGGATAGTAGCATTGGGGGGAAGGGGTCCGGCAAATTGTTTTTTTTTATTGAAACGCCGGCGATCCGGCACGGACGTTCCGGACGTTCCGGACGTTCCGGACGTTCCGGACGTTCCGGACGTTCCGGACGTTCCGGACGTTCCGGACGTTCCGGACGTTCCGGACGTTCCGGACATTCTTACAGACTGAATTGGTAATGGATCTCATCTCCTCCCTCATGACTTTCTTGAGTTCTGCAATGGTTCTGGGTTTCCTTGCGTAGACTCTGTCCTTAAGATAGCCCCAAAGAAAAAAATGGGGTGCCCACTCAAAATCAGTCTTGAAACTGATCCGGGCTATGGGGTGCCCACTCAAAATCAGTCTTGAGACTGATCCGGGCTATGAGGTGCCCACTCAAAATCAGTCTTGAGACTGATCCGGGCTGTGGGGTGCCCACTCAAAATCAGTCTTGAGACTGATCCGGGCTATGGGGTGCCCACTCAAAATCAGTCTTGAGACTGATCCGGGCTATTTGGCGCCCACTCAAAATCAGTCTTGAGACTGATCCGGGCTATTTGGCGCCCACTCAAAATCAGTCTTGAGACTGATCCGGGCTGTGGGGTGCCCACTCAAAATCAGTCTTGAGACTGATCCGGGCTATGGGGTGCCCACTCAAAATCAGTCTTGAGACAGTCTTGAGACTGAGGTGTGAGAACTTGCTCCATCTTGCTGGAACCAGAACTTGTAACCTGGAACCAGAACGGGTAGACGGTCTGGAGTTCATTCATCTTGAGACTGATCCGGGCTATGGGGTGCCCACTCAAAATCAGTCTTGAGACCGATCCGGGCTATGGGGTGCCCACTCAAAATCAGTCTTGAGACTGATCACTCGGTCTCCGAAGTTCTCTTTCAGCCAATCGCGGGACAGGTTTGAGGTGTGAGAACTTGCTCCGTCTTTCTGGAACCAGAACTTGCTCATGAGTGACGGGTAGACGGTCCGGAGTTCATTCTTGAAGGTTTTCAGGACCTCCACATACCGCTCCTTGGTGACCGTCACTTCTTGGGACGGGAGGGGCTCAGAGTAGAGCCGCTTCTCCTTCACATCGAGAGGAGTCAGTTGAGGTGGCTCGGGCATCTAGTCCGGATGCCTCCCGGACGCCTCCCTGGTGAGGTGTTCCGGGCATGCCCAGCCGGGAAAAGGCCCCGGGGCAGACCTAGGACACGCTGGAGGGACTATGTCTCACAGCTGGCCTGGGAACGCCTTGGTGTCCTCCCGGTGGAGCTGGAGCAGGTGGCCGGGGACCGGGAAGTCTGGGCTTCCCTACTAAGACTGCTGCCCCCGCGACCCGGACCCGGATAAGCGGAGGAAAATGGATGAATGGACAGTGGATTCTTTGCCCCAGGTCCCACTGGGGGTCTTGGTGTACTCACGGTCCTTGGTTCTGCCATGTCCTGTAAAATAAGGGCAATCAGTGAATAAATAATGGAGCGTGTACACGGGCCCCGTTTTTTTGGGGTCACCCTGTATGTATTTGTATAAACTAAAATGCATCAGTAGTCAATGTGTTCTATATTCAGTGCCTCTACTTGAGGTGTTATGGGACCAAAATAACACTCCTTGTGAATTCAATATGAGGCTTCACTTCAAATTTGACTTGATCGGATATCAGGAGAGTATTTTCCCCAAGTTTGCTGCCTTTTTTTTTTTTTTTATGAAAACAAATCTTGTTTAAACCTTTTGACTTGAGTGAAGTGGCACAAATGGGACATTTTATAAGGCTTTGATACATATGTTCGCTCCATTTAATCTGCCTCATTCAATGATCTGATCCAAAATGATTGAGGCAAGCAGAGACTGCTTGAACGGTCGTAAAAACAGATAGAAACCTGTTCACTAGGGTAGCTAAAAAATACATGAAGAACACAGTTGCTAATAACATAACAAGCTGCGCATCATTTTGTACGTAAACCGAGGCAAAATTTTCAATGTTATCCAAAACAAACTGCTAACCGGGGCGAACGTCAACCCAGGTTCCACTGTATAGCAGAAATCGTCGGACCCTAAAATTGCATTTGCCAACTGTGAAACACTGTTTAGCAAACTTGAAGCGATATATAGATATCCTGATCCATAGCTGCATGCTTGCTTATGGGGTTGGTATGGTACAAAAAACAATAAGGAAGTAATCAATAAATCAGTAATCAATAAATAAAATTGAAAAACCAGCTCCACATATCTACAGACCTCCACATCAAATCAACATGAACAATATGCTTGTTTTTGAAATTTGATTAATTTTTTAAATTAGATTAAATTAGATTAATAAGATTGAATCCAAAACAACAACTAAGAGAAGCGATTATGCAAAGTTTTATTGCACATTTCACAATTTTGAAAATATTATCTAAAAAGATTCTTTAATCTTGTCTTGGGTTTTTTTTCTTTTGGGGGGGGGGGTTAAAATATTATTATTAAATTATATATATATATATATATATATATATATATATATATATATATATATATATATATATATATATATAATATTTTGTCTTGGGTTTAAAATATAAAAATATTAAAAATATTAAATATATTAATATTAATATTATATTATAATATTGTAATATAATAATTATATATAATAAATATAAATATAAGCTAATGTTATATTGATTTTAATAAAAATATTAAATATTAATAAAAAATTGAGCATATTAAAAATTATTAAAATATTAAATATTAATACAAATGTGAGCATATTAAAAATTATTAAAATATTAATAAATTATTTTAAAATATTAAAATATTAAAATATTAAAATATTAAAATATTAAAATATTAAATATGTGTCTTGAAAACGAAAGGTCGTCTTATAGCAGCAAACTGAAAAAAAAAACAAAAAAACATTGACCCAAGATCGAGAACAGCTAAATAATAAGCATGCTAAAAACGCTTGAGAGAAGCCGAGAGACGCTACCGAGTAATGAGACCATCTTGGTGTGACATCACAATGTGTCATGTTATACACGTTTTGTTTCATAAAGCTCTTCTGCTTTTAATGTATAATTTCACCTGAACGTAAACAAATAATAAACAACATACAACTGTGAGATAAAACAAATAGTTGAACAAGTCTCAATAAATTGGGCCATAGCAATTTTCCCAAAGCCTTATAACCATGGTAACTGTGTGTGTGTGTGTAAGGGGATGGGGGGGGGGGGGGCACTGAAAGATACACTGCACTGCAGCAGATAAAAGAGAGCGGCTGTCAAGGTGGGAGTTAAGGTGGGCTGTGTGCAGAATAAATGGAGTCTGCTCTTAAATACTGAGACAGCGTCTGTTTTGCAAAGCGTGCTGGGAAGCTTGTTCACATGGAGGGGTTCCTTTTGTCGGAGCGCTTTTTTCCATTCGCGAGCTTTTCTCTTTCAAGTGCAGGCATGAGTAATCCGCCAAGGCCACAAGCTTGCATGTTTATTGTAGCCGCTTTTTTTTTTTTTATGTATAGCATTTGCTTTGGTGGTGATATTGGAGGTGCAGGGGCTGCTGTTGCACAAGCTTTCTATCACTCAGGTATGACTAAACTCCGCTCATTTCAAGGTATTAGCTTAGAAATAAAATGTACCAAACCTCGAAAACAATCACAAATCTTTACTGTCGATTATACGCATCTCCATATTTTTTGTGTACAATATGACATTTAGGGCGGCACGGTGGTCTAGGGGTTAGCGCACAGACCTCACAGCTAGGAGACCAGGGTTCAATTCCACCCTCGGGCATCTCGAGTTCTCCTCCTATTTTGTGTGGAAGTGGTAACCTTTTGGCTTCTTATTTTGTCTTTCCCCACCCACGGCCATCTCTGTGTGGAATTTGCATGTTCTCCCCGTGCATGCGTGGGTTTTCTCCGGGTACTCCGGTTTCCTCCCACATTCCAAAAACATGCTAGGTTAATTGGCGACTCCAAATTGTCCATAGGTATGAATGTGAGTGTGAATGGTTGTTTGTCTATGTGTGCCCTGTGATTGGCTGGCGACCAGTCCAGGGTGTACCCCGCCTTACGCCCGAAGACAGCTGGGATAGGCTCCAGCACCCCCCACGACCCTCGTGAGGAAAAAGCGGTAGAAAATGAATGAATGAATGAATATGACATTTAACTTGTTGTGTTATTAATATATTATGTGAGTTGAAGGTATTTGCTAAATTTTGCTAGCTAAAGTTAAAAGCTAAAACAAACACATATTCTCACAAATATATTTCCCTCTTACACAATCTTGAGTGTATAAAAGGCCGGGTAGGGAAAGGAAGGGTGCTTTTTTTTGCAGATGCGCTGTAATAAGACCTGCTTACTTGTAGGCATACAGGGACTGCAGATAAGCCCGGACATCTGTATTGTAGGTATTGTTGTCAGGAATTAACAATCTGGTTCTCATTCTATAATTTGGTTCTTTAAGATTCCCTTATCCTCTATTCGAAACCCACTTAGAGTCCTCAGGGGGAGGATTTCGACAGAGTCCATTTCTAATGTATTGCACACATGTCCTTGTTAGCCTTCCTGTAACAGATTAATTGGATTTACATTATTTCTTTTGGGAAACATTTATTTGGTTAAAGTCCATTTTGGTTAAGGCCGGACCTTCTGGGAGGAATGAATGATGCTAAGGTTTCAGTGTATAAAAACACCTAAACAAAACTCAATGATGCAGGAATCTGATTGTCGCAACATATTTATTACTATTCTGAATTATAATTTATTTATTTATATTTATGTATATATTTAATCATTACCATATTCATTATCATATCATATCATACTACAACTTCAATTATAGTATTTGTAAATTAAACGAAATGTCGTTGCCTGACTCCCATATAATAATAATAATAATAATAATAATAATAATAATAATAATAATAATAATAATAATAATAATAATAATAATAATAATAATAATAATAATAATAATATAAACAATCACAAATCTCAATTATATGCATCTCCATATTTTTTGTACATTAATATTATGATTATATAATAATAATAATAATAATAATAATAATAATAATAATAATAATAATAATAATAATAATAATAATAATAATAATAATAATAGTATTTGTAAATGAAACGAAATGTCGTTTCCTGGCTACCATATAATAATAATAATAATAATAATAATAATAATAATAATAATAATAATAATAATAATAATAATAATAATAATAATAATAATAATAATAATAATAATAATAATAATAATAATAATGTTATTGCTATTATTATTATTATTACCATTATTATTATTATTAATATAATAATAATAATTATTATTATAATTATTATTGTTATTGTTATTATTATTATTGTTGTTATTGTTATTATTATTGTTATTATTATGATTATTATGATTATTATGATTATTATGATTATTATGATTATGATTATGATTATGATTATTATGATTATTATTATTATTATTATTATTATTATTATTATTATTATTATTATTATTATTATTATTATTATTATTATTATTATTATTATTATTATTATTATTATTATTAATTATATGGGAGCCAGGCAACGACATTTTGTATGCCTGTATAATAATAATAATAATAATAATAATAATAATAATAATAATAATAATAATAATAATAATAATGTGGTGAATAAATAGATTACATCAAATATGAACAACAATGTACTATGTGTGTCTAACTCCAATATACTGGTAATGTTCTTGATCACTAATCGATTTATCAATGATATATGATAACGAAAAAGGCATGAAAACATTTCTTGTCCCCCCCCCCATGTATCTCTGCATAGTAATGCATGTTTGGATGCGGCAAGATTAGGAGATCTTGACGTCACAATCTGGCGGATCATCTGCGCTGTATCGCACAGCGTGTCATCCTCAACTTCCTCGAACTGTGTCGCAAAAAAAAAAAAAAAAGTGATTTACCAGCAATCACATGAAGCGGTTTGCCATCTCCTGTCATGTATGCATGGATTTGCATGTCAGCTACGCTAATTGGACCATTGATCTGTCCGTTTGCCCCCCTTTATTATTATTATTATTATTTTTTTTTTACACTTCCTGTTTACGGCCCTCATCAAATTTGCACATCACAACAACTCACCAAACGTTAATTAACCGACGCGTTCTGCTTCCTCGTCGTATTCGGACAGCTCAGACTCCTCCAACTCCCCAAACTTGACTTATTTATAGACAGGCCTCGGATTTCGCTCGGCTTCTTCCATCTTCTTCGGCGAGAGTTTAGCAGGGTGGTTTGGTTTGCGCAACTTCTTTACACACATTTGCATCTCGTTAGCACTTCAAACCTCCAAAACTTGAAAGAGTCTCCTTGTCAAGGAACTCTAATCTTCCTCTCTCCCGCCCTTCGTCTCCTTAGCCAGCCTCACACTCTCCTACTGAGTCGACCCCCCCCCCCCCCCGTCTCTCCCACTCTTCCTCACTAGGCCAGTGATTAACGAAGCCTGGGACATCAATTAGAAAACTTACCCTCCTGCTCGGACTTTATACAGCTCGCCATATACGTCAATCTATGGACTGTCTATCGAACATGCGTGAATTTCACAGCAGCAGTTGAAGAGCAATATTTTTAAAGCGCATGCAGAGGTAGATAAAACCAATGTGGGTGTTTTTTTGTTTTTGTTTTTTTTTAATTATATTTCTGAACAAAAGATTTTTTTCCATGATTGAAAGATGTTTTAAATATTTTTTATAATATTGTATGATTATATAAAATATAAAATATAAATATATAAATATAAAAATATAAAAAAAATGTTTGTTTTGATTACATTTCTGAACAAAAGATTTTTTCCAAGATTGAAAGATTTTTTAAATAATTTTTATAATATTTTATGATAATAAAAAATATAAAAATATAAAAATATAAAAATATAAAAATATAAAAATATAAAAATATAAAAATATAAAAATATAAAAATATAAAAATGAAAAAATACAAAAATATAAACATATAAAAATATTAAAATATAAATTTTTTGTTTGTTTTGATTATATTTCTGAACAAAAGATTTTTTTTCCATGATTGAAATATTTTTAAAATATTTTTTGAAATATTTTTAATTTTTTTTAAAAAAAATTTATAATATTTTATAATAATAAAAATATAAAAATATAAAAATATAAAAATATAAAAATATAAAAATATATATGGATGCCTTAAAATGTTGCTACTCATGTGGTCAAAAAGAGCTACCAATTCCATTCCACTTTCTCATACACTCCAAAATATTAGGGAAGTAAATAAAAGTCAGGTGTTGTGGTTTGGGTACTATTACTACTACTACTAATACCACTACTACTAGGTACTACTAGAAATCACTAATTTTTGTGCTTCAAATTTTGCACAGCTTTGCAAAAAATCATAGCTGTATGCCCGATTAGCCAAAAATGTGCATAATTTTGACATTTTTTGCTTATATTAATTAAGCAAAAACCTACGCGGGAAAACAGCTGGGATAGGCTCCAGCACCCCCGCGTCTCTCGTGAGGATAAGAGGTAGAAAATGAATGAATGAATGAATCTATTGCATATTATTTGACTAATAACAGGCTATAGACAACCACAAGACAGCGATCAATTAATTAATTTGTGAATTTTTGAAACTTAATGACTGTATTATGGACTGAGTGGTTAGCGCGCAGGCGACACAGCTAGGAGACCCGAGTTCGATTCCACCCTCGGCCGGGTACTCCGGTTTCTTCCCACATTCCAAAAACATGCTAGGTTAATTGGCGACTCCAAATTGTCCATAGGTATGAATGTGAGTGTGAATGGTTGTTTGTCTATATGTGCCCTGTGATTGGCTGGCTTACCCGAAGACAGGTGGAATAGGCTCCAGCATACCAGCGACCCTAATGACGATAAGCGGCATAGAAAATGTATGCAATGTCAGATAATGGCACCTAATAACTGCAATAAACAAGGCTTCCAAAGCAACAAGTGACCTTTTCAAACCGAATAACTTAACTGAAAAACGTAAAAAATTGCGTTAAAGACAAAAAGCAAGAATGTCTGTCACGGCGCCGACATCTTAGTGGAGCGGTGCTGACACTTTCAGGTCAGGTCTGTTTAGAGACAAGCACATTTTAATACAAGCAGGCATTCTTTCTTTTAATGGATAAAAATACTGTTGCTAAAAGAGCACAAATATCATAAAAATATCAACCATAAAAACTCTACAGTTACGTTCGTCTAATATGAAAAGAAACATAGAAAATATGAAAATCTTGTTTCATTATGTATATTTATACTGTATACCCCAAAGGGAAACATCTCTTTCTGAAACGTAATGGAAAAAAAAAACACATATCCTTTGGCAGGGACTTGTGTAATTGCAGGGTACAGGCATCCAAATGTGAAAGGTTACAAAAAAGGCAATTAGCTTTTTTGAGCCATTTCACCGACATCCCCTGGAGACATAGTAAACAAATAAAAAAGGCCAACTGTTTTTCACGTCCTTTCCACCAGGATTTAGCCACATGCATACAGTGGTGTGAAAAAGTGTTTTACCGCTTCATTCTAATTTTTTTTGGCATGTTTGTCACACTTAAATTCACACTTAAGTTTAAGATCATCAAAGTAATTTAAATATTAGTTATAGGCAACACAATTCTACACAAAATGCAGTTTTAAAATTAGAAATAATTTACCAGAAATCAGTCTGGAGAAGGTTATAAAGCTATTTCTAAAGCTTTGGGACTCCAGCAAACCACAGCGAGAGCCATTATCAACATCAATGGTGAAAACATGGAACAGTGGTGAACCTTCTCATGAGTGGCCAGCCAATTGGTAATGGTAATGGTAATGGTAATGGTAATGGTAATGGTTTTATTTCATTTGAACATGTATCAGATGACAATTGAATGCATCACATAATCGGTTCACAGTTCCACATGTCCAAAAGGAGTAGGAAGAAGCAAAGCTTATTAAATCCTACCCCTCCATCTGGTACTTTTATAATCAGTAAGTGTTACATTTGTTCACTTCCTGCTTTCCATAATACAGTTTAAGGTTTTTTTTTTGTTTTTTTTTTTTTAAATAATGTACCCGGTACCGAAGTACGAGGTGACGTGACCATACAATGACCATACAATGATAATTAAAATTACCCCAAGAGCGAAGGGAGGACTCATCCAAAAGGTCACAAAGGACCCCACACAACAAAATCCAACAGAAATCAGTCTGGAGAAGATTATAAAGCTATTTCTAAAGCTTTGGGACTCCAGCAAACCACAGTGAGAGCCATTATCAACACAAATGGCGAAAACATGGAACAGTGGTGAACCTTCCCATGAGTGGCCAGCCAATTGGTAATGGTAATGGTAATGGTAATGTTTTTATTTCATTTGAACATGCATCAGATTACAATTGAATGCATCCCATAATCAGTTCACAGTTCCACATGTCCAAAAGGAGTAGGAAGAAGCAAAGCTTATTAAATCCTACCCCTCCATCTGGTACTTTTACAATCAGTAACTGTTACATTTGTTCACTTCCTGCTTTCATAATACAGTTTAAGATTTTTTTGTTTTTTTTTTAAATAATGCACCCAGTACCGAAGTACGAGGTGACATGACAATACAATGACCATACAATGCTAATTAAAATTACCCCAAGAGCGAAGGGAGGACTCCAAAAGGTCACAAAAGACCCCACACAACAAAATCCAACAGAAATCAGTCTGGAGAAGATTATAAAGCTATTTATAAAGCTTTGGGACTCCAGCAAACCACAGTGAGAGCCATTATCAACACAAATGGCGAAAACATGGAACAGTGGTGAACCTTCTCATGAGTGGCCAGCCAATTGGTAATGGTAATGGTAATGGTAATGGTAATGTTTTTATTTCATTTGAACATGCATCAGATTACAATTGAATGCATCCCATAATCAGTTCACAGTTCCACATGTCCAAAAGGAGTAGGAAGAAGCAAAGCTTATTAAATCCTACCCCTCTATCTGGTACTTTTACAATCAGTAACTGTTACATTTGTTCACTTCCTGCTTTCCATAATACAGTTTAAGGTTTTTTTTTTACCGAAGTACGAGGTGACATGACAATACAATGACCATACAATGATAATTAAAATTACCCCAAGAGCGAAGGGAGGACTCATCTAAAAGGTCACAAAAGACCCCACACAACAAAATCCAACAGAAATCAGTCTGGAGAAGATTATAAAGCTATTTCTAAAGCTTTGGGACTCTAGCAAACCACAGCGAG
Organism: Doryrhamphus excisus; assembly: GCF_030265055.1. Classification (NCBI taxonomy): domain Eukaryota; kingdom Metazoa; phylum Chordata; class Actinopteri; order Syngnathiformes; family Syngnathidae; genus Doryrhamphus; species Doryrhamphus excisus. Next base: position 11,072,071 of record NC_080487.1, on the reverse strand, counting down.
AGCCATTATCAACACAAATGGCGAAAACATGGAACAGTGGTGAACCTTCCCATGAGTGGTCAGCCAATTAAAATCACCCCAAGACCGCAGGGACGACTAATTCAAAAAGTCACAAAAGACCCCACACAACAAAATCCAAGAACTGCAGGAATTAAGGTCTATGAGAAAGACAGTGGGCATGGCATAGATCCAAGAGTTCCATTTAAAACTACATTGTATTAAGTTATGTTGTCATTGACTAATATTTACATTTATGTAATGATCTGAAATATTCAAGTATGACAAAAGTGCAATGATAAATCAGCAAGGGGGCAAAAACTGTATCTACGGTTCTGGACGGTTAGGAGAACCCTAAATATGCTGCCCTTGTAGCACTCGTTTTTAGAGGTTAATCTTTACAGTGATGCACTGACCAGGAGTTGGAGGTTTATGGTTGCTTTACGACCTCCCATTAGCGACGCCAGGCTACGTTACTGCCCTGTCAGTTGCAGATCAATGCAATGCTAGGCGTTCCAAACTAGCTAAGACACACACACTCATCCCCGAAGTACATTTATTTGCCGGTACAAGAAGTATCTGCACAATATGCGATCTAATACAAGAACTGTATTGACATTTTAGTCAAAATATTTGTAATAAATAAATTGATAATAATAATAAAAAATAATAATAATATAAATAAAATTTTAATTTTAATAATTATTTTAAATATATATTATAAATAATATTAATAATAAATTAAACACCTGCAAAAATTGATTGATCCCACTTCTGACACCAAAATGATTAGCAGCAACAGTGTACACTCTAAAAACAGAGACAATATGGCGGCAGCAAAAATTTTGTTGTACGGTATTATTGTTTTAAAGTACAGTGAAAACCTTGGTTAGCGTGTTTTTTGGTAAACAAGGAAAATGTACACCAATGGTACAACAAATTAATAAATACAAAGACTTTAAAGCTACGGTTTTGTTGTTTTAAAGTACAGTGAAAACCTTGGTTAGCATGTTTTTTGGTAAACAAAGAAAATGTACACCAATGGTACAACAAATTAATAAATACAAATACTTTAAAACAACGGTTTTGTTGTTTTAAAGTACGAACAGTGAAACCTTGGTTAGCGTGTTTTTTGGTAAACAAGGAAAATGTACACCAATGGTACAACAAATTAATAAATACAAAGACTTTAAAGCTACGGTTTTGTTGTTTTAAAGTATAGTGAAAAACCTTGGTTAGCGTGTTTTTTGGTAAACAAGGAAAATGTACACCAAAATTTTGCCTTGGTTTACGTACTTTTTCAAATTAGCGTACAGTCAGATGTGCAAAAGTATCTGCACAATATGCAATCTAATACAAGAACTGCATTGACATTTAGTCAAAATACTTAATACATAATGGTACAACAAATTAATAAATACAAAGACTTTAAAGCTACGGTTTTGTTGTTTTAAAGTACAGTGAAAACCTTGGTTAGCGTGTTTTTTGGTAAACAAGGAAAATGTACACCAATGGTACAACAAATTAATAAATACAAATACTTTAAAGCTACGGTTTTGTTGTTTTAAAGTACAGTGAAACCTTGGTTAGCATGTTTTTTGGTAAAATGTACACCAAAATTTTGCCTTGGTTTACGTACGTTTTCAAATTAGCGTACAATCAGATGTGCAAAAGTATCTGCACAATATGCAATCTAATACAAAAACTGCATTGACATTTTAGTCAAAATACTTAATACATAATGGTACAACAAATTAATAAATACAAAGACTTTAAAGCTACGGTTTTGTTGTTTTAAAGTACAGTGAAAACCTTGGTTAGCATGTTTTTTGGTAAACAAGGAAAATGTACACCAATGGTACAACAAATTAATAAATACAAAGACTTTAAAGCTACGGTTTTGTTGTTTTAAAGTATAGTGAAAACCTTGGTTAGCGTGTTTTTTTTTTTTTGGTAAACAAGGAAAATGTACACCAAAATTTTGCCCTGGTTTACGTACGTTTTCAAATTAGCGTACAATCAGGTGTGCAAAAGTATCTGCACAATATGCGATTTAATACAAGAACTGCATTGACATTTTAGTCAAAATACTTAATACATAATGGTACAACAAATTAATAAATACAAAGACTTTAAAGCTACGGTTTTGTTGTTTTAAAGTACAGTGAAACCTTGGTTAGCGTGTTTTTTGGTAAACAAGGAAAATGTACACCAATGGTACAACAAATTAATCAATACAAAGACTTTAAAGCTACGGTTTTGTTGTTTTAAAGTACAGTGAAAACCTTGGTTAGCGTGTTTTTTGGTAAAATGTACACCAAAATTTTGCCCTGGTTTACGTACGTTTTCAAATTAGCGTACAATCAGGTGTGCAAAAGTATCTGCACAATATGCGATCTAATACAAGAACTGTATTGACATTTTAGTCAAAATACTTAATACATAATGGTACAACAAATTAATAAATACAAAGACTTTAAAGCGACGGTTTTGTTGTTTTAAAGTACAGTGAAACCTTGGTTAGCGTGTTTTTTGGAAAACAAGGAAAATGTACACCAAAATTTTGCCTTGGTTTATGTACATTTTCAAATTAGCGTACAATCAGGTGTGCAAAAGTATCTGCACAATATGCGATCTAATACAAGAACTGCATTGACATTTTAGTCAAAATACTTACAATACAACAAATTTATAAATACAAAGACTTTAAAGCTACGGTTTTGTTGTTTTAAAGTACAGTGAAACCTTGGTTAGCGTGTTTTTTGGTAAACAAGGAAAATGTAAACCAAAATTTTGCCCTGGTTTACGTACATTTTCGAATTAGCGTACAATCAGATGTGTAAAAGTATCTAATATAAGAACTGCATTGACATTTTAGTCAAAATACTTAGAATACTTTTAAAGTACAGTGAAACCTTTGTTAATGTACACCAAAATTTTGCCCTGGTTTACGTATATTTTCAAATTAGCATACAATATGTCGCATGTCTTGTTGTGTCATTAATATACTGTGTGAGACCAACTGTATTCATAATATATTGTTGGAAAAGATTAATTGTATTGATATTATTATTTTTTTTAGGAAACATTGATTTGGTTAGAGTTCATTTTGGTTAGGGCCGGACCTTTTGTATAAGAATGAATGATGCTAACCAAGGTTTCAGTGTATACTTTTTCAATAATATCAGTACATCTGGGAAAAAATATTAAAATAAGACAAAATAAGAAGATTACATCTTGATTAGGGTGCTAGCTTCCATTTTTAACTTATCGCAGTTTTGTTTATGCTCAACTGGGACACGGTGTGGACTCCAGGCGTCATATTTTGGACTTTCTACCATCCGTGATCGTTTAAAAAATTACAACCTCATACAGAAATAAGAATAAAAACATGGGCCAAATAATGATAATAATTCATACTGAACTTCCTCAACAGGTTTGCTGTGAAGTCAAGCATCAGAATAGAACGCCATGTCTGTTTCCTTTAACCCAATAGCTTTTTTTCTGTCTTGTCACAATCATGGGCCCACAGTGAGCTTGTCACCTCCGCTGTATTTAGGACAGGCAGCGAGATGCTTATCTTATTAATCTTCTCAGTGGAGCTATTACAGCATAGCTGAATTTCCCAGTTGCCGCATTGAAAATTGGCCTGAAAATCTATTCCTGCAATGTCACAAGTGTGACAGCAGAACCTTTATGGTGGGAGATGCATGGGGGACATGTTGCCGCTACGAAGACGCAGGGCGTACTTTGTCTGTGATGGAGTTAAAGTGCAAGAATTTGATTTTTAATTTTGAATAATTTATCCTTAATTGGCCACTCCAAATTGTCCAATCATAGGGCACATATAGACAAACAACCATTCACACTCACATTCATACCTATGGACAATTTGGAGTCGCTAATTAACCTAGCATGTTTTTGGAATGTGGGAGGAAAACCGGAGTACCCGGAGAAAACCCACGCATGCATGGGGAGAACATGCAAACTCCACACACAGATGACCGTGGGTGGGGAAAGACAAAATAAGAAGCCAAAAAGTTACCACTTCCACACAAAATAGGAGGAGAACTCATTCATTCATTCATTGATTTTCTACCGCTTTTCCTCACAAGGGTCACAGCGGGTGCTTGAGCCTATCCCAGCTGTCTTTGGGCGAGAGGCGGGGTACACCCTGGACTGGTGGCCAGCCAATCACAGGGCACATATAGACAAACAACCATTCACACTCACATTCATACCTATGGACAATTCGGAGTTGCTAATTAACCGAGCATGTTTTTGGAATGTGGGAGGAAACCGGAGTACCCGGAGAAAACCCACGCATGCACGGGGAGAACATGCAAATTCCACACAGAGATGGCCGAGGGTGGAATCGAACTAGGGTCTACTAGCTGTTGGGGCCTGCACGCTAACCACTGTGCAACCAAGAAACCCTGTAAATGTTACATTAATTCATTAATTCATTCATATTGTACTGCTTATCCTCACGAGGGTCGGGGGGGGGGGGGGGGAGCTGGAGCCTATCCCAGCTGTCGCTAATTAACCTAGCATGTTTTTGGAATGTTGGAGAAAAACCGGAGTACCCGGAGAAAACCCACGCATGATCATGCAAACTCCACACAGAGATGTCCGAGGGTGGAATTGAACCCTGGTCTCCTAGCCGTGAGGTCTGCGCGCTAACCACTTGTCCACCGTGCCACTAAGTCCAAATTATCCAATCAAAATTTTTACTTGTTTCCATAATTGGGATTTTCAGTCATTTTCAGCTTACAACTCATTACAGTGGAACCTTGGTTTGCATCATAAATCCGTTCCAATTCTAACTGAAACGTACTGTAACCAAAATCATTTCAGCATCCTCCCCCCTGCATGTCTTTATCAGGAGTTTTTCTTTCATTGTTATATAATATGACAAGAGATTACCTTCTATTGCTGTTTTTGGAGTCTGTGTGGGAAGGGGTGTGGTTCTGCGTTCTGGTTCTACGGACCACGTAGACTGGATGCTAAACTATTGAAATCAGTGGTTCTAGTTTGAAGTTTTTTTTGTGTTTTTTTTTTTTTTTTTTACTTTGTTGCATTCATCCATCCATTTTCTATACCGCTTATATACCCTGGACTGGTGGCCAGCCAATCACAGGGCACATATAGACAAACAACCATTCACACTCACATTCATACCTATGGACAATTTGGAGTCTGTAATCGATGAAAATGAGCAAAGCTGCAGTGAAAAAATATGATTTTCACTGACCTAATGTGAAAGTTAAATGCCTTTTGAGAAAATTAGTCGTTTTGTTTTGGGTTGGATTACCGTTTGAGCACCTCTCCTTCGTAAGGTTAATGGAAAATCCCAAAATAAGAGCTGTTGTGTGCTCCTTAGAGGATGTTTGGCAGCAGACAATGAAATTAAAATCACATGTAGCGACCCAAAAAAAAAAAAAAAATGACATTATGAAATCCAATCCAAACTACTCCAGAATAGTGCATGCAGAATACTGATGTATCTAAGTGGGTCACCTTTGAAAATGTTTTTTTTTTTATGAATTCATTGAACGCGAGTGCGATATTTAAAGGGGAACTGCATGCACTTATTTTGGAATTTTGCCCATTATTCATAATCATGATGTGAAACATGAATACATATTTACTTCCCTTTTCTGTGCATTACAACACCAAAAAACGAGTTAATATGAGCTAGCTAACAATGCACAATGCAAAAAACCTCTAACAGTATTTTATTTTTTTATATACACGCTGTGATCACGCAACAGCACATTGATGATAACATGTAATACTTACAGTATTTTACTGTATTTTAATGATTTAAAACATTATCTAAACACATGCATATTCGATTAATTAGTGACTCCAAATTGTCCATAGGTATGAATGTGAGTGTGAATGGTTGTTTGTCTATATGTGCCCTGTGATTGGCTGGCCTCCAGTCCACTTACTATGGTACCCATTATGTCATTGGATTGTCAGATTGTGCTTGGATAATTATGCTAGGACAATTAGCAATGTCGCTAATAGCTAATTAATTAAATCATGATTTAATGATAAAACTCAAGACTTGATGTTGTTCATATAAGATATTTTTAAATCCAAGCAACTAAAAGTGAAGTTTTCATTTATTGGGGGACCCAAGTGGAAGAGTGAGGTTACAGTGAGAAGAGATGCAGAGGGTGGAGAATTTTAAGTATTTGGGGTCAACAGTTCAAAAAATGGTATACAAAACTGTGGTTGTTTGGTCTAGAAACAGTCCCACTAAGGAAAAGACAGGAAGCAGAACTGGGGGTGGGAGTGACCATGATGGATAGGATCAGGAACGAGTACATCAGAGGGACATTACATGTTAGAGGCCTTGGAGATAAAGTCCTTTAGGCCAGACTGAGATGGTTGGGACATGTCCAGAGGAGAGATAGTGAATATATTGGTAGAAGGAAATTTAATTTAATTTAATTTAATTTAATTTAATTTAATTTAATTTAATTTAATTTAATTTAATTTAATTTAATTTAATTTAATTTAATTTAATTTAATTTAATAAAAAACTAAAATTATATTAGAAAGCAGGAAGTGAACAAATGTAACAGTTACTGATTGTAAAAGTACCAGATGGAGGGGTAGGATTTAATAAGCTTTGCTTCTTCCTACTCCTTTTTGGACATGTGGAACTGTGAACTGATTATGTGATGCATTCAATTACCATTACCAGATTCTGGAAGATCTAGAACGCTTTCTTTGTGTAGTTGCTCTATGGGAGTCAAAAAAAATTATCTTCATGAAAATATATGACTACAAAACGTTGCAGTAAATGCTAACATATTGCAGTTTCCGAGGGTAGGGACTCATATTGGATACTCAATCAATTCGTAGATCCCTTCCAGTGCCGGCAGCACTCGTGCATCACTAGACTATCATGATGATGATGATCACTATGCTTGACTATAATCAATTATGTTGCACCTTACTTGTGTTGCAAGGCATTTAGACGATAATGACTGTGTTGATTCATATTCAGTGCATAGTAAATATACACTGCAGTACAGGCAGTACACTAAGTTTCATTTCTATGGTATTGCCTATTGAAAATATATCCTGTTATAAAAATGCCAGCTGAAATGTGAGCGATGGTGTACTTGACGATTGTGTATTCTAACATAAAAAGTGGCGCCTTCACGCATTTGGAATCCCACTGATAAGAATATTCATGTGTTCGGTGTTGAATCACTCGTGTTATTTCATGTCACTGGCAAGTCTTTAGCCTCACTTGTTATCCCACAGCTGCAAGTGCGCCGCAGGCCCTTTTCTATTTCAACACGCTGGATTCCTAACCTAAAATATTAGTGGTAAGAGGATCAAACTTCTTTTTCCTCCATGAAAGTAAGCTGTCATTTTCTTTTTTTTTTTTTTCCGGTGACCCACATTCACACACAAACTTCAATTAGTCGTGTAATGTCTCTCAGCGGGAGCCTAATGGCTTTATTTGAGAGTCAAAAAAAAACAACGTGCATAATCACTTCCATTTATGCCGACTGGTGTGCCAGTGGTAATATTTGATATCGAATTGATATCACTTTAAGAGGTAATTATAAGACAGACTTAGCTTGCTTAGCCACAATTTATTATCTTTGTTATTGTCCATACACCCTGGACTGGTGGCCAGCCAATCACAGGGCACATATAGACAAACAACCATTCACACTCACATTCATACCTATGGACAATTTGGAATCGCTAATTAAACTAGCATGTTTTTGGAATGTGGGAGGAAACCGGAGTACCCGGAGAAAACCCACGCAAACTCCACACAGAGATAACCGAGGGTGGAATTGAACTCGGGTCTCCTAGCTGTGTGGCCCACGCGCTAAACGTTCATTCCAGCTATGGTTTTTATTCATTCATTCATTCATTTTCTACCACTTATCCTCACAAGGGTAACTTTGAGGGGTGCTGGAGCCTATCCCAGCTGTCTTTTTCAGGCGAGAGGCGGGGTACACCCTGGACTGGTGGCCAGCCAATCACAGGGCACATATAGACAAACAACCACACTCACATTCATACCTATGGACAATTTGGAGTCGCTAATTAACCTAGCTTGTTAGCTAAAAGCTATGTTTTTGGAATGTGGGAGGAAACCGGAGTACCCGGAGAAAACCCACGCATGCATGGGGAAAACAGCTGGGATAGGCTCCAGCACCCCCGAGTCCCTCGTGAGGATAAAAGGTAGAACATGAATGAATGTATTGCAGTATTTGATTAGACTAATAATAGGCTATAGTCAACCACAAGACAGCGATCAATTAATTTATGAATTTTTGAAACTTAGTGACTGTATTATGGACTGAGTGGTTAGCGCGCAGGGCACACAGCTAGGAGACCCAAGTTCGATTCCACCCTCGGCCATCTCTGGCCGGGTTTTCTCCTGGGTACTCCGGTTTCCTCCAACATTCCAAAAACATGCTAGGTTAATTAGCGACTCCAAATTGTCCATAGGTATAAATGTGAGTGTGAATGGTTGTTTGTCTATATGTGCCCTGTGATTGACTGGCCACCAGTCCAGGGTGTACCCCGCCTCTTGCCCGAAGACATATTCATGCTGTATGTTTTATTTTCTCTTATTATGTGTATTGCATTTAGTAATGTGATTGTCAAAGTGACTATAGGGGTGTTATTTCATGTTTTGAGGGCTCTAATAATGTTGAAAACTAGAAGGTTTTTATGCTCTAAGCACAACAATATTACATTTATAAATACCGAATCGGGGCTGCACGGTGGTCGTGTGGTTAGCACGCAGACCTCCTTAGCTAGGAGACCCAAGTTCAATTCCACCCTCTGTGTGGAGTTTGCATGTTCTCCCCGTGCATGTGTGGGTTTTCTCCGGGTACTCCGGTTTCCTCCCACATTCCAAAAACATGCTAGGTTAATTAGTGACTCCAAATTGTCCATAGGTATGAATGTGAGTGTGAATGGTTGTTTGTCGATATGTGCCCTGTGATTGATAGCTGGGATAGGCTCCAGCATGCCTGCAACCCTTGTGAGGATAAGCGTTAGAAAATGAATGAATGAATTTAGCCTGGTTGCTAACCTATAATAACAAAAATATAGCATATTATTTTTGTACATTTTGAAACGCCAAAAAAAGCAAAGTGTTGCACTAAAACAGGCTTTAAAAACATAAGCGCACTCATCTCCATTAGAATTAGCCTATGAGTCAGCGGCACAGGAAAGGAGTCGGATTTAGGTCAAGTCTCGATCCGGCGCCAAGTTTTTGACGAATTTGTAACACGTTGTCTCACACTGCAGGCGAAGTGCCGGATAAGCTTTTAAAGACGTTACCCATTCATCAGGGGGAATGAGGAGCTGCAGAAAGTGAGGACATGACAACAAGTCAAACAGACCGTAGCCATCCGAATCCGAACGTGCGGCTTTGGAAACAGATGACGCCTTTATCACGTATACAACCATGTGGGGATGCGCTGCAGTGAGGATAAATAAAAAACGTCATTCCGTACAAATTCGAACCACCGTCATGCGTCGCGGAACATGACACCTCGGCGTACGTCACAAGAGCTCAGCTCAGCCGGCGAAGGATAAACTACAGTACCTGACAAAAGTCTTGTCGCTTATCCGGCTCGTAGGAACACCAAAATAATACCTCCATTTTTAGCCGGAATCAGAAATAGCTTATATAAAACGTAAAAGCCTCTAGATTATGCTTATTATAGCAAAATAAAGTCTTATATTATTGATTGACTTTTATCATTTAAACGGGTCAGATTGTGCTAGGACAATTAGCAATGCCGCTAATAGCTAATTAATTAAATCATGATTTAATAATAAAACTCAATGAATGATACAAGACTTTATGTTATTCATATAAGCTATTTCTGAATCCGAGCAAGTTTTCATTAATTGGGGGACCCAAGTGGAAGAGTGAGGTTACAGTGAAAAGAGATACAGACGGGTAGAGAATTTTAAGTATTAGGGGTCAACAGTTAACCAAAAATGGTATACAAAACTGTGGTTGTTTGGTCTAGAAACAGTCCCACTGAGGAAAAGACAAGAAGCAGAACTTGAGGTGGGAGTGACCATGATGGATAGGATCAGGAACGGGTACATCTGAGGGACATCTCATGTTAGAGGTTAGAGTCTTTTAGGCTAGACTGAGATGGTTGGGACATGAGATGAGGATGCTGAGGTTCTCATTGGGAGTGACCATGATGGATAGGATCAGGAACAAGTACATCAGAGGGACATTACATGTTCGAGGCCTTGGAGATAAAGTCCTTTAGGCCAGACTGAGATGGTTGGGACATGTCCAGAGGAGAGATAGTGAATATATTGGTAGAAGGAACGGTGGTGAGACCAGCCATGTTGTTTGGTCTAGAGACAGTCCCACTGAAGAAAAGACAGGAAGAAGAACTGGAGGTAGCAGAGATGAGGATGCTGAGGTTCTCATTGGGAGTGACCATGATGGATAGGATCAGGAACGAGTACATCAGAGGGACATTACATGTTAGAGGCCTTGGAGATAAAGTCAGAGAGGCCAGACTGAGATGTCCAGAGGAGAGATATTGGGAGTGACCATGATGGATAGGATCAGGAACGAGTACATCTGAGGGACATTACATGTTAGAGGTTAGAGTCTTTTAGGCTAGACTGAGATGGTTGGGACATGAGATGAGGATGCTGAGGTTCTCATTGGGAGTGACCATGATGGATAGGATCAGGAACAAGTACATCAGAGGGACATTACATGTTCGAGACCTTTGAGATAAAGTCCTTTAGGCCAGACTGAGATGGTTGAGGAGATATAGTGAATATATTGGTAGAAGGAACTGTGGTGAGACCAGCCATGTTGTTTGGTATAGAGACAGTCCCACTGAAGAAAAGACAGGAAGAAGAACTGGAGGGTGCATAGATGAGGATGCTGAGGTTCTCATCGGGAGTGACCATGATGGATAGGATCAGAAACGAGTACATCAGAGGGACATTACATGTTAGCCGGAGGTAGCAGAGAAGAGGATGCTGAGGTTGTCATTGGGAGTGACCATGATAGATAGGATCAGGAACGAGTACATCAGAGGGACATTACATGTTAGCCGGAGGTAGCAGAGAAGAGGATGCTGAGGTTGTCATTGGGAGTGACCATGATAGATAGGATCAGGAACGAGTACATCAGAGGGACATTACATGTTAGCCGGAGGTAGCAGAGATGAGGATGCTGAGGTTGTCATTGGGAGTGACCATGATAGATAGGATCAGGAACGAGTACATCAGAGGGACATTACATGTTAGCCGGAGGTAGCAGAGTTGAGGATGCTGAGGTTCTCATTGGGAGTGACCATGATAGACAGGATCAGGAACGAGTACATCAGAGGGACATTACATGTTAGCCGGAGGTAGCAGAGATGAGGATGCTGAGGTTCTCATTGGGAGTGACCATGATGGATAGGATCTGGAACGAGTACATCAGAGGGACATTACATGTTAGCCGGAGGTAGCAGAGATGAAGATGCTGAGGTTCTCATTAGGAGTGACCATGATGGATAGGATCAGACCAAACAGGACTGAATGAGTGAATAACAGATTATGCTGTGTTCATTCTGGTAACATGACCCGATGTGGTTGGTGAATAGCACACTCTTCTGGTGAGTGTATGTAATAGCAACTGAGAACATAGCAATACAGTATCTTGGGTTCCCCTTACTGAGAAGTCGAGATACCACCATGTTGTCCTGCCACGGAGTTCTTGGCAGTTTTTTTCTGGAGTAGTTTTTTTGCTGTTAACACCTTAACCCCGCTCTGTAGCCGTTCCCAGAAGGCATCATGGGAAAAAGCACTCACTGCATACCGATGATCAATAAGTCTATTGATCCAAGATTTTGAGGTCATGTTGCCAGATTAATTTTTGCGGAGGTATTTGTTTTGAAATAGATGGGTGGATGTTCATGGGAACGTGATTGAGGGCGGATTCTAATATGTTAGGGGGTCCTGACCCAGTTTAAGATAAAAAAAAAAAAAAAACGACAAAATTACTGTACTGTATTATTATTGTTGTGTTGTTTTGGGGTTTTTTTTGCAGTCGTTAACATTACGCTGAGCTAGCCTAATAATAATAATAATAATCGCCTCACTGCTAAATATAATCTACTTTCAGTAATCAACAATCCTTTGCTTTCACATTAAGCCACAGGGATAACGATTTTTTTTCTAACCTAATTATAGCTTTGCTAATTTGCAAAAAAAAATGGTGACTGAATGTTTTCTATAGTCAACTGAACTGTGAAAAGTGAATATAACACCAAAGCAAAAATGACATTAAAAAAATAAATTTTTCTTACAAAATTCACCAACTTTTTTAAAGTACTTTTTTAAAGTACTTCAAATCGACATAACTACATATGACATATTTATTGTAGTATTTATTGAATGATTCCTTATGTATAAATAAAACATGTTTGTACTAATAGCATAGAAAACCTGTTTATGACCTTCTAAATGCATTTTTAACATAATCAGAGCCTGCTAGACAAGAAATAACACCCCTATAGTCAACGTTTTATTTGTATTACCCACTATAGTCGACATAAGAGAAAATAATATACATAAGACATCATCTAAATAAGACATTATATTGCCCGTATCAACCTTTCCCATGTTAAATTAAATGCCATTTCCTGTTCTATGGTTGTCATCACATTTCTGAGACATATTGTGTGCACTCAGCACTGTGCAAATGATCTTATTGTTGTGATTGTTCCTTACAGTATGCGACATAATGGTACATGAGGATGCTGAGGTTCTCATTGGGAATGACCAGGATGGATAGGATCAGGAATGATCTCTAAATCAGATATAAATATATATACAGTTGCATTGGCAGGTACATGGTTTATACGGTATCATTATATTGCCCGTATCAACCTTTCCCATGTCACGTTAAATGCCATTTCCTGTTCTATGGTTGTCATCACATTTCTGAGACATATTGTGTGCAGTCTGCCCTGTGCAAATGATCTTATTGTCGTGATTGTTCCTTACAGTATGCAACATAATGGTACATGAGGATGGTGAGGTTCTCATTGGGAGTGACCAGGATGGATAGGATCAGGAAGGATCGCTAAATAAGACATATATATATATATATACTTGCATTGACAGGTACAAACTATCCCCAGGATCTATTTAGCGTATTTGCCTTGAAAGAGTTATCATTTATGCAACAGAATTTTTATTATAAACAGATATAAACAATGACATTTGAAATGATAGCAGCCTCCTGCTAACGTCGCTCCTTGCCTATAAAAGTGGATACTAAAAGGCTGTCATATATTATGCATATCCTCTGTTTTGGACCCTGAGACCAAATCAGGGGGAGTTGAGTCATTTAGAGGTTCTGATGCAAAATGAATGATCCACTTATTTTATGGGGGAGGATGCTACAATCAATCAAATCAAGTAAAGTACTGTAGCAATGTCGCTTTTGTCCTTGAAAACGAAATAAAAAACATAAACACCCGCACGCTTCAATCCATCATTCATTAGACCTGTTTGGACATGTCCTTGTCCAGGCAGTCTATACAGTCATAAAAACATCATATTTTATTTTTATTTATTTAAAACAATATTTAAAAAATTAAGTCATATTTTAAAATGGCGAAAAAAATTAAAAAATAATTTAAAAAAATGAAAATAAAATAAAAAATAAAAAAATAAAATGAACACGTATGGAATAAAACTAAAATCAAGCAAAAATACTCACTTTTTATGGATGTATTGAGATTAGCGGACAGGGTGTTGCCTGTATTAGGATACCCCCCCCCCAGTGGCTACAATATATACAGTACCTGTCAAAAGTTTGGAGACATTTTCCTATTCATTAGCATTAGCATGTGTGTCTAAACCTTTAGCTTATGATAATGTATGTGTAAAAATATACAGTTTGTTATCAAGCTTCTCATGCTACTCATTAGCCGTTATGCTATTAGGTTGATGCATAGAATGGAGCATAATTTAGATTATTATTATCCTGTTCTATGGTTATCATCACACATTTCCACTTTACCTTCAGACAAAAACAAAAAAAGCTAAAGCAAAAGCCAAAAATGTGAATTTAATCTTAGCCGTTATGCTATTAAGCTTCATGCTGTTTAGGTGCATAGAATGTAGCATAATTTTTATTATTATTATTATTATCCTGTTCTGTGGTTATCATCACACATTTCCACTTTACCTTCAGACAAAAACAAAAAAAGCTAAAGCAAAAGCCAAAAATGTGAATTTAATCTTAGCCGTTATGCTATTACGCTTCATGCTTTTTAGGTGCATAGAATGTAGCATAATTTAGATTATTATTATCTTGTTCTATGGTTATCATCACACATTTTCATATTACCTTCAGACAAAAACAAAAAAGCTAAAGAAAAATCCAAAAATTTGAATTTAATCTTAGCTTTTATGCTATTATGCTTCATGCTGTTTAGGTACATAGAATGTAGCATCATTTAGATTATTATCCTGTTCTATGGTTATCATCACACATTTCCACTTTACCTTCACACAAAAACAAAAAAAGCTAAAGAAAAAGCCAAAAATGGGAATTTAATCTTCTACATGACAGATTGTATAACTGTTAAGAATTTAACTGTAACTTGCGCAATATGTTAGCTTGTTAGCCGTTACACTTTTTAGCCTGCTTGGTAACATTAATATTTATACGGTATCATTATCATTATCATGCCCGTAACAATCTTTCCCATGCCACTTTAAATGTCATTTCCTGTTCTATGGTTATCATCACGTTTCTGATACATAATCAAATTATTGTGTGCACTCTGCCCTGTGCAAATGATCTTATTGTCACGATTGTTCCTTACAATATGCATTTACATAATGGTACATAATATGCTCTAATGGGGTTTTTCTTTGACCCGTGACCACTTTTGTTGTTTTTTTGCACATTTTAATTCAATATTCCAGCACCATTAGGCAACTCATTAACAGATCAGCAGTTGTGCATGAGCATATTAAGGCCACCTATTGTACAGAGCAGACACTGTCGCATAATAGAATCAAAGCTTTATTGAGATCTGACCCTCACTCTTTGTGTGTGTGTGTGTGTGTGTGTGTAATTTACACCTCTATACATCTCTGCTTCTGAGTAAGACCATTTTAATGATCTAAAGCCGAGTTATCCACTTATAATATAATCCTGTTAACGCTGCAGTGACCCATGGCAAATGACATTACGGTTGTAAGAAATCAAAATTTGACCAACATTATGAAAAACCTTTGCATTAAATTATAATTATATATTGAGTTTTATTTTTGTAATATTACTTTTAATGTTAACAGATTAAATTTAAAAAAATCTGCACGGTTGTATGGTCATATAACCTCCTACTTAGGTACGGGACAAAAAAATTACAAAATAAAAAAAAAAAAACTTAATTTGTATTATGGAAAGCAGGAAGTGAACAAATGTAACAGTTAAGCTTATTAACTTATTAAGTTAAGTATAAGCTTTGCTTCTTCCTACTCCTTTTGGACATGTGGAACTGTGAACTGATTATGGGATGCATTCAATTGTAATCTGATGCATGTTCAAATGAAATAAAACCATAAAAAAATTAAAAACAAAAAAAAACATTTTTTAATTAAATTTAAAAAATTAAGTAAAAAAATACTTAAATTATATTAAGAAAGCAGGAAGTGAACAAATGTAACAGTTACTGATTGTAAAAGTACCAGATGGAGGGGTAGGATTTAATAAGCTTTGCTTCTTCCTACTCCTTTTGGACATGTGGAACTGTGAACTGATTATGGGATGCATTCCATTGTAATCCGATGCATGTTCAAATGAAATAAAACCATTAAAATATTAAAAATAAAAAAAATATATATTTTTTTTATTAAATTAAAAAAAATAAATAAAAAAAAATTAAATTATATTAGGAAAGCAGGAAGTGAACAAATGTAACAGTTACTGATTGTAAAAGTACCAGATGGAGGGGTCGGATTTAATAAGCTTTGCTTCTTCCTACTCCTTTTGGACATGTGGAACTGTGAACTGATTATGGTGATGCATTCAATTGTAATCTGATGCATGTTCAAATGAAATAAAACCATTACCATTACAGTTAATAGAAACATGGTCATGGCCACAGTTTGACCCTGGAACTGATTATTTTTTATTTCTATGGCTTCCCATAGGAAGTTCAAGAGTATTGAACAGTAGTTTTATGTCTTTTAATGAACATTGTGCATTCAGTGATACCCCCTAAACAAGTATAAGCTCATTATAGCAAGTATTTATCAAATCCTGATAGCACTCCTGGATGAGGGAGTGCGGGTTGCATAACAACCGATAGCAAACAAAGCAACTTATTTTGTTTTCCCCTTGCATGCAAACACGGGAGTCCACAGGGACGTGCTTTTATTTACCTTTTGCACATTACTGTCATCCTCATTTAAACCGAGAATGTTTGCACTGGAGGATGTGGTTTTCTTAGTTGTTTGGGTGCAGTCGCTTGCAGACATCCATGAACTGTAATGTCACAGTTGTTTTTTTTTTTTCTCTCCATATGACAAAGATCATGGTAGGGAAAACTGCGTACTTTACTTCGCAAGCAGCCGGCGGCGTATAGATGGCATACGTGATGCAACGCTCTGACTCATTTTAACTCAAGGAAAAACATTTTTTTTTCCTTCGATCATTGCTTAGATAAAAGTCATCTTTTGTTAGTTTGCTAACCTGTTTATGTGAGGTTGTCATGCAAAGTAATACGGTTGGATACTTCGTGATATTCACTCTACAAATCGGAGTGACTTGGTAGTTTCTTGCCGATATGGACATGTTTGGAATACTTCTTCCATATAATAAGTGAATATTGATTCATTACGAGGGTCATGGAGGGTGCTGGAGCCTATCCAAGCTGTGGTCGGGCGAGAGGCGGGGTACACCCTGGACTGGTGGCCAGCCAATCACAGGGCACATATAGACAAACAACCATTCACACTCACATTCATACCTATGGACAATTTGGAGTCGCTAATTAACCTAGCATGTTTTTGGAATGTGGGAGGAAACCGGAGTACCCGGAGAAAACCCGGCCAGATATGACCGAGGGTTGAATCGAACTCGGGTCTCTTAGCTGTGTGGCCTGGTCGCTAACCACTCAGTCCATAATACAGTCATTAAGTTTCAAAAATTCATAAATTAATTAATTGATCGCTGTCTTGTGGTTGACTATAGCCTATTATTAGTCTAATCAAATACTGCAATACATTCATTCATTCATTCATTTTCTACCGCTTATCCTCACGAGGGACGCAGGGGTGCTGGAGCTTATCCCAGCTGTCTTTGGATGAGAGGCGGGGTACCAGCCTCACCAGCCAATCACAGGGCACATATAGACAAACAACCATTCACACTCACATTCATACCTGTGGACAATTTGGAGTCGCTAATTAACCTAGCATGTTTTTGGAATGTGGGAGGAAACCGGAGTACCCGGAGAAAACCCACGCATGCACGGGGAGAACATGCAAACTCCACACAGAGATGGCCGAGGGTGGAATTGAACCCTGGTGTCCTAGTCGTGAGGCCTGCACGCTAACCACTCAACCAACGTATGGTAATAATAATTATACAAAAAAATAGACCAAGCAAGGCCAAATTCTGCAAAAATCCATTCACTTTGTAATTGGTGGGCAATATTTTTCCCAAAGATAATTGCATTAAAAAAGATAAAACTCGTGAAATTAAAGCAAAATGAGTTCAGGTGAGTCATCACAGTGTGATGTTTTCGTCGTTTTTGTCTTTTTTTTCTTCTCCCTCCTTCCTCATCTTCATAAAGAATGATTGTTTACAGGCTGCAATTAAATTGATTTTGCCGACGTGTTGTTATTTCAGCGGCAACACAAGTGATTAGGATCCATGCACACACACACACACACACACACACATACACACACAAATATATACAAGGATCTTGGAAGCTGCAGGCGTAGCTAATCAGCAGCGCGTTAAGAAAAAGTAATTAGCAGCTACAGCAGCACCTCGCAAGATGAACCGGATTGGAGGCGAGAATATGTTAGACTTTACAGTATCTGCTTTCATTTACGGAGACCTTTAACCTACTAAATGCAATACTGTAATTAAACCACAGTAGCGTGTACACTATACTTATACTTGTATATATATATTCTTTACTTTGGCTGTTACGGGCCAACTACAAAACATCATCGCTATGTGAAGCAGCACCAGGAGACCAAAGAGTAGTCGATGCCAAGAAAACAACAAATGAAGTATTTTACACCACGCTGTGTGATTTTAAAGGCTATAAGTAAAACGGCGTGTGTGGTACATGTTGAGAGCTCAAGTACTATTACATACAAGTACAGTGACGTGTTCTGCACATAAAAAAAAGCCACTGTGAAAATTCCCATATCAAAATAGAGCTCAGGTACGTACTGTAAATAATTAGCTTATGCTACTAAATGCTAACGTGACGCCTGTTTTGAATTATTCACCAGAGATCCTATAATCCTAAATAAATAACACATAAGTGTTAAGCATTCCCAACCATAAAAATGGCTAAATTAACTAACATACAAATATAGGCATTCAGAAGACGCATTCTATTTTGGTCATTAGGTGTCAGTAATAATAACGGAAAATTCAAAAAATTGGAAGTAAAAAAAAGACATGGCATGTCTTATTTATGCTTTATATGTCTTATGTTGTCTTCTTATGGCTACTATGTTGGGTAATATGAATGTAAAAGCTACTATAGGGGTGTTATTTTTATTAGTGCAGGGGTTCTAAAACTTTACCAACTCAGGGCTCACTTGAAAATCAAAAAAATGTCCGCGGCTCACCGTTGTACATAGATTTTAATTTTAATTTTAATTTTAATTTTAATTTTAATTTTAATTTTAATTTTAATTTTAATTTTAATTTTAATTTTAATTTTAATTTTAATTTTAATTTTAATTTTAATTTTTACCCACCTTTGTCCTACAAAACAGTGCATGAACATATTTTAATTTTAATTTTAATTTTAATTTTAATTTTAATTTTAATTTTAATTTTAATTTTAATTTTAATTTTAATTTTAATTTTAATTTTAATTTTAATTTTAATTTTAATTTTAATTTTAATTTTAATTTTAATTTTAATTTTAATTTTAATTTTAATTTCTACCCACCTTTGTCCTACAAAACAGTGCATAAACATATTTTAATTTTAATTTTAATTTTAATTTTAATTTTAATTTTAATTTTAATTTTAATTTTAATTTTAATTTTAATTTTAATTTTAATTTTAATTTTAATTTTAATGAAAACAGGGGGATAACGGAAGCCCAAATTTTAATGTAATTAATTCATAAATTCTTTAATTTTCCACAAATTAATTATTTTCATAACTGCATCCAAGACTGGCATGATGACCAGAGAGCTACGTTAGCTACGTTAGCTACGTTCCAATCATAAACGGTATAACACTCAAAATATATATAAATAAATACTATAAATATTTGTTTTTAATCATGCAATAAATATTTTACAATAAAAATAATGACCTGTCATGTCCCATCTGTAGTACCACCACGGCCCACCAAGGGGCCATGCCCCACACTTTGGGAATCAGTGGTTTAGAGAGCTCTAATAATGTTAAAATTATATTAAGAAGGTTGCCAATGAACTCATCAGCACTATTCATACTGTTTAGATACATAGAATAGCACACAGTGACAGTAAAACAGTAGAATTCTGTAGGTTTAAAAATCCTTATGTCTCTGGCTGGGTCACATGTGCAAATTGTGGCTAATTTTGGGTAACGACATAAATGAGTTTCGCTGTAATGAGTTTTCAAATTTGTGAAATAACATCCTATTTCCTATGGATTATGTCTGCCGCATATAATCACAACATGTACATGTATGTGTTTTATCAGCCATACTTCTCATCACGGACCGTGTTCTGCTGAACAATGCTATCACTCCATGTCAGCCGGTCACCACAAGCCAAATGTTTCTCCCTTCCGCGATTAGTCGAGCATGGGCAAATCTAATTAGCCACCATCACTAGGGGACAGAGCTTTGACTGACACCGACGCACTCAACTTTGACGCTTTCCTGTTTCGAATACTCACACTGACTCAGTCTCCTGATTCTTTTTTTTCATTCGCTTCTTGTGAGCATCCTTTTTTTGTGTTCAGCCTGCTAGGAGTGATTTGTGTCACAAAATGATGGGGAACGAATTCAAGCATAAGGCTAAACACGAAAGCGTCATCAACAACAAGGAAGATGGAGGGTTGCCAGCCCCACACAGATGCATAATTCAATGTGTTTGTTTGTTTATGTACTTGGAAAGCAGTCTAAAAAGAGGACAATCATTTTCAGGTAGCTAGGTAGCTAGGTTTAGTGTACCATGTTGATAACTTGCTAATTAGTTTGGATTTTTATTTTATTTGTTTTATTGTGAAATGCTTAGTCAAACAGGAAGTCTTTGCTAATTAGCTAGTGGCTAGTCTTTTTATGTTTATTTGTTTTATGGCAAATTAGCTGTACGCATTACTTTTGACCTCCATTTTGCGCAATGTCTACACCAAACTATCACCCTATTTTATACTTTTTACTAGTTTTTCAGACATGGCAGTCTTTAACCAAAATTTTTTTGGACTTAGACGTAGCAACTAATTTCCAAAAGCAGTCCAAAAGACATCATTCAGTCCAAAAGACATCACCAAAATCATTTTTAGGTAGCTAGGTAGCTAGGTTTAGTGTAGCATGTTGTTAACTTGCTAATGACCATTGCTAATTAGTTTTTTGTTTTTTTTTACTGTGAAATGCTTAGTCATACAGGAAGTCTTTCCTTATTAGCTAGTGGCTAGTCTTTTTATCTTTATTTGTTTTATGGCAAATTAGCTGTACGCATTACATTTTTTTTAGCAACTCATTTCAAAAAGCATTCCATTTTTCAGGTAGCTAGGTAGCTAGGTTTAGTGTAGCATGTTGCTAACTTGCTAATGACCATTGCTAATTAGCTTAGATTTTAATTTTTTTTATTGTGAAATGCTTAGTCATACAGGAAGTCTTTCCTAAGTAGCTAGTGGCTAGTCTTTTTATCTTTATTTGTTTTATGCCAAATTAGCTGTACGCACTACATTTGGCCTCCATTTTGCGTAATGTCTACACCAAACTATCACCCTATTTTATACTTTTTGCTAGTTTTCCACACATGGCAGGCTTCAACCAAAATGTTTTTGCACTTAGACTTAGCAACTAATTTCCAAAAGCATTCCAAAAGACGACAATCATTTTTAGGTAGCTCGGTAGCTAGGTTTAGTGTAGCATGTTGCTAACCTGCTAATGACCATTGTTAGTTAGTTTAGATTTTTATTTTTTTATTGTGAAATGCTTAGTCATACACAAAGTCTTTCCTAATTAGCTAGTGGCTAGCCTTTTTATGTTTATTTGTTTTATGGCAAATTAGCTGTATGCATTACTTTTGGCCTCCATTTTGCGTAATGTCCACACCAAACTATCAACCTACTTTATACTTTTTTTAGTTTTCCAAACATGGCAGTCTTCAACTTAAATATTTTAGCACTTAGGGACTTAGCAACTAATTTACAGAATACTTTTGACCATGTGTCTAAATGTTAATAAAACGTTTTAATGCTTAATCAACTAAAAAAATATATATAAGTATTACACTAGCATTTTGACCACTACCCATACTGCATTTACAACAATGTCAGGAGTTCCTCGATTAAACTTTTACTTAAATGAGTTGAAGAAAGGCAGTATAGAGCAAACTGCAAGGGATCAAAGGTAATTAAAGTAATAGAGGTCATCTTTTCTCAGCATTCAGCCTGTATTTGCTTGGACAGCTAATATGTCACTCGCCTATCTGCTTGGTAATAACAACAAAATGAAGGGAATTCAATTACAACGTAATCAATAGCAATTCAAAGCTGTCCACATGTTGGAAAAAAAAATACCTGGAGCTCATTTGTAATCTTTCTAATAGGTAAATCATAAAATATTGTAGTATTTATAAAGTGTAGCATAAATATACATCACTTTACGCACAGAAAATCCATATATCTGCAGTGAGACTGTTTTGTTGTTGTTGTTGGGGTTTTTTTTTTCTTCTTCTTTCCAATTAGCATGCCAGCTATAATTTTCCTCTGCCACCTCATTTTTCATCTCTAAATGTGAAATCTATTCCTGAAATCCTTTTTGGTGTTTACTCCAGCACACGGCACAGTTTCGTTGGTCTATTTGTTATGTGTTCTGTCTGAAACGTTTTCACTGCAGCTAAGCGTCAATTAGCTTGATGCTAGTGTCGTTAACAATACTGCCTTAGTGATCATATTCTTGACGGGAAGTGCTAAAGACGGAAAGACTGGAACGTTTTTAACTAGGGTTGGGTTTACTTTGAGTTGTCTGAGTTGCGAAAAAAGTCTCTTGACTGTTGCTAACTCTTGCTAACATCCTTTATTTACACTAAACTTCCACAACAGCTAGCATCCTGAAACTTTCGGTTACATTAGCATGAGACAGACGTCGTTTATTGTTGGACAAGTATATATATTTGACGCTAAAATGCTAACAAACAATCCATCTTCACCCTGGCAGTTCCCCCATGGGGCTTGCCTCAATATTTGGGAAGCACTGCTGTAAAGTAGCAATTCGCTTAAATGAGTACAGCTGTTTTGTTAGCAATACTGCCTTAGTGATCATATTCTTGATGGGAAGTATTAAAGACGAAAAGACGGGAATTTTTTTAAATTTTGAGTTGTCTGAGTTGAGGAAAAAGTCCCTTGACTGTTGCTAACTATTGCTAACATCCTTTATTTACACCAAACTTCCACAACAGCTAGCATCCTGAAACTTTCGGTTACATTAGCATGAGACAGACGTTGTTTATTGTTGGACAAGTATATATATTTGATGCTAAAATGCTAACAAACAATCCGTCTTCACCCTGGCAGTTCCCACATGTGGCTTGCCCCAATATTTGGGAAGCACTGTTGTAAAGTAACAATTCGCTTAAATGAGTACAGCTGTTTTGTTGGCAATACTGCCTTAGTGATCATTTTCTTGATGGGAAGTGTTAAAGACGGAAAGACGGGAATTTTTTTTATTTTGAGTTGTCTGAGTTGCGAAAAAGTCCCTTGACTGTTGCTAACTCTTGCTAACATCCTTTATTTACACCAAACTTCCACAACAGCTAGCATCCTGAAACTTTCGGTTACATTAGCATGAGACAGACGTCGTTTATTGTTGGACAAGTGTGTATATTTGACGCTAAAATGCTAACAAACAATCCGCCTTCACCCTGGCAGTTACCCCATGGGGCTTGCCCCAATATTTGGGAAGCACTGTTGCAAAGTAAAAATTTGCTTAAATGAGTACAGCTGTTTTGTTGGCAATACTGCCTTAGTGATCCTATTCTTGATGGGAAGTGTTAAAGACGGAAAGACGGGAATTTTTTTTATTTTGAGTTGTCTGAGTTGCGAAAAAGTCCCTTGACTGTTGCTAACTATTGCTAACATCCTTTATTTATACCAAAATTCCACAACAGCTAGCATCCTGAAAGTTTCGGTTACATTAGCATGAGACAGACGTCGTTTATTGTTGGACAAGTGTGTATATTTGACGCTAAAATGCTAACAAACAATCCGTCTTCACTGTGGCAGTTCCCCCATGGGGCTTGCCCCAATATTTGGGAAGCACTGTTGCAAAGTAAAAATTCGCTTAAATGAGTACAGCTGTTTTGTTGGCAATACTGCCTTAGTGATCATTTTCTTGATGGGAAGTGTTAAAGACGAAAAGACGGGAATTTTTTTTTATTTTGAGTTGTCTGAGTTGAGAAAAAGTCCCTTGACTGTTGCTAACTCTTGCTAACATCCTTTATTTACACTAAACTTCCACGACAGCTAGCATCCTGAAACTTTCGGTTACATTAGCATGAGACAGACGTCGTTTATTATTGGACAAGTGTGTATATTTGACGCTAAAATGCTAACAAACAATCCGTCTTCACCCTGGCAGTTCCCCCATGGGGCTTTCCCCAATATTTGGGAAGCACTGTTCGCTTAAATGAGTACAGTTGTTTTGTTAGCTACTCCACAAATCTCTGAGTAGATTATTCATGTACTAGATATTTGATATGATATTACACAGATTGGTATCGGTTGATATTGGAATCAGATAATTGAGAGTTGGAAAATTTTGGTCTATTGGCATAAACGGGAATATCGTACATCTACAATCATAATATTAGTCTCTGTGGTGCCACACAGCGTTATGCTAGGTCATCATAAAGCTATATTAATAAGGACACATCAATGGTCGTGCTAATGTGACTTAGC
Source organism: Doryrhamphus excisus (assembly GCF_030265055.1). Taxonomy (NCBI): domain Eukaryota; kingdom Metazoa; phylum Chordata; class Actinopteri; order Syngnathiformes; family Syngnathidae; genus Doryrhamphus; species Doryrhamphus excisus. Next base: position 11,047,671 of record NC_080487.1, on the reverse strand, counting down.
ATGTCTTGCAATGTCAGGAGGATGGATTTCTGCATGAGCGAATGGGTACCGTAAGCAGTACCGATGCACTCCTTGAAAGTCACGCAACACAGTATTGTAGGTCATTTACTCGAGGACATTACTCTGACTTATATCTATCACCTGGAGACTTAACTTTAACTACCAGTCACCTCAAATTCACCCCAGCACTACATATTCACCTTAAAAGTCGATTAATTACATCAGTCCTTTTTTTTGGTGCCCAAAGGAGACATGCCCCCAACGTGTGACTGCAGCTTTATGGGCCTGCAACCATCTAAACACACACACACATATATAGACATTTGCCTTATTAAATGGTGCCTTAGTGTGTGAGGAGTTATGGGGGGACCATCATCCGTCTTTTACAGCTGATACTGTTGCTGAGCCACAGGGGTATGGTCTGTCTCCTAACACAAACTCCGCAAGGTGACTAGACGTCCCATTTTTGTTGAACATGTCCACTTTTTATAGACATGATTTGAAAATTGTTGGGGAAGTCATTTTTTTTAGTCGGCAGGTATTCTTCCGTCAAGTTGACCTCAATATGAATGTATAAATACGGTATCTCAGTTCTTGGCCATGCCAGTTATTGGGCGACTCTATATATTGGATATCTCTGAATGTAGACTATATGTAGTCATTGGCCAGGATCTCAAGTCATTGGTCATGCAGTTATTGGCAAGTGTATATGTTAATCGTGATGACATAGGCCCTGCCTTTGAAAGTAGATGTGCTATGCCATCATTGGCTGGCATCCCAGTCATTGGTCATGCAGTTATTGATGAGTCACACCTGCATGGAAACTATATGCAGTCATTGGCCAACATCTCAGTCATTGGTCATGCAGTTATTGATGAGTCACACCTGCATGGAAACTATATGCAGTCATTGGCCAACATCTCAGTCATTGGTCATGCAGTTATTGATGACTCCCACCTGCATGGAAACTATATACAGTCATTGACCAACATCTCAGTCATTGGTCATGCAGTTATTGATGAGTCACACCTGCATGGAAACTATATGCAGTCATTGGCCAACATCTCAGTCATTGGTCATGCAGTTATTGATGACTCCCACCTGCATGGAAACTATATACAGTCATTGGCCAACATCTCAGTCATTGGTCATGCAGTTATTGATGAGTCCCAACTGCATGGAAACTACATGCAGTCATTGGCCAACATCTCAGTCATTGGTCATGCAGTTATTGATGAGTCACACCTGCATGGAAACTATATGCAGTCATTGGCCAACATCTCAGTCATTGGTCATGCAGTGATTGATGGGTGTATGTTTCTCCACAAAACTGTCATTGGTCATGCAGTTATTGATGACTCCCACCTGCATGAAAACTATATTCAGTCATTGGCCAACATCTCAGTCATTGGTCATGCAGTTATTGATGAGTCACACCTGCATGGAAACTATATGCAGTCATTGGCCAACATCTCAGTCGTTGGTCATGCAGTTATTGATGACTCCCACCTGCATGGAAACTATATGCAGTCATTGGCCAACATCTCAGTCATTGGTCAAGCAGTTATTGATGAGTCCCACCTGCATGGAAACTATATGCAGTCATTGGCCAACATCTCAGTCATTGGTCATGCAGTGATTGATGGGTGTATGTTTCTCCACAAATCTGTCATTGGCCTTGCAGTTATTGATGACTCCCACCTGCATGGAAACTATATGCAGTCATTGGCCAACATCTCAGTCATTGGTCATGCAGTTATTGATGAGTCACACCTGAATGGAAACTATATGCAGTCATTGGCCAACATCTCAGTCATTGGTCATGCAGTTATTGATGAGTCACACCTGCATGAAAACTATATGCAGTCATTGGCCAACATCTCAGTCATTGGTCATGCACTCTTTGGAAGCTGTACACGGATTATGACTGTCTTGTGTTTCTCCACAATCCTCGCCTTCTTGGAGATCTCTGAATGTAGACTATATGTAGTCATTGGCCAGGATCTCAAGTCATTGGTCATGCAGTTATTGGCAGGTGTACATGTTAATCATGATGACTGACTGGTGTTTCTGCGTAGGCCCTGCCTTTGAAAGTAGATGTGCTATGCCATCATTGGTCGGCATCACAGTCATTGGTCATGCAGTTATTGATGAGTCACACCTGCATGGAAACTATATGCAGTCATTGGTCATGCAGTGATTGATGGGTGTACGTTTCTCCACAAATCTGGCCTGCATGGAGACTGTATACAGTCATTGGCCAACATCTCAGTCATTGGTCATGCAGTGATTGATGGGTGTATGTTTCTCCACAAATCTGTCATTGGTCATGCAGTTATTGATGAGTCATACCTACAACGTCATCTTCATGGACTCAGTCCTTGGTAAGCATCTCAGTCATTGGCAGGTCAACATATCGAATCATTACAATACACTGTTGTTTGTCATTCAGGTCCCGCCCTAGTGTCGCTATTCTTGTACAAAATACCGTATCAGTCAAATGTTTGGAAACACTTTGTCATTCACTAGAACACAGAAGTGTCTCTAAACTTTCGACTAGTACTGCATATCGGGATTCCATTAGCATTTCCAGTCATTTGAACTCGGTCACACTGAAGTGGATTCACTCCCTAAACGCTTACGGCAACATCAGCCTCAGCACGAGCGAGCATTAAAAGGCAGCAGTGCCCTCTCTCTTTTAACAGGAAAAAACATTTTTCAACAACCTCCGCTATGATGCCGAGCAGCGGGTGAGTCTGTAGACAAAAATTGAACCCAACTTCACCTCTTTGATGCAGTTGACTCGAATCACCCGGAATAATGTGACATAGCCACTGACTCCGTTATGCATCGCTACCAATGATCTCCCCCCCTCCCACCCAAAAAACAACTTTTGCAGATGCTGATGTGAAGTGAAACGGGCGGAACTAATGTCATCGATGTTTGCAGAGAAAAAGCATAACATAATCCCCCCCACACACTCGATAGCGGTGGTGTTTACCCGCAGCTTCTGTAGGGCATTTTCATTTATTTCTGCTGTGAAAACATTGAGAGTGTCTGATGTGATGGCTGGTCATAATACAGCTTTTAACTCAATGTGTGGAGTGCAGCTGCGTTCCATACTTACTTCTCATTTATTCATAATAATATCCACTCATGTGGAGCTCTGACCGTTAAGAAGCTTCATTTTCATCCTTAATGTTAAATGCAAACAGCCTTTGTTGCCTAAATCGAACAAAAATATTTTTCAACACAAATTACATGGAAAAATATGTTTATGCAAATGCAAATACACTTTAATGTGAATATTTTATATGCAGGTTATACATGTATACCATATAAAGTACTGTAGTTGTCCATCCATCCATTTCTTATACATCTTATCCTTACAAGGGTCCCGGGTATGCTGGAGCCTATCCCAGCTGTCTTCTTCAGGCGAGAGGCGGGTTACACCCTGGACTGGTGGCGAGCCAATCACAGGGCACATATAGACAAACAACCATTCACACTCACATTCATACCTATGGACAATTTGGAGTCGCTAATTAACCTAGCATGTTTTTGGACCCGGAGAAAACCCACGCATGCACGGGGAGAACATGCAAAAGAGAGATGGCCAAGGGTGGAATCGAACTCGGGTCTCCAAGCTGTGTGGCCTGCGCGCTAACTACTCAGTCCATAATACAGTCATTAAGTTTCAGAAATTCACAAATTAATTAATTGATCGCTGTCTTGTGGTTGACTATAGCCTATTATTAGTCTAATCAAATACTGTAATACGTTCATTTATTTTCTACCGCTTATCCTCACAAAGGTCGTGGGGGTGCTGGAGCCTATCCCAGATGGCTGTACACCCTGGACTGGTGGCCAACCAGCCAATCACAGGGCACATATAGACAAACAACCAGTCGCTAATTAACCTAGCATGTTTTTGGAATGTGCCCGGTGATTGACTGGCCACCAGTCCAGGGTGTACCCTGCCTCTCGCCCCAAGACAGCTGGGATAGGCTCCAGCATCCCCTGACACTCATGAAAATATATATAGCTACAGTACTACAGTAAGAGTATTGTGCCACATCAACCAGACAATACACTACCAATGTATGATGCAGAATATTAACTATGCTAGGTTCATTGCCGACTCCAAATTGTCCATAGGTATGAATGTGAGTGTGAATGGTTGTTTGTCTATATGTGCCCTGTGATTGGCTAGCGACTTGTCCGCGGTGTATACCGCCTCTCACCGGAAGACAGCTGGGATAGGCTCCAGCACCCTCCATGAGTGACCCTTGTGGGGATAACTGGTAGAAAATAAATGAATGAAAGGTATACTTTTATACATGCTAACCTCTCTAATGACTTGTGAATCACAGCTTTTCTTTCTGTTTCTCTGCAAGCAAGACAGGTTAGCCGGAAACTATGACTCCTTAGAAAATGGTTGATAAAAGTATTGAACTCTTGTGTCAAGTGATAGTGGAGAAAAAGATACTTTGATTATACTGTACGGTAAATGAAATATCAAGTCAACAAGAAAACAAGCGGTGTTACTGCCTTGCTGTGTAATTTTCGGCGGCTCCAATTTACTATGAAATGGTGCACCTGTTAAGATAAAGGTCATTTCTGCTCTGGTTGTGTTTCTACGGCAACATCAGTGAGGTAAATCCAGATAGATTTGACTTTTTGGCACAGAAATTGTACAATTCTAGGATATTTTGTTTTGTTAATTGGATGCAACCAACACACACCGACATTAGCGTATGATTTTTAGACCATGCACTTGGTGACTACAGTATAAAAGCGGTGGTCCCAAGCCGCCATATTTGTAAGTGTGTGCTGTTTACTTGCAAAAACATGGTCAAAATCCAGGGATTTGTATGTGGTGCATACAGCCTCGGTGCAGATTTAGGAGCACACAGACACGACATAGCACTTTAGTGTGAGGCTACAGATACATGTGACACGCGTGCCCACTGCTGCCAATGAGTGCACATAGCAGGTATTGCGCAAGAGAAAAATGTATTCCACATAGGATATAGACTGTACAGGAAGATTGGTTGCCTTGGTTACTTGGTTAGTGTTATTGAAGGGAGTTGATGGCTTTGGGGGAGAAACTGGTTTTTGGTTTTTTCTTCTGTGCCCTGATGCATCGGTATCGGAGCCCGGATGGTAGCAGCTAGAACATCTTGTACTGATGTAAGCCCCACCCATTTATACGAGGGTCGCGGGGGTTGCTGGAGCCTATCCCAGCTGTCTTCTTCATGCGAGAGGCGGGGTACACTCTGGGCTGATGGCCAGCCAATCACAGGGCACATATAGACAAACAACCATTCACACTCACATTCATACCTATGGTATCGCCAATTAACTATGGAGTTATTCATTCATTCATTCATTCATTCTTTTTCCTCACGAGGGTCGCGGGGGGTGCTGTAGCCTATCCCAGCTGTCTTCGGGCGTAAGGCGGGGTACACCCTGGACTGGTCGCCAGCCAATCACAGGGCACATATAGACAAACAACCATTCACACTCACATTCATACCTATGGACAATTTGGAGTCGCTAATTAACCTAGCATGTTTTTGGAATGTGGGAGAAACCGGAGTACCCGGAGAACACAGAGATGGCCGAGGGTGGAATTGAACCCTGGTCTCCTAGCTGTGAGGTCTGCGTGCTAACCACTCGACTGCCGTGCAGCCCAATTGGTACTCCAGAGTACAGAGTACTCCACTATCTGTATCTGTTCACCCATCTAAATGATCTATATCTGTACTCAGAGTGGGTATATAGGAGTATATACCAGAAGTGGGGCTGCACGGTGGTTGAGTGGTTAGCACGCAGACCTCACAGCTAGGAGACCCGAGGTAAAGCCCACCCTCGGCCATCTCTGGGTTTTCTTCAGGTACTCCGGTTTCCTCCCACATTCCAAAAACATTGGTGCTTCCATAGGTTAATTAACTTTAATTAACTCCATAGTTAATTGGTGATACCATAGGTACCATAGGTAGTATGGTAGTAGGTAGGCAACTCCAAATTGTCCATAGGTATGAATGTGAGTGTGAATGGTTGTTTGTCTATATGTGCCCTGTGATTGGAGACCCGAGTTCGATTCCACCCTCGGCCATCTCTGTGTGGAGTTTGCATGTTCTCCCCGTGCATGCGTGGGTTTTCTCCGGGTACTCCGGTTTCCTCCCACATTCCAAAAACATGCTAGGTTAATTAGCGACTCCAAATTGTCCATAGGTATGAATGTGAGTGTGAATGGTTGTTTGTCTATATGTGCCCTGTGATTGGAGACCCGAGTTTGATTCCACCCTCGGCCATCTCTGGTCGGGTTTTCTGATTTTTTTAAACTTAATGACTATTATGGACTGAGTGGTTAGCGCGCAGGCCACACAGCTAGGAGACCAGCGTTCGATTCCACCCTCGGCCATCTCTGTGTGGAGTTTGCATGTTCTCCCCGTGCATGCGTGGGTTTTCTCCGGGTACTCCGGTTTCCTCCCACATTCCAAAAACATGCTAGGTTAATTAGCGACTCCAAATTGTCCATAGGTATGAATGTGAGTGTGAATGGTTGTTTGTCTATATGTGCCCTGTGATTGGCTGGCTGGCCACCAGTCCAGGGTGTACCCCGCCTCTCGCCCGAAGACAGCTGGGATAGGCTCCAGCACCCCCGCGACCCTCGTGAGGATAAGCGGTAGAAAATGACTGAATGAATGAATTTATTGCAAATTAAGTTCTACAAGGGCAACCTTTACTGTATAAATATTAACCTATACAGACTACAGCTGAAAAACACTTATTTGACTCATCAAAAGTACATCTTCAAGACGTACTCTCTTCAAACCAGTATAGATTGTTTTATTTTTTCATGGCGCTTCGTGTTCTCGAAGGTAACAGAAACGTCTGAAGTTGAAGAGCAATACAACACTATGCCGCCCCCCCCCCCCCCCCCCCCCTGCCTCGCAATCCTCCTCCCCTGTCTTATCTCTGCTCCTTTGAAACAGCACCTGTTACAGCAGTACGGGAGCGCGCTGTCATGATGTAGCGCCGTAATACGTTGCCAGCCGCCACTTTCATTCTCGAGCCACCGCTGATGTGCAAACAAGCCAGGACGTCTTCATCCCGCGAGGGTTTAATGAGGTTTGGAGCGTTGTATTGTAAGGACGGAGATACGCCAGACCCCCGAGTGATATTTTATATTTTTGTTGTTGTTTTTCAGGTTGCCAAGTTACCGTTTGATGCTTATGTAGGATCTGACGTTTGATTGACCGCTTGTTTAAAAAATAAATGTCGGCAGTCGCATGCAGACATTGTACCTGGACAAAATGATTGATTTTCAGGTTTGCACATCAGCGTCTCGTTTTTGAGTAATTATTAATGAATAAATATGGCCTATTATTAGTAGGGATGAATGAGTACACCACTGTCTGTATCTGTTCACGTATATAAATAATCGGTATCCATATCTGTGCTCAGAATGGGTGGGGCATAAACCACTTATCCTCACAAGGGTCGCGGGGTGCTGGAGCCTATCCCAGTTGTCTTCCGGCGAGTTGTTATTATTATTATTGTTATTATTATTGTAATTATTATTATTATTATCATGATTATTATTATTGTTCATTCATTCATTCATTCATTCATTTTCTACCGCTTATCCTCACGAGGGTCGCGGGGGTGCTGGAGCCTATCCCAGCTGTCTTCGGGCGAGTTATTATTATTATCATTATTATTATTATTGTTCATTCATTAATTCAATATTCATTTTCTACCGCTTATCCTCACAAGGGTTGTGGGGGTGCTGGAGCCTATCCCAGCTGTCTTCGGGCGAGTTATTATTATTATTATTGTTATTATTATTATTATCATGCTTATTATTATTATTATTATTGTTCATTCATTCATTCATTCATTTTCTACTGCTTATCCTCACGAGGGTCGTGGGGGTGCTGGAGCCTATCCCAGCTGTCTTCGGGCGAGTTATTATTATCATTATTATTATTATTATTGTTCATTCATTAATTCATTATTCATTTTCTACTGCTTATCCTCACAAGGGTTGTGGGGGTGCTGGAGCCTATCCCAGCTGTCTTCGGGCGAGTCATTATTATTATTGTTATTATTATTATTGTTATTATTATTATTTTTGTTCATTCATTCATTCATTCATTTTCTACCGCTTATCCTCACAAGGGTCGCGGGGGTGCTGGAGCCTATCCCAGCTGTCTTCGGGCAAGTTATTATTGTTATTATTATTATCATTATTATTATTATTATTATTATTATTATTATTATTATTATTATTATTATTATTATTATCGTTATTATTTACTATCATTATTTTTTATATCATTATTATCATTTATTTTCATTATTTTACTTTGCCTCAGTAACATGACACAAAATATTCTACCATTAATGTGATATTATTTAACATGTATTGATTATACGAATATATGCATTGATTATTATGTTAAATGGACAATTATTCCTATTTAATATTAATATAAAATATTTGACAAACATTTTTACTCTGCATCCGTGCAATATATGCAATATGTGTACTGTTAATATTTACTGTGTATCAATATGTAAAAATGGTAAAAATATATATTTTGACTTTGCATTATGTACAGCAATTGAAATTGCGGCAAAATATCACATTTATTTCATAGTAATTTCATTTTCTACCACTTATCCTCACGAAGGTCGCGGGGGGAGCCGGAGGGGTGGAGCCTATTTTGGACGTAATTCCGTTCAGTTCAGTAACACTTGATGAAATGCGGCACCGAGTCCAAAGTGTTGTTCTGTCTAAACGCCTGCTGCCAAAAAATGATTATCTTTGACATTGAGATTGGTATGGGGGAGGAGGTGGGGGGGGGGGGGGGGGGGGGGGGGCAGCGCTAAAAAGTGTGGTAATTAAGAGAAAGTGATTGTTGTGTGCAAGTTCTTAATCATCACACACAGATTGGATCAGGTGCCAGCTGTGTATTACAATCTCATTTCAACACATTCTGTTATTTTTTTATTTTTCCCAGGTTTTGTCTTTGTTGCATACATCTGTTCCGACTCGTGCCGTGCTTTAGATATATGCACATGCCAAAAATAGCACATATCAGCAACTATTGTTTATGTCTTTTCTATGGACAATAACATAGACTGGATATACTTTAGAGTAGTCAGTGTGTAGACGTTTTTTTGAAGGGAATGGATTTTAGGCTGCTGACAATGCCACCATGCATGCTGGAATTAGTGTTTCCCTCAATGAACCACAGCTCCCCCGATGCTGGCAGCACTCATGCAGCCTGCACTCATGCATCTGGTTCACAATAGGTGGTCCAGAGTTGTTATTAACCCTCACGAGGGTCGCAGGGGTGCTGGAGCCTATCCCAGCTGTCTTCAGGCGTGAGGCGGGGTACACCCTGGACTGGTGGCCAGCCAGCCAATCACAGGGCACATATAGACAAACAACCATTCACACTCACATTCATACCTATGGACAATTTGGAGTCGCTAATTAACCTAGCATGTTTTTGGAATGTGGGAGGAAACCGGAGTACCCGGAGAAAACCCGGCCAGAGATGGCCGAGGGTGGAATCAAACTCAGGTCTCCTAGCTGTGTGTTCTACGCGCTAACCACTCCACACCACACCAGTCCATAATACAGTCATTAAGTTTCAAAAATTCATAAATTAATGAATTGATCGCTGTCTTGTGGTTGACTATAGCCTATTATTAGTCAAATCAAATATTGCAATACATTCATTCATTTTCTACCGCTTATCCTCACGAGGGTGCTGGAGCCTATCCCAGCTGTCTTCGGGCAAGAGGCGGGGTACACCCTGGACTGGTCGCCAGCCAGCCAATCACAGGGCACATATGGACAAACAACCATTCACACTCACATTCATACCTATTGACAGTTGCTAATTAACCTAGCATGTTTTGGGAATGTGGGAGGACACCGGAGTACCCGGAGAACATGCAAACTCCACACAGAGATGGCCGAGGGTGGAATTGAACCCTGGTCTCCTAGCTGTGAGGTCACCACTAGACCACCGTGCCACTCTGACATTAATATATATGCGTCAAAATTCACCATAGATGTTTCTTTAGTGATCAATACTAAAATTAGAAAATAAATAAAACTAATTAATTTAAGAGATATGTTCTATAGCTCTCAGTGATAGCCAATTAACAAAATAATTCAATTTATGAACATTATTTTTTTTAGGTTCATTTTACCATTTTTAGAAATTAAAATGGAGGGGTATAGTGACAAAAAAAGGCCTCCATGGCCACACCAAAAGTATTAAAACCAACATTTTCATGGATGAGGAAGCCTAAGAATGCTAACCAAGACATGAGAAATTTGATTGTAACTTATTGTTTTTAGTGTATTTTATATCTGATTTAATACATGGGTCAAAACCGATCCGTTAATACCAGAAATCGAACACAAGAGGAAGGTTAACAAATGCTTCTGATCTAAAATGCACAGCGGCTGTTTGTTTTACGACTTCTGCTCCTACGACATTCCGGCCCCACCTACCTTCCTTCTCTCCCTGGAGTGCTGGAGCTGAGGCTCCTTCTCGTTAGTATTCCATCTCACAAGCCAACAAAGGGCGGAACGCCTCTTTGGCTATCTCCATCTTTTTGTAGCGCTACGAAACGAGCCACACTTGAGCAGAGATGCAAACAATGTAAATGGATGGTAAACAAATGCAAGATAATGATGCACTTTTGAGTGTGTTTTGGTGTGTGATGTTCCAAAAGGAGCTCATATCCTGCAGCCATTGTGTGAGTACTTGTGTACTGCGTGTGTGGAAGTATTATTTGTTTCATGTTAACACAAATTGATAGAAGAAAATATGATGAATAAATTGAAATTTAAAATAAGTAAATACTATAAATGGGCGACACGGTGGTCGAGTGGTTAGCGCGCAGACCTCACAGCTAGGAGACCAGGGTTCAATTCCACCCTCGGCCATCTCTGTGTGGAGTTTGCATGTTCTCCCCGTGCATTTTCTCCGGGTACTGCGGTTTCCTCCCACATTCCAAAAACATGCTAGGTTAATTAGCGACTCCAAATTGTCCATAGGTATGAATGTGAGTGTGAATGGTTGTTTGTCTATATGTGCCCTGTGATTGGCTGGCCACCAGTCCAGGGTGTACCCCGCCTCTCACCCAAAGACAGCTGGGATAGGCTCCAGCACCAACCGCTAGCCTCGTGAGGATAAGTGGTAGAAAATGAATGAATGTATTGCAGTATTTGATTTGACTAATAATAGGCTATAGTCAACCACAAGACAGCGATCAATTAATTAATTTATGAACTTCTGAAACTTAATGACTGTATTATGGACTGAGTGGTTAGCACGTAGGCCACACAGCTCGGAGACCTGAGTTCGATTCCACCCTCGGCCATCTCTGGCCGGGTTTTCTCCGGGTACTGCGGTTTCCTCCCACATTCCAAAAACATGCTAGGTTAATTAGCGACTCCAAATTGTCCATAGGTATGAATGTGAGTGTGAATGGTTGTTTGTCTATATGTGCCCTGTGATTGGCTGGCCACCAGTCCAGGGTGTACTCCGCCTCTCACCCGAAGACAGCTGGGATAGGCTCCAGCACCCCTGCATCCCTCGTGAGGATAAGAGGTAGAAAATGAATGAATGTATTGTAGTATTTTATTAGACTAATAACATGCTATAGTCAACCACAAGACAGCGATCAATTAATTAATTTATGAATTTTTGAAACTTAATGACTGTATTATGGACTGAGTGGTTAGCGCGTAGGCCACACAGCTAGGAGACCCGAGTTCGATTCCCCCCTCGGTCATCTCTGGCCGGGTTTTCTCCGGGTACTCCGGTTTCCTCCCACATTCCAAAAACATGCTAGGTTAATTAGCGACTCCAAATTGTCCATAGGTATGAATGTGAGTGTGAATGGTTGTTTGTCTATATGTGCCCTGTGATTGGCTGGCGACCAGTCCAGGGTGTACCCAACCTCTCGCAATGAATGAATGAATGAATAAATACTTTAAATACTAAAACAGGCGACCCACCTGCTTTGCACCGCCATGCAAACCACACCTCCTAGTCTGGAGAGCGTTACCTCATAGCCAATCACTGTTAATTAGCACCGAGAACGTGTGGGAGTGCGATGGGTGGGCTTCAAGCCGTCTCCCACAGTCCTCTGCAAATTAGCGTCTGCATGTCTTATGAAACAACTTCAAACGTTGTGTAACTGACGCAGACACGAGGGAGGGAACATGCTGAATCTTCCTGAGGGGGACTCTGTTTTTTTTATTATTATTATTATTTTTTTAATTCATTTAAATAACTCCACTTCCCTCATATGGATCAACTCCCGACACGCTCAATAAATTAAGACGCAATATTTAAGAATTCATTAACTTTTTAAACTTTGCTGCTTTACCAGGGGGAGGCCTCATAAAATATGCAATTGTTCTCATTTATCCTCGAAGACGATACACTGTACACACAGTATGTTAATAATTTACGCCGGCTATTCGTCTCTTTAATGGCGTTGCGCTCACCTCCTGAATTCACGCTGCTGCCGACGGGTTTCAACTGGTGTCTTACTTAAACTGATTGGGAAATTGCATTTTAAATTGCGGCACATTTAGCATGGACTCAGGTTGAATATATTACCTCATGTGACACATTATTAAGTGTATAATAGTCTGCAAAGAGTCCCCATTGTTATTATAGTAATACGTTTGATTCATAGTTAGCATGAATAGAAATGCGCCAGGTAATGTTTATTATTGTATTTATATATGTATTATATGCATATATTTATTCATATATTTTATTTGTAATTTAAAACTAACAATTGGCTACCTTATGGTAAAAAAAAAAAACAATAGTATTAACTATTATTATTATTATTACCGTGTGTATTACGTGAAGTTCTACAAGAAAGATGGAAAAAAATCAACAAATAATATGTTATCAATTAATAATATTTTTATTCTATATTTATTATTTATTAAAAATATAATATAAAAAACAAAATGTAATAATTAATGTTTGAATTATATATGTATTTTTATTTATTGATTTTTTTAAATGCATTGTGTCCATATTTTTCAATCTTGTTATATTGTAGGTTAAAGGTTAAAGAATTTAATTAATTATTAATAAATGAATAAAAAACGCTGATAATATTATTAATAATAATATTAACAATAATTGTAATAATTAATAATATATGAATAATTAAATTTGTATAAATAATAAAAATAAATAAAAAATATCAATGATAATAATCCAATAATTATTTAACAATAATAATTATTATTTCTATTTCTATATATTTTCTATCTCTGTCTTGTAGAACTTGGAGCTGTATTATTATTATTATTATTATTATTATTATTATTATTATTATTATTATTATTATTATTATTATTATTATTATTATTATTATTATTTTACTTTGTGTCAGTAATATGACACAAATTATTCTACCATTAATATTATATTATTTAACTTTTATTATTATTACTATTATTATTATTGTTATTATTGTCAGTATTATTGTTATTGTTATTATTATTAACAATGAAATAATAAGTCCTTAACTAACCAGCATACTGTATCTTTGTTAATGTTCACTAAAAGCATAAAGAGAGTATTTATTTCAAGCTCAATTTATTATTATTATTATTTTTTTTTTGTTGGTATTACTTCAACGTGAACCTCCAGGCTCTCACTTCCTGTCTGCCTGGCTGTTAAACAGGAACTCATTGTAATGGTAACAATGGATGGGATGGCGTGACCATGTGGGATGTGAAGTGGATCAAGCTTACACACACGCACACACACACACACACACACACACACACACACACACTAAGTTGTCATCTGTGTCTACTTTGCCCCTGCAGCTTTGCAGAGATTCCCAAATTCTTTCAGCATCATTTTTCTTCCAGCTGGGTTTTTTTTTTTATTATTATGTATTTATCTATTTATTTGTGAAAATGTGCTATCACGGCACTGCCAGAGTGCAAGGAGATGATCCTGGTTTTGATGATCAAGACTTGATAAGGTGGGCCCCCCTTTTAGATGACAAGGTGACACTATCTAACAAGGTCTGCAACACCCACGTTGAGCAGGTTTCTTGTCGGGCATCAAATTCGACATATATGCAGTTGTTGGATTCGACTCCAATTACTGCATGAAAGGCAACTATACTGCTATGTAAAATGATTACTATTACAATATGCAGTTTTTACAGTACTATAGATGTACTAGCCACTGACAATGAGTCATTCATTCATTCATTCATTTTCTACCGCTTTTCTTCACGAGGGTCGCGGGGGTTGCTGGAGCCTATCCCAGCTGTCTTCGGGCGAGAGGCGGGGTACACCCTGGACTGGTGGCCAGCCAGCCAATCACAGGGCACATATAGACAAACAACCATTCACACTCACATTCATACCTATGGACAATTTGGAGTCGCTAATTAACCTAGCATGTTTTTGGAATGTGGGAGGAAACCGGAGTACCCGGAGAAAACCCGGCCAGAGATGGCTGAGGGTGGAATCGAACTCAGGTCTCCTAGCTGTGTGGCCTGCGCGCTAACCACTCAGTCCATAATACAGTCATTAAGTTTCAAAAATTCATAAATTAATTAATTGATCGCTGTCTTGTGGTTGACTATAGCCTATTATTAGTCAAATTATATACTGCAATACATTCATTTATTTTCTACCTCTTATCCTCGCTGGGGTGCTGGAGCCTATCCCAGCTGTCTTCGGGCGAGACGTGGGGTACACCCTGGACTGGTCGCCAGCCAGCCAATCACAGGGCACATATAGACAAACAACCATTCACACTCACATTCATACCTATGGACAATTTGGAGTCGCTAATTAACCTAGCATGTTTTTGGAATGTGGGAGGAAACCGGAGTACCCGGAGAAAACCCGGCCAGAGATGGCTGAGGGTGGAATCGAAACTCAGGTCTCCTAGCTGTGTGGCCTGCGCGCTAACCACTCAGTCCATAATACAGTCATTAAGTTTCAAAAATTCATAAATTAATTAATTGATCGCTGTCTTGTGGTTGACTATAGCATGTTATTAGTCGAATCAAACAACCATTCACACTCACATTCATACATGCTAATTAACATAGCATGTTTTTGGAATGTGTGAGGAAACCGGAGTACCCGGAAAAAACCCACGCATGCACGGGGGAGAACATGCAAACTCCACACAGAGATGCCCGAGGGTGGAATTGAACCCTGGTCTCATAGCTGTGAGGTCTGCGTGCTAACCACTCGACCACCGTGCCGACCTGACAATGAGTCAATACACTGCTATTATTAGAAGATATCCGCCTACAGTCAACAGTGTGGTAGTCTGGGGCTGCATGAGTGCTGCCGGCAGTATGGAGTTTGAAAAAAAAAAAATATTGTAATAAAAATGTTTTCTGAAATGTGACGGACGTCCTGACTTTATCTGTTTGTCTTTATGACGTTGGGATTACCGGCGCCAAAAGTTCAGACGTCGTCAGGACAGTGTTTACACGACTCTTGCAACCATAGCTTTATCACTTACATCACTCCCGAGTACTCTCCATCTCAGCTTCTCCACCAGGACCCGGCCTTCCTGTCACTCATTTGCTATCAGGCATGCTACAGACGGCCTTTTTTTCCTCCTTCCTGACAGTTCCTGTTCCATCCCCCTCGGTCCTTAGCTTTCCTGTACTTCACTTTGACTCTAGTAAGGCTTTTTTTGGGGGGTTCGTTTGTCACCTGACTGTTTGTTTTTGTGTGTGTCCCGCAGGTGTAAGGAAGGCTACCACGGTCTACGGTGTGACCAGTTTGTACCCAAGACCGATGCCATCTTGTCTGACCCAAGTATGTCCTCTTTTTGAATTTTTTTGTTTTGTATTTGTGTATTTAACGGTAACCTGTGACACCAACCAATAAGGTGATCGGGTAAAAGAAACAAAAATACCTTCAGTTTTAGGTAATAATGATAATAATTATTAATCATATTACACATAACACATTCTCTTAGCATATTCTCTTAGCATGGCCGAGGGTGGAATCGAACTCGGGTCTCCAAGCTGTGTGGCCTGTGCGCTAACCACTCAGTCCATAATACAGTCATTAAGTTTCAAAAATTCATAAATTAATTAATTGATCGCTGTCTTGTGGTTGACTATAGCCTATTATTAGTCTAATCAAATACTGCAATACATTCATTCATTTTCTACCTCTTATCCTCACGAGGAACGCAGAGGTGCTGGAGCCTATCCCAGCTGTCACCAGCCAATCACAGGGCACCTATAAACAAACAACCATTCACACTCACATTCATACCTATGGACAATTTGGAGTCGCTAATTAACCTAGCATGTTTTTGGAATGTGGGAGGAAACCGGAGTACCCGGAGAAAACCCGGCCAGAGATGGCCGAGGGTGGAATCGAACTCGGGTCTCCTAGCTGTGTGGCCTGTGCGCTAACCACTCAGTCCATAATACAGTCATTAAGTTTCAAAAATTCATAAATTAATGAATTGATCGCTGTCTTGTGGTTGACTATAGCCTATTATTAGTCTAATCAAATACTGCAATACATTCATTCATTCATTCATTTTCTACCTCTTATCCTCACGAGGAACACAGGGGTGCTAGAGCCTATCCCAGCTGTCTTTGGGTGAGAGGCGCGGTACCAGCCTCACCAGCCAATCACAGGGCACATATAGACAAACAACCATTCACACTCACATTCATACCTATCGACAATTTGGAGTCGCTAATTAACCTAGCATGTTTTTGGAATGTGGGAGGAAACCGGAGTACCCGGAGAAAACCCACGCATGCACGGTGAGAACATGCAAACTCCACACAGAGATATCCGAGGGTGGAATCGAACTCAGGTATGTATAATATGTCAGAAATTTAATAAAAACGTCAATCTGCCGCCATAGAAAATGGATATGTGGTGTCAAATAGGAGAAATAACAACTCCCACAATGAAACATGGGCGCCACAAGGGACGTAGGAATTGAACAAGGGAGGGTGGAATTGAACTCGGGTCTCCTAGCTGTGAGGCCTGCGTGCTTTTCAAGAATATATTAGTTAATAAATGCTTGAATCTGGCGTGTTATTCGAAAAATATTTATCAGATTTTACATATGTTTTGCCTGAATACAACATTTTCCAGCATGAAGATAAACTACAAGTATAAGGCATTCGGAAAACGCATTGGAAGACATGATAAAATGCGGTACTCTGGTAGTATACTAATGTGAGTGTGAATGGTTGTTTGTCTATACGTGCCTTGTGATTGGCTGGCGACCAGTCCAGGGTGTACCCCGCCTCTCGCTCGAAGACAGCTGGGATAGGCTCCAGCACCCCTGCGACCCTCGTGAGGAAAAAGCGGTAGAAAATGAATGAATGTTAGTATATTCTGTTAGTGTTACTGTTAGTGTAATGTTGGTGAGATACACAAGCACCAGACTAGTTCGCTGGACAAACAGACTTTTATTGCAGGTTGGAATTATCTCATAACCCACTCAACGGTAAAACTCGATTTCATTTTCCCGATTTCGAAGACAAAAATGACCGTGTGACATCGTCTCGGCGTGCCACATGTTGAAAAGCCCTACGTATGCAATATTTGTTCGTCAATTTGACCAATATTGTGTTTAAACAAGGCTTTCAGAGATGGATCAGCCCTCCAGTTTTGCCTAATCCGACTAACAGATGGGCACACAGATGGATGCCAGAGTTATTAAACCCATACACCAAAACAGACACTCCAAATACACAACTCAGAGTACCGTTGCTTGACACAGCATCTTTTCTTTTTTTACTGCAACAAACATTTCTATGACGGTCAATCTCGGCGAGGCGATCCCCGACGACTATAATTACCTGTTTCAGCTGTCTCTTCTACTCAAAACGCGACGTTCCTTAGTGTCCGTGATGGGAGATTTTTATCACATAAACATGCATGCACAATGAAAAAAAATAGTCTTTATACAAGAGTGCGTCACAAAAAGCTTAATTTCTCCTCGTACCGTGTGTTTGATACCAGCAAGCCCCTATGAGAGCCACTTAATTGGGTCACAAGTCAGCGTCGCAAAAATACTATGTGCTTTATACGTCCCTTGTGGCGTCCATGTTTCATTGTGGGAGTTGTTATTTCTCCTATTTGACACCACATATCCATTTTCTATGGCGGCAGATTGACGTTTTTATTATATTTCTGACATATTATACATACATGAGTTTGATTCCACCCTCGGATATCTCTGTGTGGAGTTTGCATGTTCTCCCCGTGCATGCGTGGGTTTTCTGCGGGTACTCCGGTTTCCTCCCACATTCCAAAAACATGCTAGGTTAATTGGCGACTCCAAATTGTCCATAGGTATGAATGTGAGTGTGAATGGTTGTTTGTCTATATGTGCCCTGTGATTGGCTGGCCACCAGTCCAGGGTGTACCCCGCCTCTCTCCCCAAGAGAGGGATAGGCTCCAGCACCCCCGTGACCCTTGTGAGGATAAGCGGTACAAACTCCACACAAAGATGGCCGAGGGTGGAATCAAACTTGGGTCTCCTAACTGTGTGGCCTGCACCCTAACCACTTGTCCGCCGTGCATCCCAATTTTGAATGTGATGTTCTTTAATGTGGGATAGGCTCCAGCATCCCCCGCAACCCTCGTGAGCATAAGCGGTACAAACTCCGCACAGAGATGGCCGAGGGTGGAATCGAACTTGGGTCTCCTAACTGTGTGTCCTGAATGCTAACCACTTGTCCACCGTGCATCCAATTTTGAATGTGATGTTCTTTAATGTGGGATAGGCTCTAGCACCCTCCGCGACCCTCGTGAGGATAAGCGGTACAAACTCCGCACAGAGATGGCCGAGGGTGGAATCGAACTCGGGTCTCCTAACTGTGTGGCCTGCATGCTAACCACTTGACCACCGTGCATCCAATTTTGAATGTGATGTTCTTTAATGCGGGATAGGTTCCAGCACCCCCCAAGACCCTTGTGAGGAAAAGCAGTAGAAAATGAATGAATGAATGTTCTTTAATGTGGGATAGGCTCCAGCCCCCCGCGACCCTCGTGAGGATAAGCGGTACAAACTCCACACAGAGATGGCTGAGGGTGGAATCGAACTTGGGTCTCCTAACTGTGTGGCCTGCATGCTAACCACTTTCCACCGTGCATCCAATTTTGAATGTGATGTTCTTTAATGTGGGATAGGCTCCAGCACGGCAGAAAATTAATTAATGAATGTTCTTTAATGTAACACATGTTTAAAAAAAAACTAATCCATTATTATTGTTTAGGAAGCCATAGTGTACCGAGCAGCCAGAACATTCTTGGTTGTATGGTTGCCATCTCACCTTTTCTGTGCCGGAATTGCCAATAAAGTACAGGAAAGCCAAAGAAAAAGCAAAACAATTATGGGATCATTACTCTGAATGCTAACAAAAAGTGAGTATTTGACGAAAATTTGACCAGCAGGACAAATTCACCCAGATTACCCAGAGTTCAGAGGATTATCCTGCTTTCAAAAGCCAAATCACGTCCTAACACACATGGAGTACATGCACACACTTAGTAATAGCAGCTATAAGTGGGACAATTCATTGTGTGTTGTTTGTTTTCAGATGCACAAATTCACCAGAAATTGACTCTCGGCCGTCGTGCAGTCGGTAGCTTCAAATCACTCTGACGTCGGGGAGGAAAAAAAAAAAAAAAAAAAATTCTGTCATCCACAAAAACCACCACCTCACCTCGAGCATCTTTACAATCACACTCCATCCATCAGCTCCCCGCGCCTTTTGTCTCGCTATTGACTCTCCACAAGTGAGCATCCTCTGTGAGATACAAAGACGAGCGCAAACGACAGGTCCCAAGCGTCTTTGCAGCTCACAGTTAAAAAGAGAACACAGCACTGCAGGGAAGCTAGCTTTGGAAATGAGGTGGGGAGAAGGTGAGAGGGTCTTGCATTGGTTCACAGTAGGGGGGGGTGGTTCCATCTTTAATTGGACTCGTGGGAGTCCGGAAGGTATGCAATTTAGCTTAAAGCTGGATGAGTCACCTACTTGCTTAAAATTAAGGACACGGGCCATCGAAAGTGTGGATTCAGGACACTTTCTCCTTAGAGATGGTAGAAGGGATACTTCATATTCAGCAGAAATGGGTATAAAAACTTCATTTTGGGATATTTTATTTTGAATTTATTTCAAATGTATTGGTTTATTCATTCATTCATTTTCTACCGCTTATCCTCACAAGGTATTTTGAGTTTGTATAGTAGTTGGTTAATATTCTGCATCATACATTGGTAGTGTATTGTCTGGTTGATGTGGCACAATACTCTTACTGTAGTACTGTAGCTATATGTGCAGTATATGTATTTACATTCCAGCAGCCATTTTTATTCATTCATTCATTCATTTTCACGAGTGTCGCGCGGGTGCTGGAGCCTATCCCAGCTGTCTTCAGGCACTCTGGACTGGTGGCCAGCAAATCACAGGGCACATATAGACAAACAACCATTCACACTCACATTCATACCTATGGACAATTTGGAGTCGCTAATTAACCTAGCATGTTTTTGGAATGTGGGAGGAAACCGGAGTACTCGTGATACATAGAGTGCTGTACCAGAAGTAGTGAATTTCTGAATTTGACGCTCGTGTCACGTTTCGTTCGAACTCATACGCGGCGATCGTGTTTTGATCTAACAAATCTTAAATAATTTTGATCAAATGTAAAAAAACTTTTAGCTTCTGCTTAGACGTTAACACCACAGAAACTGTTTACCTCTTGTGAAAAAAACAGCCATAAGTCAAGGGGGAGCACCGGAATTGCAAGGTTTATAGTGTGTGTTTATTATTACGTGTATTATCATCACAGTCCTGTTCCCACAACTCAATACAAAGGGCCAAAAATGAGCATAATTTTGGTTAGCACGCAGGCCTCACAGCTCGGAGACCAGGGTTCGATTCCACCCTCGGCCATCTCGGCCATTTTTGTGTTTATTTTAGATGTCAGATTGCACTAAATTGATTTCATGTTTACGCTAAAAGAACCGCAGTTCCCGTGATGCATAGAGTGCTGTACCAGAAGTAGTGAATTTCTGAATTTGACGCTCGTGTCACGTTTCGATAGAACTCATACGCAGCGATCGTGTTTTGATCGAACAAATCTTAAATAATTTTGCTGAAATGTAATTTTTTTTAGCTTCTGCTTAGACGTTAACACCGCAGAAGCTGTTTACCTCTTGTGAAAAAAACAGCCATAAGTCAAGGGGGAGCACCGGAATTGCAAGGTTCATAGTGTGTGTTTATTTATAGGAGTCTACAACTCAATACAAAGGGCCAAAAATGAGCATAATTTTGGTTAGCACGCAGCCTCACAGCTCGGACACCAGGGTTCGATTCCACCCTCGGCCATCTCGGCCATTTTTGTGTTTATTTTAGATGGCAGATTGCAGTAAATTGATTTTATGTTTACGCTAAAAGAACAGCAGTTCCCGTGATGCATAGAGTGCTGTACCAGAAGTAGTGAATTTCTGAATTTGACGTTCGTGTCACGTTTCGATAGAACTCATACGCAGCGATCGTGTTTTGATCTAACAAATCTTCAATAATTTTGATCAAATGTCACATTTTTTAGCTTTTGCTTAGATGTTAACACAGCAGCAACTGTTTACCTCTTATGAAAAAAACAGCCACATGTCAAGAGGGAGCACCGGAATTGCAAGGTTTATAGTGTGTGTTTATTATTACGTGTATTATCATCACAGTCCTGTTCCCACAACATTGTCACGTTTGATGTTGCATATCATGAAATCTCATGACTCCCCTTGTGCATATACATGAAGTGAATGGAGGAGTAAGGTTCCCCGGGGTGATAAAGTTAGCGCATACTGTATGCATCCTCTCTGATTTGATATGATAACTTTGATGTTTACATGTAGATACATTCATATTTCATGTTCAAATGCCCGTTCTTTGTCTTAAGAGGCTGAAAAGCGAGCAAAATGTTTTTTTGTGTTTTATGTGAAGCTCAGAGCTAAATATATGACAGTGTATTTACACAGGATATTGCACGCAGTTGCACACATTGGCTGCATTCCTTGTTCAAGGATGGGATTATGGATTTGATTCATGGCGTCATTGTCTTCCTTCCCGCGGCCAGATTCCCGTCTCGTAATCAGGCCGAGAGCATCTGACACAGGTATTCTCCCGTCTCGCTCGAAACGCTGTAAACGACTACCCGGGGGTGTTTAGCATTGCCAGCGCCGAGGATTGAACGCCTTCTGTTATTATGATTGGTGAATGCCTTCAGACAAAGCTACGCCAAGAGGAAGCGGTCGACCGAAGTGTCGACTGTAGCCAAGAGCGACGGCGGAAAACGGATAATCGAGATCAGGTGGCATTGCAAAAAGATGCTTCGTCTTTGGTTTTTTTTTTTGCGGACGCACGGGGGGACGGCGTGAACCTGCTAGCAGGGTCTAAAGGTTCATCTCAAAGCATCCCGTGGATAATGTCCTCCTTCGGGAATTGATCAGGCGGTGACTGTCTTAATCATTCACTACGCCGAGCTTGACTGTGAATCAGATAGAGCGTGAAATAAAGGCTGACATTTGTTTATTAATCCTTGAGGGTCCTGGAGATAAATCTGGAAGTGGACTTCATTGTGTTCAATAAAAAAAAAAAAAAATGAGCGCCATCCTCTCAAATACAACCCGGTTTGAGTTCCCTCCCCGGGGGCGGTTCATTTGCAGGGAGGACGCCATCAGTCGACCAGAACAAACACTTGCGAGTGCAATTCCGGATGCTTTATAATGCCTTTAAATTACTTCACTGATTATATGTTTATTATGCACAGCGGGTGAGGTCATTTTTCATCTTTTTTTGGGGGGGGGGGGGGGGTATTTATTAAAATGCATCCTTTGTAGATGTTTGTTAGTTGTATGGCTTTGATGGTGCATGAGCGTTGCTGGTGTTGCCATGGCAATGCAGCAGTCCAACTATGTGTTTTATGTAATATGCTGTTGATTCGTTTTTCTAACCATATTTCCTTATATGGGCATGCCTGGTTACAATCAGTTGGTCTGCCCCCCCGTTTTTGTCTTGGGAGTGTGTCCGGAGGCGAGCTGTTGGTGGAGTAAATTAAGACAGTTTTAGAAATCCAAGGAAATACAGCTGGAATAGGTGCAGATTCTGGAAGATCTAAAAAGCTTCTTCATAGGAACTCAATACAAAAATGAGCATAATTTTGGTTAGCACGCAGGCCTCACAGCTCGGAGACCCGGGTTCGATTCCACCCTCAGCCATCTCTGGCTGGGTTTTCTCCGGGTACTCCGGTTTCCTCCAACATTCCAAAAACATGCTAGGTTAATTAGCGACTCCAAATTGTTCATAGGTATGAATGTGAGTGTGAATGGTTGTTTGTCTATATGTGCCCTGTGATTGGCTGGCCATCAGTCCAGGGTGTACCCCGCCTCTCGCCCAAAGACAGCTGGGATAGGCTCCAGCACCCCCCAAAGTGACCATTGTGAGGTACAATTTTCATGGTACAATATTGGTTTATTTGTATCTGTATCTGTACTTGGTGGCACGGCGGTCGAGTGGTTAGCGCGCAGCAAGGAGACCAGGGTTTGATCCCACCCTCGGCCATCTCTGTGTGGAGTTTGGATGTTCTCCCTGTGCATGCGTGGGTTTTCTCCGGCTACTCCGGTTTCCTCCCACATTCCAAAAACATGCTAGGTTAATTAGCGACTCCAAATTGTCCATAAGTATGAATGTGAGTGTGAATGGTTGTTTGTCTATATGTGCCCTGTGATTGGCTGGTGAGGCTGGTACCCCGCCTCTCACCCAAAGACAGCTGGGATAGGCTCCAGCACCCCTGCGTTCCTCGTGAGGATAAGAGGTAGAAAATGAATGAATGTATTGCAATATTTGATTTGACTAATAATAGGCTATAGTCAACCACAAGACAGCGATCAATTAATTAATTTATGAATTTTTGAAACTTAATGACTGTATTATGGACTGAGTGGTTAGCGCGCAGGCCACACAGCTAGGAGACCCGAGTTCGATTCCACCCTCGGCCATCTCTGGCCGGGTTTTCTCCGGGTATTCTGGTTTCCTCCCACATTCCAAAAACATGCTAGGTTAATTAACGACTCCAAACTGTCCATAGGTATGAATGTGAGTGTGAATAGTTGTTTGTCTATATGTGCCCTGTGATTGGCTGGTAATCAGTCCATGAAGAAGACAGCTGGGATAGGCTCCAGCACCCCCGCGACCTTTCGTGTGGATAAGTGGTAGAAAATGAATGAATGAATAAATGAATGAATACTACCATATCTAAAATGGTGGACGTGTGGTTAGCGCGCAGGCCACACAGCTAGGAGACCCGAGTTCGATTCCATCCTCGGCCATCTCTGTGTGGAGTTTGCATATTCTCTAGGTTAATTGGCGACTCCAAATTGTCCAGGGTGTACCCCGCCTCTCGCCCGAAGACAGCTGGGATAGGCTCCAGCACCCCCATGCGACCCTCTATAGTACTCTATACTGAATTCAACAAAAATTGACTAGTCAAGCGTTCTCCGGAAAAGTACTCCAGTTCCAAGGACCGTTTTTACTATTTTTCCTCAAAGGTTTTACAAGCTATTCCTGTTGACAGATTCCCACCATCAAACCATCAAAATCCATCATATTTTTCAAAGAACGCCAAAAGCACCAAATAATGTCGGCGGCTCAGCAAGCTGCATTCTATTTAAGAGTGGGCCCACCTCTGTCAGAAAAGCAATTACTGGTGAGCGCTTTCATTTTAATTTAAATGAGATTACATTACAGTCGCATGAAAAACTGAGGCACTGTCGGAATAGGGTGGGGTGGGGGGGAATGAGGGGTATGGGTACTGCTTTTTTTTTATCAGCCCCCCTTCCCTGCGTCCCTCCAGCACTAAGATTCAACGTAGCTGTTTGAGGGCGTATGTCAAAGTATGTGAGAACATGCCTATGTGAGATAACGCCACGCATCCTCAAGCTAGCAGCTTGTGAGAGACGGAAAGGGGGGAACAATTACCGCAATGCTTCCAGCTCAAATCAATATAAGAAGTCGGGGGGGAAAAAAAAAAAAAAAAAAAGTCTTTACAAAGGAGCAGCAGCCAGCAGTGACATAAAGCTTTACGATGTGTCATTTTTCAACTTTTTATTTTCACCGCCTCGCTCTAATCCTTGCAGCTACTTGCTTGTTTTCATTCAAAGAGGATGCAAGGGTGCTTGCTGTTAAACACCTAGTTTTTTTTTTTTTTTATCTCCACAAAGTTGATTTCTTAGACTTTTGGTGGTTGGTTTGTGGTTGTTAGCAGGATCAGGCAAAAAATGACACCACTTTGTTGCATATGCATGTTAAGAACGTGCAAAGTTTTACATAAAAATGTAAAAAGATGAGTAATATTATCAATTCAAATGCAAACGCTAAGAGACATTTCCGCAAAATATCACCTCACTTAACTATTTGTAACATGTAATATTCAAAATCTAAAACAAACAAAAAAAAATAAATTGAACAAAAAAATTAATTGAACTTAAATAATTTAACTAAATTTAAATGAAAAAAAACACAATATCACCTCACTTAACTATTTGTAACATGGAGGAATTTATTGTTACTTTTACTTTTTGCAGTTACTCTTATATTTTTAAAGTTGGCACAGTGCCGTTAATCAGGCTTAAAATTGTTGCATTTATTTTTGGGGATTTTTTATTTATTTTTATTCAAAATCTAAAACAAAAAAAAAAAATTTGAACAAAAAAATTAATTGAACTTAAGTAATTTTACTAAATTTAAATAAAAATGACAATATCACCTCACTTAACTACTTGTAACATGAATGAATTTATTGTCACTCTTACTTTTTTAAAGTTGGCACAGTGCCGTTAATCAGGCTTAAAATTGTTGCATTTATTTTGGGGATTTTTTATTTATTTTTATTCAAAATCTAAAACAAACAAAAAAATAAATTGAACAAAAAAATTTATTGAACTTAAGTAATTTAACTAAATTTAAATAAAAATGACAATATCACCTCACTTAACTACTTGTAACATGAATGAATTTATTGTTACTCTTACTTTTTTAAAGTTGGCACAGTGCTGTTAATCAGGCTTAAAATTGTTGCATTTATTTTGGGGATTTTTTAATTATTTTTATTCAAAATTTAAAACAAACAAAAAAAATTTAATTTAACAAAAAATTAATTGAACTTAAATAATTTCCCTAAATTAAAAAAAAAAACAACACAATATCACCTCACTTAACTATTTGTAACATGAATGAATTTATTGTTACTCTTACTTTTTTAAAGTTGGCACAGTGCTGTTAATCAGGCTTAAAATTGTTGCATTTATTTTGGGGATTTTTAATTTATTTTTATTCAAAATCTAAAACAAACAAAAAAAATTAAATTGAACAAAAAAATTAATTGAACTTTAATAATTTAACTAAATTTAAATAAAAAAAACACAATATCACCTCACTTAACTACTTGTAACATGAATTAATTTATTGTTACTCTTACTTTTTTAAAGTTGGCACAGTGCTGTTAATCAGGCTTAAAATTGTTGCATTTATTTTTGGGGATTTTTTATTTTTATTTTTTTCAAAATCTAAAACAAACAAAAAAAATAAATTGAACAAAAAAAATAATTGTACTTAAATAATTTAACTGAATTTAAATAAAAAACACAATATCACCTCACTTAACTACTTGTAACATGAATGAATTTATTGTTACTCTTACTTTTTTAAAGTTGGCACAAAGCCGTTAATCAGGCTTAAAATTGTTGCATTTATTTTGGGGATTTTTTAATTATTTTTATTCAAAATCTAAAACAAACAAAAATAAATAAATTGAACAAAAAAATTAATTGAACTTAAGTAATTTAACTAAATTTAAATAAAAAAACACAATATCACCTCACTTAACTATTTGTAACATGAATGAATTTATTGTTACTCTTACTTTTTTAAAGTTGGCACAGTGCTGTTAATCAGGCTTAAAATTGTTGCATTTATTTTGGGGATTTTTAAATTATTTTTATTCAAAATCTAAAACAAACAAAATAAATTAAATTGAACAAAAAAATTAATTGAACTTAAATAATTTAACTCAATTTAAATAAAAAAAAACACAATATCACCTCACTTAACTACTTGTAACATGAATGAATTTATTGTTACGCTTACTTTTTTAAAGTTGGCACAGTGCCGTTAATCAGGCTTAAAATTGTTGCATTTATTTTTGGGGATTTTTTATTTATTTTTATTCAAAATCTAAAACAAACAAAAAAAATAAATTGAACAAAAAAAATAATTGAACTTAAATAATTTACCTAAATTTAAATTAAAAAAACACAATATCACCTCACTTAACTACTTGTAACATGGATGAATTTATTGTTACTCTTACTTTTTTAAAGTTGGCACAGTGCCGTTAATCAGGCTTAAAATTGTTGCATTTATTTTGGGGATTTTTTAATTATTTTTATTCAAAATCTAAAACAAACAAAAGAAATTAAATTGAACAAAAAAATTAATTGAACTTAAATAATTTACCTAAATTTAAATAAAAAAAACACAATATCACATCACTTAACTATTTGTAACATGGAGGAATTTATTGTGACTTTTACTTTTTGCAGTTACTCTTACTTTTTAAAGATGGCAGAGTGCCGTTAATCAGGCTTAAAATTGTTGCATTTATTTTGGGGATTTTTTAATTATTTTTATTAAAAATCGAAAACAAACAAACAAAATTATCAAAATAAACATGATTGCATAATGTGTTTTTTTATTTTAATTTAGTTAAATTATTCAAGTTCAATTAATTTTTTTGTTATTTTTTTTGTTTGTTTTTTGTTTTAAAAAATTAATTGAACTTAAATAATTAACTAAATTTAAATAAAAAACACATTATGCAATCATGTTTATTTTGAAAATGTACATTGTAATTTATACTTTTATACTTTTATTAAGATGATTATTATTGTCACTAAATTGCACTTTTGAAAGCCTTAACATAATCGAAAACTCCGGTTTCCTCCCACATTCCAAAAACATGCTAGGCTAATTAGCGACTCCAAATTGTCCATAGGTATGAATGTGAGTGTGAATGGTTGTTTGTCTATATGTGCCCTGTGATTGGCTGGCCACCAGTCCAGGGTGTACCCCGCCTCTCGCCCGAAGACAGCTGGGATAGGCTCCAGCACCCCCGCGACCCTCGTGAGGATAAAGCGGTAGAAAATGAATGAATGAATGAAATTGTCCAGGTATGAATGTGAGTGTGAATGGTTGTTTGTCTATACGGTAACCAGTCCAGGGTATACCCCACCTCTTGCCCCAAAGTCAGCTGGGATAGGCTCCAGCACCCATGCGAATTAACCTAGCATGATTTTGGAATGCTAGGTTAATTAGCGACTCCAAATTGTCCATAGGTACGAATGTGAGTGTGAATGGTTGTTTGTCTATATGTACCCTGTGATTGGCTGGCCACCAGTCCGAGATAAACAAAATTAAAGTTTATCTTACACTATAAAAAAAAAGTACAAGAATGTAGTCAAAAGTAGGAAATGTGGCAATGTGTGGCCCTCCAAAAATTTTGGCTACCCGTGCTAAGTGCTAAGTGCTAAGTTAACAATGCATCAGGTA
This sequence comes from Doryrhamphus excisus, assembly GCF_030265055.1. NCBI lineage: Eukaryota > Metazoa > Chordata > Actinopteri > Syngnathiformes > Syngnathidae > Doryrhamphus > Doryrhamphus excisus. Next base: position 11,018,934 of record NC_080487.1, on the reverse strand, counting down.
TTCATTAACTAAATTGCTTTGTTGACAACTTGGAAATGAAAAAAAACCTACTGATTTTTGTTGTGTTAAAAACCAGCAGTATGCAGTACTGCTGTGGTTGGCCAATTAGGCTCGAATTGTACACTTAATATATATATATATATAATATTTCTTCCTTTACCTTTGTGTTGCAATCTAACCTCATTGTGTTTTTTTTCCTCTCTCTTCTTCTCTTTCCACGCCATTCCTGACGCCTGCCCTCCGATCCAACAACCAACAGCGGATGAACTTGGCATCGAGTTCATGGGTAAGACAGTCTTCCTGTCTCTATGTTCTGTGTGATAACATCATAACCCCCCCCCCCCCCCCCCACCCCCCTGTGAAAATGATGCACCATGTAGCTGAATGAGGCCGCTCTCCTTGGGAAAAAAAAAAAAAAAAAAAAAAAGAATGTGGGCCAGTCGCCATGGAAACACGGCGGTTGGGAATTAGGTGTATACTGCCTCTTTGTCATTAAAGCAGGCATGTATGTTTGCATGTGTGATGCAACAAGGCTAAAAAAGGACTACAAGTCATGTGATAAATACATGTTAGGACTACAAAAAGGGTTGATTGCTTGATTATCTCATCATCACTCCTTTTTTCATTCATGGTTTTTTTTTTATCCTTCCATTGCTGGAGCCTATCCCAGCTGACTTGTCCATAGGTATGAATGTGAGTGTGAATGGTTGTTTGTCTATATGTGCCCTGTGATTGGCTGGCCACCAGTCCAGGCCTTTTTAAAAAAAAATCCTCCCAATGCTGGAGCCTATCCCAGCTGACTTTGTATGAGTCGGACAAAAATGCATGTGGAAGTTGGAAGAAAACATGCAAACTCCACACAGGGATTTGAACCCATATATTCAAGATCCCCTGCCAATTTTCTAACCACTACTCCACCGTACTGAAAAAGTTCTTTTTCAAAATCTAATCTAATCTCACTGTAGATCATATTTTTGACATGATTAACGACGAGTGGTTAGCTCGTCACAGCTAACACAGAGACCCAAGTTCGATTCCACCCTCGGCCATCTCTGTGTGGAGTTAGCATGTTCTACACCGTGCATGCGTGGGTTTTCTCCGGGTATTCCGGTTTCCTCCCACATTCCAAAAAAACATGCTAGGTTAATTAGCCACTCCAAATTGTCCATGACTAATAATAGGCTATAGTCAACCACAAGACAGCGATCAATTAATTAATTTATGATTTTTTTAAATTTAATGACTGTATTATGGACTGAGTGGTTAGCGCACAGGCCACACAGTTAGGAGACCCGAGTTCGATTCCACCCTCGGCCATCTTTGGCTGGGTTTTCTCCAGGTACTCCGGTTTCCTCCCACATTCCAAAAACATGCTAGGTTAATTAGCGACTCCAAATTGTCCATAGGTATGAATGTGAGTGTGAATGGTTGTTTGTCTATATGTGCCCTGTGATTGTCTGGCCACCAGTCCAGGCCTTTTTTTTTTTAATCCTCCCAATGCTGGAGCCTATCCCAGCTGACTTTGGATGAGTCGGCCAAAAATGCACGTGGAAGTTGGAAGAAAACATGCAAATTCCACACAGGGGTTTGAACCCATATAATCAAGATCCCCTGCCAACATTCTAACCTTTAAAAATCCTCCCAATGCTGGAGCCTATCCCAGCTGACTTTGGATGAGTCAAATGGAGTCAAATGGCAGGGCAAAAAAACGCATGTGGAAGTTGAAAGAAAACATGTAAACTCCACACAGAGATTTGAACCCATATATTCCAGATCCCCTACCAACATTCAAACCACTACTCCACCGTACCGCCCAAGTTCTTTTTTCCAAATCTAATCTCATGAATGCCTCCCAGCTATCGGACTTGAAAAGGTCTCTAATGGTTTTACGTGCATGCAATGTGTTGCTTTTCTCCCGGCCATTCAGAAGAGCTTTGCTGCGCTTCTGCGCTCCCGCGCCTCCCAAAATAAATAAATAAAAAAAGACCCATTTCACAAAAAGAGGAAAATCAGGCGGCGCAGCGTATGATGCTGAGCGGAGAGAGAGAGAGAGAGAGAGGTCACTTGAATGACGCTAAAGGCGGTGACACTTCTTGACACTCATGGGGACACGTCTTCCGAAATAAAGTGCAGCGTGATGACTGCTGCACTCCGCTGACGCGCTCGCTTATTCCCACTCGTCGGCAGGAATTGGACCGCAGGAAGCACTCAAAACAGTTGCCGTGTATAGCATCCCGAGTGAGGGTTGATAAAAACGTGGGCAGACAGGCACAGATGAGAGGAGAAAAGACCTCCTGCGGTTCGTCTCTGTTGTTGACAGAAACTACAGACAAGCCAAGCCGTCACAAACAGGCTGTTACTTTTACTGCATTTGTCCTGCTGATGTCACACTTTGCTTAGAAGACAGCATGATGCCTTCACGGACCAGAGCAACACCTGGAAAAAACGATACTTTGTCTGGAAAATAATGTGCAATATTGAATGGGAAAGTTTTATTTGCTAGTGATGTGCATCATTATGACAAATAACATCCATTCATTGGGGGTGCTGGAACCTATCCCAGCTGTCTTCGGGCAAGAGGCGGGGAAAGCCAGCCAATCACAGGGCACATATAGACAAACAACCATTCACACTCACATTATACTTACTGAGTCTTTTGAGCTTGCATAGTAGTTGGTTAATATTCTGCATCATACATTGGTAGTGTATTGTCTGGTTGATGTGGCACAATACTCTTACTGTAGTACTGTAGCTATATATGCAGTATATGACAGCTGGGATAGGCTCCAGCACCCACAATGAATGGATGTTATTTGTCATAATGATGTGGTATGAATGTGAGTGTGAATGGTTGTTTGTCCCTGTGATTGGCTGGCTTACCCCGCCTCTCGCCCGAAGACAGCTGGGATAGGCTCCAGCATGCCCCACGACTCCCGCGAGGATAAGCGGTAGAAAATGAATGAATGAATGTCATTATTGTTATACATACATTGAAAATCGCATTCCTTCAGTCAAATAGGTTCATTTAGGGCATCGAATAATAGAATCCCATCAATCCAGCCCTCAGTCTCCTCTCGGATAAAATGTCTTCTCCTACATGGCTATAAATGACTATAAATAACGAAAAATAACGATGGATGCTGCAGTATTATACTCTGCAGTCTCCACTTTGCTGCAGCAGTGGCCCTTAGTCTCCTCTTGGATAAAATGTCTTCTCCTACATGGTTATAAGTGACGATAAATAACAAAAAAATAACAATGGATGCTGCAGTATTATACTCTGCAGTCTCCACTTGGCTGCAGCGGTGGCCCTTAGTCTCCTCTTGGATAAAATGTCTTCTCCTACATGGCTATAAATGACTATAAATAACGACAAATAACGATGGATGCTGCAGTATTATACTCTGCAGTCTCCACTTTGCTGCAGCAGTGGCCCTCAGTCTCCTCTCGGATAAAATGCCTTCTCCTATATGGCTATAAATGACTATAAATAACGACAAATAACGATGGATGCTGCAGTATTATACTCTGCAGTCTCCACTTTGCTGCAGCAGTGGCCCTCAGTCTCCTCTCGGATAAAATGTCTTCTCCTACATGGCTATAAATGACTATAAATAACGAAAAATAACAATGGATGCTGCAGTATTATACTCTGCAGTCTCCACTTTGCTGCAGCAGTGGCCCTTAGTCTCCTCTTGGATAAAATGTCTTCTCCTACATGGTTATAAGTGACGATAAATAACAAAAAATAACAATGGATGCTGCAGTATTATACTCTGCAGTCTCCACTTTGCTGCAGCAGTGGCCCTCAGTCTCCTCTCGGATGAAATGTCTTCTCCTACATGGCTATAAATGACTATAAATAACGAAAAATAACAATGGATTCTGCAGTATTATACTCTGCAGTCTCCACTTTGCTGCAGCAGTGGCCCTTAGTCTCCTCTCGGATAAAATGTCTTCTCCTACATGGTTATAAGTGATGATAAATAACGAAAAATAACAATGGATGCTGCAGTATTATACTCTGCAGTCTCCACTTTGCTGCAGCAGTGGCCCTTAGTCTCCTCTTGGATAAAATGTCCTCTCCTACATGGTTATAAGTGACGATAAATAACGAAAAATAACAATTGATGCTGCAGTATTATACTTTGCAGTCTCCACTTTGCTGCAGCAGTGGCCCTCAGTCTCCTCTCGGATAAAATGTCTTCTCCTACATGGCTATAAATGACTATAAATAACGAAAAATAACGATGGATGCTGCAGTATTATACTCTGCAGTCTCCACTTTGCTGCAGCAGTGGCCCTTAGTCTCCTCTTGGATAAAATGTCTTCTCCTACATGGCTATAAATGACTAGAAATAATGAAAAATAACAATGGATGCTGCAGTATTATACTCTGCAGTCTCCACTTTGCTGCAGCAGTGGCCCTTAGTCTCCTCTTGGATAAAATGTCTTCTCCTACATGGCTATAAATGACGATAAATAACAAAAAATAACAATGGATGCTGCAGTATTATACTCTGCAGTCTCCACTTTGCTGCAGCAGTGGCCCTTAGTCTCCTCTCGGATAAAATGTCTTCTCCTACATGGCTATGTGTTGTTGGAAACTATGACATTTACTGACAGCGGCATTGGTGGCTATATGCTAATGCGGACTGTGTGTGTGTGTTGCTTGTGTGCCCCCCCCCTTATGGTAATGCAAGACAAATTCCTCCACTTTTGCTTTTCCATCCCCAGCTGCAGCCTCTTTATGAAATTTAATAGACTGTATTTTCTCCCTCCGCAGAGAGTGGTGACACCTACCAGAGGCAGGTGTTGTCCATCTTCAGCATCGCCTCGGGGATCTGTCTTCTCGGAGTGGCGTGCATGGCTCTCTACCGCCGCAACAAGTAAGCGACTCGTACCACCCACCCACCCATCCTCGCTCGCCATCGCTCGCCCGCCACCACCCGACTTAGAGTGAGCCTCAGGGGGCCATGCAGAAACGCACTATACTTTTCATGAAATTCTAAATAATAGACGATTCGCAGCATCCTTTATTCAAGCCGAAACTGTCGGGAGACATTTGGGACGGATTTTATTCCGATGATTTCCGAACACCAGCATATTCCGAGAACTCAAACCTCAGATTGAACAACATTTTTGTGGAAAAAATATGTCTTGTTTGAATCAGAAAATCTTGCAAGATTTCAGCATCAGGACCGTAAATGGGTCATAGGTCAATTTTTATTGGGTGAATTTTTATTTGTCCAAAAAAAATCATACATTCATTAATTTTCTATCACTTATCCTCACGAGATGGCCGAGGGTGGGATCAAACCCTGGTCTCCTATCTGCACGCTAACCACTCGACCGCCGTGCCACCAAGTACAGATAAAGATACAAATAAACCAATATTGTACCATGAAAATTGTACCATCCTCACAAGGGTCACCTTAGGGGGTGCTGGAGCCTATCCCAGCTGTCTGTCGGGCAAGAGGCGGGGTACAACCTGGACTGGTGGCCAGCCAATCACAGGGCACATATAAACATGCTAGGTTAATTAGCGACTGGATGTGAGTGTGAATGGTTGTTTGTCTATATGTGCCCTGTGATTGGCTGGCGACCAGTCCAGAGTGTACCCCGCCTCTCTGCTGGACAGCTGGGATAGGCTCCAGCACCCCCGCGACCCTTGTGAAGATAAGCGGTAGAAAATGAATGAATGAACTGTAATAATTATATTTGTTGTATATATATATATATATATATATATATATATATATATATATATATATATATATATATATATATATATATATATATATATATATATATATATATATAAAATTATATTTTAAAAATGATTTACTGTAATTATTATTTTTATTTTATTCATAAGTAAGTACTTTGTTTATTTTAATTAATTAATTAATTAACTTAATTATTTTTTTATTTATAAGTACTTATTTATTTATAAGTATTTTCCCCTTCCTGTGAAGAAAACATTAAAAAAATTGCATGTTTGGGCTTAAAAACTTTTATTCATAAATATATTACAGACTGTAATCATTGTTATTGCTAGAATAATTACTTTTGTCATCAATTTATTCACTTTTCTTTAAAGAAACCTAAAAAAAATGCTTAATTTTGATTAAAAATACACTTAAATAATGTGTTCATATTTTCATTTTGATATATCGTAAAAAAAAATAAAAAAAATTAAAAAATGAAAAAAAATGAAAAAAAAAATTGAAAACATTGAAATCATTAAAAAATTTAAAAATAAAAATAAATAAAAAAATGTAATCATAAAAAATACGTAAACTATATTAGGAAAGCAGGAAGTGAACAAATGTAAGAGTTACTGATTGTAAAAGTACCAGATGGAGGGGTAGGATTTAATAATCTTTGCTTCTTCCTACTCCTTTTGGACATGTGGAACTGTGAACTGATTATGGGATGCATTCAATTGTCATCTAATGCATGTTCAAATGAAATAAAACCATTACCATTACCATATCAAGAATAATGGTCAAAATGAAAAACTCCTGCATTCTTTAGCTTTAAAAAAAAATTGCTACATGTAAGGGCCTGTCCTTCCCTTTAAATTCAACTTTGATTGGATGAAATGTTAATTGATTCTTAAAACTTTCAGATGAAATGTTAATTTGTCATTAAAAGTTAATCTTGGGAGAGAAAAAAAAAAAAACACCCACACAGGGCTGGGAAACGTTGGCTTCCTTGCATGCTAAACACCATCCAACTAAAGGGCACCGTAAGAAGACAACACTATTTGAAAGTCTGCTTTCTATCCTTCTTGGAAAAGTCAACCAGAATTGAACAGGAGATGAAATCCTGCGTGTTACTGTCTGTGCGACATTCATTATAACGCCGCACCCGGTCACGCTGACCCATTTGTATGGTGCCGTGTCAGAGCTCCACAACACAGAAAATAACAGCCCCCTGTTCTTTTTTTTTTCAATTAAAGAATATGTATAACCCGAATTAATTCACCCCCCCTACAGACTGCTATTAATTCTCTTTGTCTACATGCCTTTTCTTTCTGCATGTGAGAGTAATTGACGTCGGCAGCCATTAATACGCTGGCATATTCATACTCCTACAGTGGCAGCTCGGGGCTCCAACAAAAGCCTTAAATCATATTTTCCCATTGGTAAGAATAGAAATAGCATCAGTCAAACAGCCGATTTAATAACACGTTTTTGGCACACAAGTTAAAAAAAGAAGTTAACCACTGTACACAGATCTGTTCCATTCATTATTAAAGTCAATGGAGTGAAATTGTACTGAACAGCCAGGACAACATTCCTTATATGGTCCATTTCCTGTTCAATGGTTGTCATCATATTTTTATTTGTATTACTTTGAGTATGTTTGGGGCGGCACGGTGGTCGAGTGGTTAGCGCGCAGACCTCACAGCTTGGAGACCATGGTTCAATTCCACCCTAGTGTGTGGAGTTTGCATGTTCTCCCGGTGCATGCGTGGGTTTTTTCCGGGTACTCCGGTTTCCTCCCACATTCCAAAAACATGCTAGGTTAATTAGCCACTCCAAATTGTCCATGACTAATAATAGACTATAGTCAACCACAAGACAGCGATCAATTAATTAATTTATGATTTTTTGAAATTTAATGACTGTATTATGGACTATGTGGTTAGCGCGCAGGCCACACAGCTAGGAGACCCGAGTTTGATTCCACCCTCGGCCATCTCTGGCCGGGTTTTCTCCGGGTACTCCAGTTTCCTCCCACATTCCAAAAACATGCTAGGTTAATTAGCGACTCCAAATTGTCCATAGGTATGAATGTGAGTGTGAATGGTTGTTTGTCTATATGTGCCCTGTGATTGGCTGATATGACATAACAATGTAATGTTATTAAGAATAAACTAAAAAAATTGTTGGGCTGCACGGTGATCAAGTGGTTAGCACGTAGGTCTCACAGCAAGGAGACCCCGGTTCAATTCCACCCTCCGGTTTCCTCCCACATTCCAAAAACATGCTAGATTAATTAGCGACTCCAAATTGTCCATAGGTATGAATTTGAGTGTGAATGGTTGTTTGTCTATATGTGCCCTGTGATTGGCTGGCCACCAGTCCAGGGTGTACCCCGCCTCTCGCTCGAAGACAGCTGGGATAGGCTCCAGCACCCCCCACCGACCCTCGTGAGGATAGAAAATGAATGAATTAATTAATGAATTAATGTAACAATTACAGGGCTTCTTGGCTGCACAGTGGTGGTGTGGTTAGCGCTCAGGCCCAACAGCTAGCAGACCCGAGTTCAATCCCACCCTCGGCCACCTTTGTGTGGAGTTTGCATGTTCTCCCCGTGCATGCGTGGGTTTTTCCGGGTATTCCGATTTCCTCCAAAAACATTCCAAAAACATGCTAGGTTAATTAGCGACTCTAAATTGTCCATAGGTATGAATGTGAGTGTGAATGGTTGTTTGTCTATATGTGCCCTGTGATTGGCTGATATGACATAACAAAGTAATGTTATTAAGAATAAACAAAAAAATTGTTGGGCTGCACGGTGGAAAGGTGGTTAGCACGTAGGTCTCACAGCAAGGAGACCCCGGTTCAATTCCACCCTCCGGTTTCCTCCCACATTCCAAAAACATGCTAGGTTAATTAGCGACTCCATATTGTCCATAGGTATGAATGTGAGTGTGAATGGTTGTTTGTCTATATGTGCCCTGTGATTGGCTGGCTGGCCACCAGTCCAGGGTGTACCCCGCCTCTCTACCTGAAAACGGCTGGGATAGGCTCCAGCACCCCGACCCTCGTGAGGATAGAAAATGAATGAATGAATGAATGAATGAATTAATGTAACAATTACAGGGCTTCTTGGCTGCACAGTGGTGGTGTGGTTGGCGCGCAGGAGCCACAGCTGGTACACCCTAGTTCGATTCCACCCTCAGCCATCTCTGTGTGGAGTTTGCATGTTCTCCCCGTGCATGTGTGGGTTTTCTCCGGGTACTCCGGTTTCCTCCCACATTCCAAAAACATGCTAGGTTAATTAGCGACTCCAAATTGTCCATAGGTATGAATGTGAGTGTGAATGGTTGTTTGTCTATATGTGCCCTGTGATTGGCTGGCTGGCCACCAGTCCAGGGTGTACCTCGCCTCTCGACCTGAAGACAGCTGGGATAGGCTCCAGTACCCCCCCCCCCCCCCCGACCCTTGTGAGGATAGAAAATGAATGAATGAATTAATGTAACATTTACAGGGCTTCTTGGCTGCACAGTGGTAGTGTGGTTAGCGCGCAGGCCCAATAGCTAGTAGACCCGAGTTCAATCCCACCGCGACCCTCGTGAGGATAAGCGGTAGAAAATGAATGAATGAATACGTTTGTTTCATTTTATGTAGTACTACTGATCTTTTTGTGTCTTATTGTTGTTATCGTCTGTACTCATCAATAGGAGACAGCGTGAAAAACTCCAAGCTCACTTTTCCGAGAGTCGCGTCTTGAGGGACTGCAGCATCAACGCCTCTGGCCTGATGTCCAAATCGACCACCAGAACTCAATACACCCTTCAAAAGGCAAGTTCCCACCTGGTTTTTCTTGTTGTTGTTCTTGGTATTTTTACCCTCAAACAGTGTATTGTTAATTCGCTAACCGATGACATCGGCGTATAAGCGCGGAAAATTCCAACATCCTGAGATCCCAAATGAATCTTGTGTATCAAAATGAGGGTAAATGGCATTTAGCTCATGACTTTGAATTATTCACAATGACTGAATAATGCATCTCCAGTCAGTGTTGTTAAGTTGCAAACACAAAATAAACAATATGCTGCAGCAGGATTGGAAAGTTTGAAAAGATGTGAAGTCATGTGATTTAATTATTCATTGCTAGAATTAAAAACAAAAATGAGGACATTTTGCAGCAAATCTTCATGAGCCAAATGAATGCATAGCCAACCTTTGGTAGCATCTTTCATCTCTGCTACCTCTGGCAACCATATGATGTCCCTCTGATGTACTCGTTCCTGATCCTATCCATCATGGTCACTCCCAATGAAAACCTCAGCATTTTCATCTCTGCTACCTCTGGCTAACATGTAATGTCCCTGTGATGTACTCGTTCCTGATCCTATCCATCATGGTCACTCCCAATGAGAACCTCAGCATCCTCATCTCTGCTGCCTTCGGTTAACATGTAATGTCCCTCTGATGTACTCCTTCCTGATCATATCCATCATGGTCGCTCCCAATGAGAACCTCAGCATTTTCATCTCTGCTACCTCTGGCAACCATATAATGTCCCTCTGATGTACTCCTTCCTGATCCTATCCATCCTGGTCACTCCCAATGAGAACCTCAGCATTTTTATCTCTGCTACCACTGGCTAACATGTAATGTCCCTCTGATGTACTCATTCCTGATCCTATCCATCATGGTCACTCCCAATGAGAACCTCCGCATCCTCATCTATGCTACCTCCAGCTAACATGTAATGTCCCTCTGATGTACTCGTTCCTGATCCTATCCATCATGGTCACTCCCAATGAGAACCTCAGCATCCTCATCTCTGCTGCCTTTGGCTAACATGTAATGTCCCTCTGATGTACTCGTTCCTGATCCTATCCATCATGGTCACTCCCAATGAGAACCTCAGCATCCTCATCTATGCTACCTCCAGCTAACATGTAATGTCCCTCTGATGTACTCGTTCCTGATCCTATCCATCATGGTCACTCCCAATGAAAACCTCAGCATTTTCATCTCTGCTACCTCTGGCGACCATGTAATGTCCCTGTGATGTACTCGTTCCTGATCCTATCCATCATGGTCACTCCCAATGAGAACCTCAGCATTTTCATCTCTGCTACCTCTGGCGACCATGTAATGTCCCTCTGATGTTTTCCTTCCTGATCCTATCATCATGGTCACTCCCAATGAGAACCTCAGCATCATCATCTCTGCTGCCTTCGGCTGACATGTAATATCCCTCTGATGTACTCGTTCCTGATCCTATCCATCATGGTCGCTCCCAATGAGAACCTCAGCATCCTCATCTCTGCTACCTCCGGCTAACATGTCATGTTCCTCTGATGTACTCGTTCCTGATCCTATCCATCATGGTCACTCCCAATGAGAACCTCAGCATTTTCATCTCTGCTACCTCTGGCGACCATATAATGTCCCTCTGATGTACTCCTTCCTGATCCTATCCATCATGGTCACTCCCAATCAGAACCTCAGCATCCTCATCTCTGCTACCTCCAGTTCTTTCTGTCGTTTCCTCAATGGCACTGTCTCTAGACCAAACAACATGGCTGATCTCACCACAGTTTTGTATACTTTTCCTTTCATTTTAGCTGAAACTCGCCCCATGTTCCAAGCGAAACTGTCATTGTAAGCAGAGGCAGTAAACACGGTAGTAAAAAGCTGAGAGAAGCATTGATCCACAGCAGTAATTCTCAACTGGTGGATCGCAAACCCTTTTTCAGCATCTGAGGAGGCTTTTGCCTGGGAAAAAAATGTTGCTATTCTATTTGTGATGCTCTGCTTCTCACTGCTCTCATTTTACCCTCACTTTCTTTTGAGGGAAAATGGTTTTGAGATTAGAACCAATTGTGTTCTTAGCGTTAATAATGATTATATATCTGCCATGCCGTGCACAAAAGAAGCAAAACAGCGAGATGTATTCAGAGTGGTGCTACTGCACTCTGACGATGGCTGCTTTTGATAGGACTTTTTCAAGAGAGCATTAGGCTGCAATTACGTGGGCATGCCTCAACCTTATCTGTGACATCTAGTATATCAATTACATCCTATCATATACTGTAAGGCATGCAGCAAGCACTCTTATGAATGCCTTTGTCACTTCTCTATATGGAGTGTAAGTTAAAAAAAAAAAGCTAAAAAGCTGTACATGCTAATATGCTAGCATGTCTTGCAAAGCATCGGGTAAAAATAAAAGTAAAAGTTGTTTACGTTGTTTTTTTTTAACCACAGGCAGTTATACCGGACTTCAGCTCTTGCACCTAGCAGAGATGAGGACGCTGAGGTTCTCATTGGGAGTGACCAGGATGGATAGGATCAGGAACGAGTACATCAGAGGAACATTACATGTTAGCCGGAGGTAGCAGATATGAGGATGCTGAGGTTCTCATTGGGAGTGACCAGGATGGATAGGATCAGGAACGAGTACATCAGAGGGACATTACATGTTAGCTGGAGGTAGCAGAGATGAGGATGCTGAGGTTCTCATTGGGAGTGACCATGATGGATAGGATCAGGAATGAGTACATCACAGCAACATTACATGTTAGCCAGAGGTAGCAGAGATGAAAATGCTGAGGTTCTCATTGGGAGTGACCATGATGGATAGGATCAGGAACGAGTACATCAGAGGGACATTACATGTTAGACGGAGGTAGCAGAGATGAGGATGCTGACGTTCTCATTGGGAGTGACCAGGATGGATAGGATCAGGAACGAGTACATCAGAGGGACATTACATGTTAGACGGAGGTAGCAGAGATGAGGATGCTGAGGTTCTCATTGGGAGTGACCATGATGGATAGGATCAGGAATGAATACAGTGTGATAAAACGTCACTTTCGGGGTCTATTTTTCAGGAAATTTTGGTTAAAGTCCTAATTGTACCACAATCGGTGTTCGGACAGATAGTTTTTTTTTTTTTTTTAAAACCAATGGTTGTATTTGTAATCAAATCCCGTTTCTCGGTTTTGTTGCATCCGCTTTTGCGTGAGTACTTCTCAGAATGTAGCTCTTAACCCAGGGCTCTTCAATAATGCACGAGCGTCTACCGCTGAAACCAACACCCCGTCTTCAGCGAGCCCCACCCACGGAACTCCTAAAAGCTCTTTGAGGCTGTCACCCGGAATGATGACTTTGAGCGCTTGACAGCTGAGAAGTGTTACAACGTTTAATGTAAATCCAGGCCCGGAAAGACAATCATATCCTTCCATAAAAGTTTCCGAAACGAGTAAAACCAGGCTTTCATGTCGGGTTTCAAAATTTCCCGAAGAGCTTGAAGGAAGCGGAGGGGAAGACACAAACATAAAAACAAGCTATACCAAAACAGTATGAGGTAAGCTTAAGCTAGGATGGGATAGATCAGTGGCTTTAAGCACCCCGGGAGGAGGGAATGAGCTGTAGAGTCCGAGGAAAGATTGCCAAGCGACCACAGCGACATCCGTCTCCTTCCGTCAGCTTGAAGCCATGTTGGAAAAAGACATGTGTGAGATTTCCAGAGCATCATTGCACCACAACATCAGAACGCTGTTCTTCTTTATCTGTGCCTTTGATGGCTGAAGTGAGCTCGAAACAAAGATCCTTTGAGGCGAGGATGGATGCTTTTTTAAAAAAATCACTCCCTGTGATGTATGTACGTGATTTAAAAAATAATAGAAAAAACTCCCAAAAAAAATAAAAAAAAAATTTAAATTCTGTTCAACTACAAGAGTAAAAATAAATAAATAAATAAAAATTAAATTATGCTTGGAAAGCTGCACATTTCCATGTGGCACAAACATCCACTTCTCTTTGAGAAGCTATTCGATAGACACTGCAATGAGATATTAAACTGAATCTAAAAGTGTATTTAGAATAATAATAATAATAATAACTAACACATAATATTGATATTGTCCAGTATTGCCGATATCGATATCAGCCTATATATCAATGTCAGGTAATGAATAAAAAATATGTGTTTTTTTTACTGTGATGTCAACTGACGCATTTCGAAAATAATCGCAGTTTATGCACAAATAATAATATTTATTATAATTATTATTTATATAGAAAAAGTATCATAATTATTTTAAACATTTTGTCTCATCAAAAGCCATTAAAAAATCCTGACTAAGAGTCAACTAAATATCGCAATAGTCTTAATAAATTCACAAATAAAAAATCTAATTAAATTATGCTCGTAACACGTCAGTTCAGTTTGGAAAGCTGCACATTTCTATGTGGCACAAACATCCATATAATAACAACATGCAAAGTTTGAAATATTATCAGACATCCTAAAAAAAATAAAAATTAAATACCTTTGTATACATTTGTCCAATTGAGTGGACATTGAGTTAAGTTAAGATTTTCCCGATTGTCATTTTAGCACTAGTAACGTAAAAACTAAAAATCAACAAACTACATCAAGTCATACCTCAAATTAGAGGGCTTGATGAGGGTTTTCCAAATGTGTATTTATTTTGTCAATATGACCTTCGATGATGACACAATGACCAAAAAATAAATAAGTAGCTGCCAATGCCTCATTTCAGTGCTAAATAAATTCAGATTCAGTCACTTCCAACAAGTCCTAGAAGTCTTTTAGAAAAACAAAGATCCTTTAAAGAGAGGATGGATGCTTTTTAAAAATCACTCCCTGTGATGTATGTACGTGATTTAAAAAAAAACAGTGCAGTTTTTTTTTTTTGCGCATTGATAATGCTGTTCAACTAAAGTAAAAGGTCAGTCAGGATAATTCATAATGCCGCCGACAGAGAACATACTAACTCCTTATTTCTAAAATCACAAATATGGATGAAATGTTAACTTTCCTTTAAAGAAACCTAAAAAAAAAATGCTTAATTTTGCTTAAAAATACACTTGAATAATGTGTTCATTTTTTTCATTTTGGGTTTGGTACGTGACAAAAATAAAATAAAATTAAATATATATATATATATCATAAAAAATATGTAAACTGTATTAGGAAAGCAGGAAGTGAACAAATGTAACCGTTACTGATTGTAAAAGTACCAGATGGAGGGGTAGGATTTAATAAGCTTTGCTTCTTCCTACTCCTTTTGGACATGTGGAACTGGGAACTGATTATGTGATGCATTCAATTGTAATCTGATGCATGTTTAAATGAAATAAAACCATTACCATTACCATATCTAGAATAATGAAACAAGAATAATGGTCAAAATGGAAAAACTGCTGGCATTCTTTAGCTTTTTTTAAAAAAAAATTGAGGGCCTGTCCTTCCCTTTAAATTCAACTTTGATTGGATGAAATGTTAACTTTCCTTTAAAGAAACCCTAAAAAAATGCTTAATTTTGCTTAAAAATACACTTGAATAATTCATTTTTTCATTATGGGTTTGGTATGTGACAAAAATGAAATTAAAAAAAAAAAAAAAAAAAATGTAATCATAAAAAATATGCAAACTATATTAGGAAAGCAGGAAGTGAACAAATGTAATAGTTACTGATTGTAAAAGTACCAGATGGAGGGGTAGGATTTAATAAGCTTTGCTTCTTCCTACTCCTTTCGGACATGTGGAACTGTGAACTGATTATGTGATGCATTCAATTGTAATCTGACGCATGTTCAAATGAAATAAAACCATTACCAACTACAAGAGTATAATACCACAGTGTTCCGAATACTGTTCTTATGCACACAAAGTCAGTACTAAGTACTGCAGATCTTGGAAAAACCTGTAGGAATTGCTTGTACCAACTGCCAAAGCTTGATCAACCTCCATTTCTGCCAAACCCAGCCTCAACCGGTTGGCATCCGGTAAAAATCGAACATGTACTGACAACTTCGCTTTTTTGTGCCAGACACTCAGAAGAAGAAAAAATTCCATTTTCCCGGTAACAGGAATCCATCCCTCAGAGAGACTGCATGTTCCGTATGAAGAATTTAATTGCTACCTTGTTTAGCGAGCGCTGTGACAACGACGATGGGCTTGATACGAAACGCTTCTCAAAGTATCGCCATAATTAATGAAATGGCAACTTGCCGTCGAACCGTTGAATGAAAACGATGCGTCGTTAAGTGAAAATACGACAACAAGGAGCTAGCAAGCGGTGCCAAAAGAAATGTGTAGTAATATCGGTTGTTGTACTTGGAGATGAATGCATCGTGTTCTAAAACAAAGTAGTCCTTGTCTTTTGTGTGCAAACACAATAAATTCCAGAACCAGATTTCGAATTCATCAACCTCAAGAGTGTTTGACTTAAAAGTTGTCCCCGGAGAAAAATGTTCGGAATTATCTCCCGATTGTGATTTAGTTCTTTCCTGCAGGTGGAGCTTTCTGGGAACTGTCCAAAGATAATGGTTCTCATTTTGATAAGACTATATGGGAAAAAGAATAGCCTATAGGGCGTTGGGGTGCGAAGCCATTAATGTGTAGGATTAATTCTTGTCTCCGAGAACCAGCGTGCTTGCTTGATGCTTTTAATCTGCGCTTTAAAATGTAAAGTGTAATTAAAGACAGTGCCGGATCACGAGGGAATACGGCATTGAACACGAGAGACAGAGGGGGGACATAAAACTCACCAGACTGCCGGTATGCTGCTTTATTCGCACATTATGTATTTTACCTCCAAACACTTTTTGACTGTACTGCTTTACATCACTCGCGGCGGGTTTTTATTTAGATCTGCTAAAAATGGATCCAAAGTTAACTGTTTTGAGGAGTAATTGGATTTTTTTTTACGCTCCGGGCCTCTTTCTGTAGTTCAGAAGTGGAATTGGATTGTAAAACGCAGTGCGAATAGAATGGTTTTCATTTGAAAAAATGTATTTGGGGTACAGAACTGGACTTTTGTATCAATGAGGGAAATGCACAGAATGAAAGAACACAATCTAGAGCAGTTGATGCGCCGCTCTAGAAGTGAAAGTTAAGCCTGTGTGAGTGAGAACCGTGCATTTATTATGTGACTCGCGTTGTTTTTTTAAATCAGTTGTTTGCAATTCTGTGAGTGTGTATTGTGAAGATCTCTTTGAGAAGCTATTAGATATAATAATAATAATAATAATAATAATAATAATAATTATAATAATAATCATCATCAATTTTGGTTGACCGTTAAATCAACTCAGCAGGCTAATTTTTCTCAGTCTTACCGCATTTGTTGGTGTGTTATTAATAACATTAAAATTGATTGTTATTAATAACACAATTAATAACAATATTATTATTATTATTATTATTATTATTATTATTATTATTATTATTATTATTATTATTATTATTATTATTATTATTATTATGACAATAATAATAATAATAATCAATTTTAGTTGACCGTTAAATCAACTCAGCAGGCTAATTTTTCTCAGTCTTACCGCATTTGTTGGTGTGTTATTAATAACATTAAAATTGATTATTATTATTATTATTATTATTATTATTATTATTATTATTATTATTATTATTATTATGACAATAATAATAATAACAATCAATTTTGGTTGACCGTTAAATCAACTCAGCAGGCTAATTTTTCTCAGTCTTATCGCATTTGTTGGTGTGTTATAAATAACAATCAATTTTAATGTTATTTGTTGGTGTGTTATTAATAACAATCAATTTTAATGTTATTAATAACACACCAACAAATGCGGTAAGACTGAGAAAAATTAGCCTGCTGAGTTGATTTAACAATCAACCAAAATTGATTGTTATTATTATTATTATTGTCATAATAATAATAATAATAATAGTAATAATAATAATAATAATAATAATAATAATAATAAATGCAAAATATTGATATTGTCCAGTATTGCCGATATCGATATCAGCCTATATGTCAATGTCAGGTAATGAATCAAAATATGTGTTTTTTTTACTGTGATGTCAACTGACGCATTTCCAAAATAATCGCAGTTTATGCACAATAAGACAAATACTGAAATATGCAATTATTTTATTGATATAGAAAAAGTATCGTAATTATTTTAAACATTTTGTCTCATCAAAAACCATTAAAAAACAACTAAAATAAGTAAACTAAAATAACATGTTCCCCTACTATTGCATTAAATTCACAAATAAAAATCTAATTAAATTATGCTCGGAACACGGCAATTCGGAAAGCTGCACATTTACATGTGGCACAAACATCCATATAAGAACAACATGCAAAGTATGAAATATTATCAGACATCCTAAAAAAAATAAAAAATAAATACCTTTGTACACATTTGTCCAATTGAGTGGAAATTGAGTTAAGTCAAAATTATCCCGATTGTCATCTTAGCACTAGTAACGTAAAAACTAAAAATCAACAAACTACATCAAGTCATACCTCAAATTAAAGGTCTTGATGAGGGTTTTCCAAATGTGTATTTATTTTGTCAATATGACCTTCGATGATGACACAATGACAAAAAAATAAGGATGTATAAACACAAAAATAAGTAGCTGCCAATGCCTCATTTCAGTGCTAAATAAATTCAGATTCAGTCACTTCCAACAAGTCCTTGAAGTCTTTTAAGTAAAACAAAACTTTATTTATCACAACAGAGCTCGATTCCAACACCACACACACACACATTTGCCCGTCGCTCTCGACAATACTTTCTCATTATCCACTAATCACGGTCACGGCAAGCGAATTCTGAACATCAATATTACAACACAAGTCTCGGTACGCACATTTTAGGTATATCTGCTGTGCAAAAATATTCCGACTTATTAAAAGTGATTTTATGGATTCCACTTTGAGCAACTTCACCTCAAGTCACGCCCTTTCCACGCTTCTGCTTCACCATAGACGCTGAATGCAAAGTGCCTCATGAATTTAGTGTCCATATTTAATGAGCCTTAATTGCATTGTTATGAATGCCATTGTTATTCGTAGTCATGTCTTATCGGAACACAACCAGGAAGAAGTGGATTTTCACGGAAATGGAGGTACTGGGAAAAGTATCATATTTGGAGAACACAATAACAAATAAAACAAAGATTGAGTGACAGCATGTCCACTGAACCCACTACATACATTTCAAATTTTAGTAAGTAGCTAGTTTTTCTTAATTGATGCCACATTTTAGATTAATGCACTCAGTTAATGCAGAACGACATTTCTGGAAGTCCTCGGGAGCGCTTGGGAGTGCGACCAATCACAGCGGAGTGGGCTCTATTCGGGCGGAAGGCAGGAAATCTAAGAAAACACTACTGGAGGAGGCGCAGAGTCTGGAAGATCTAGAAAGTTTGATGTAGAAATTACAAAATGATGTTCTGTATGTATGCAGGCTTTATAGGTTGTTTTGTATATTACAATTATTATATAATTTGTTGTGGATTTTGTTTTTTGTTATGATTTTATTTATGTTATCTAAGTATTTAAATGATTGTTGTGTTCAATTTGCTTTTCACACAATTCTGTAAAAATAAAAAGGACAACATTTGTGTTCTTCTTTAAGGACTGGTTCAGGCGCCGTTTCAATCTGGCACCAGTATGAGAGTCTGAACTGTGCCAAAAAAATATTTATCCACTTCATATTTATCCACTTTCATATTTTCTCAACTTTGAGTCAACCCCAGGTTGTCAAAATGAGCGTCCATGCACTGTAAGGATGCCTGACGATCTGATTTGTGTCTTCTTTACAGAGCTGCGGCCCCCACGGGTGTCCTTCCAATGCGGAGCCAGAAGCGTCGATTGGAGCCACGCCCATTCTCAGCAGAGCGCTGTCAAAAGGGAAACGCTTCAGGTGAAAATCTGGCCTCATCACTCACATTCACACGCAGTGTAACGCAATCAACCTGCAATGTGACCTTGACCTTTGGACAATACACAAATGAGCTACACAATAGTCACGGATATGTGGCACTTTCTGGTCAACCAAAATTGATTTTTATAAACAACACACCAACAAATGCGGTAAGACTGAGAAAAATTAGCCTGCTGAGTTGATTTAACCAAAATACTTTTGGCACTTTCTGGTCAACCAAAATTGATTGTTATTAATAACACACCAACAAATGCGGTAAGATGGAGAAAAATTAGCCTGCTGAGTTGATTTAACCAAATACTTTTGGCACTTTCTGGTCAACCAAAATTGATTTTTATTAATAACACACCAACAAATGCCGTAAGACTGAGAAAAATTAGCCTGCTGAGTTGATTTAACCAAATACTTTTGCCACTTTCTGGTCAACCAAAATTGATTGTTATTATTAACACACCAACAAATGCCGTAAGACTGAGAAAAATTAGCCTGCTGAGTTGATTTAACCAAATATTTTTGGCACTTTCTGGTCAACCAAAATTGATTGTTATTAATAAAAAAACAACAAATGCCGTAAGACGGAGGAAAATTAGCCTGCTGAGTTGATTTAACCAAATACTTTTGGCACTTTCTGGTCAACCAAAATGGATTGTTATTAATAACACACCAACAAATGTGGTAAGACGGAGAAAAATTAGCCTGCTGAGTTGATTTAACCAAATACTTTTGGCACTTTCTGGTCAACCAAAATTGATTGTTATTAATAACACACCAACAAATGCCGTAAGACTGAGAAAAATTAGCCTGCTGAGTTGATTTAACCAAATACTTTTGGCACTTTCTGGTCAACCAAAATGGATTGTTATTAATAACACACCAACAAATGTGGTAAGACGGAGGAAAAATTAGCCTGCTGAGTTGATTTAACCAAATACTTTTGGCACTTTCAATAACACACCAACAAATGCGGTAAGACGGAGAAAAAATAGCCTGCTAAGTTCATTTAAGCAAATACTTTTGGCACTTTCTGGTCAACCAAAATTGATTGTTATTAATAACACACCAACAAATGCGGTAAGACTGAGAAAAATTAGCCTGTTGAGTTGATTTAACCAAATACTTTTGGCACTTTCAATAACACACCAACAAATGTGGTAAGACGGAGAAAAATGAGCCTGTTGAGTTGATTTAACCAAATACTTTTGGCACTTTCTGGTCAACCAAAATTGATTGTTATTAATAACACACCAACAAATGCGGTGAGACGGAGAAAAATTAGCCTGCTGAGTTGATTTAAACAAATACTTTTGGCACTTTCTGGTCAACCAAAATTGATTGTTATTATTAACACACCAACAAATGCCGTAAGACTGAGAAAAATTAGCCTGCTGAGTTGATTTAACCAAATATTTTTGGCACTTTCTGGTCAACCAAAATTGATTGTTATTAATAAAAAAACAACAAATGCCGTAAGACTGAGAAAAATTAGCCTGCTGAGTTGATTTAACCAAATACTTTTGGCACTTTCTGGTCAACCAAATTTGATTGTTATTGATAACACACCAACAAATGCGGTAAGACTGAGAAAAATTAGCCTGCTGAGTTGATTTAACCAAATACTTTTGGCACTTTCTGGTCAACCAAAATTGATTGTTATTAATAACACACCAACAAATGCGGTAAGACGGAGGAAAATTAGCCTGCTGAGTTGATTTAACCAAATACTTTTGGCACTTTCTTGTCAACCAAAATTGTTATTAATAACACACCAACAAATGCGGTAAGATGGAGAAAAATTAGCCTGCTGAGTTGATTTAACCAGATACTTTTGGCACTTTCTGGTCAACCAAAATTGATTGTTATTAATAACACACCAACAAATGCGGTAAGACTGAGAAAATTTAGCCTGCTGAGTTGATTTAACCAAATACTTTTGGCAAATAAAAATCCTGATACTTCTGCAGACAAATTTGGACACTTGATGACGTTCATGTCAGGCAACAAGCTTCAAACTGATGCACTGGAACTTCTCCCTCAGGCGGCGTCACTTGCACTCACTGCTGGCAAATCACCTGAAATGAGTGACGGTAAATGTCTGCTTTCCACTTGATCTATCGCCATTGTCCTAATTATGGGCTGCTTCGGAAAAGGCGGCCATAAATCTGCCACGTAATGGGATGCAAATGAGGAAAAAAATGGTGCAAAAAGCATGGCCACGTTTATTTAAAAGTCTGCATGATGAGTGCAGCTTCAGGCATTAGAAAGCAAGGACGTCCGGGATGTATCGCTGATTGGAGGCTGCCGCCACTAGACAGGTGACAAATTTGATGAAAAAAACACATTGCGGTGTCACGCAGGTGTTTCATCCAGGGCGGCAGACAGTCAATCATCTGTTCCGCTTGTCTGAGTCAGGCGAGGCGGCGCTGAATTAGACTCTGATGGATGATTTGGAGATGTTTTCGGCTGTTGACCCGAGAAAGAGCAACGCGGAGTGAGCCAGTAAAAAAACAAAAAAAAACAACAACAACAAATCCAAAAAGCTGTCAGTATGACGCAGGGCTTACCTTTGTATCTCCTTTGTGAATCCAAAAGTGTAACAACAACAGGGTTTCCCCAAGGGGTTTTTTGGGCTGCATGGGAGAGCAGACTACAAATTTAGTTTTTCTTATGACAAATAATTTTTAAGACTTAACTTATTTCACTTTTTTCAACAACCAGCAGAACATAAACCAAAAACATTGTAAAACTGTTCTCAGTGACTGATATGACATAACAGTGTAATGTTATTAAGAATAAACTAAAAAATTGTCGGGCTGCACGGTGTAAAGTGGTTAGCACGTAGGTCTCACAGCAAGTAGACCCCGGTTCAATTCCAAATTTGATTTGAAAGCAGGAAGGAACTGGAAAAGGGCAAAAATGTGAGACTAGACAGGTATGGCTGTTGCTAGGTAGAATTGGAAACCGGAAAAGTGCAAAAATGGGAGACTAGACAGGTATGGTTGTTGCTAGGGAGAATTGGAAACTGGAAAAGGGCAAAAAAAGGGGCGACTAGACAGGTATGGTTGTTGCTAGGTAGAATTGGAAACTGCAAAAGGGCAAAAAAGGGGAGACTAGACAGGTATGGTTGTTGCTAGGTAGAATTGGAAACTGGAAAAGGGCAAAAATGGGAGACTAGACAGGTATGGTTGTTGCTAGGTAGAATTGGAAACTGGAAAAGGGCAAAATGGGAGACTAGACGGGTATGGTTGTTGCTAGGTAGAATCGGAAACTGGAAAATGGCAAAAATGGGAGACTAGACAGGTATGGTTGTTGCTAGGTAGAATTGGAAACTGGTAAAAAGGGCAAAAATGTGAGACTAGACAGGTATGGTTGTTGCTAGGGAGAATTGGAAACTGGAAAAGGGCAAAAAAAGGGGCGACTAGACAGGTATGGTTGTTGCTAGGTAGAATTGGAAACAGCAAAAGGGCAAAAAGGGGGAGACTAGACAGGTATGGTTGTTGCTAGGTAGAATTGGAAACTGGAAAAGGGCAAAAATGGGAGACTAGACAGGTATGGTTGTTGCTAGGTAGAATTCCTAGGGTTCCATTCATTTTCTACCGATTTTCCTCACGAGGGTCGCGGGGTGTGCTGGAGCCTATCCCAGCTGTCTTCGGGCGAGAGGTGGTGTACATCCTAGACTGGTTGCCAGCCAATCACAGGGCACATATAGACAAACAACCATTCACACTCACATTCATACCTATGGATAATTTGGAGTCGCCAATTAACCTAGCATGTTTTTGGAATGTGGGAGGAAACCGGAGTACCCGGAGAAAACCCACGCATGCACCGGGAGAACATGCAAATTCCACACAGAGATTGCCGAGGGTGGAATTGAACCCTGGTCTCCTAGTACAAGAAAAACAACATGGTTCATCAGTTTTATGAGAGAAAACTTCCTGATAAATGATGCCCAATCGATCAGTGTTTCGCAAGCAGGATGCACAGCACCTGTATCGCCTCGTTGGCTTATTCCCTGCAAGATTGACACAAATAACATTTTGTGAGTCAATGAATAATCATGACATCGCTGCCGGTCCATGCCGTGTCTTTCTGTGCCGGTTCAGCATTTTTATGTTATAATCAAATGATGTCCAAATTACGAGTTGAAAGCTCATCAATAACTTGATGTTCGTGATGGGTGTCAATGTGCAACACACTATAGAGACACAGGCTGTGGGTCGCGACAGTACTACCCACAGGGGATCGGCTGTTGAAAAGCTTTTATCAATGTATGCTGATGATGTGTTTTTCCTCGGAAATTGGTCAATATTGATCACTGGCCAGGCTGCCAGGTGGACGAGTGGTTAGCAGGCAGACCTCACAGCGAGGAGACCAGGGTTCAATCCCACCCTCGGCCATCTCTGTGTGGAGTTTGCATGTTCTCTCCGTGCATGCGTGGGTTTTCGCTGGGTTTTCTTCAAATTGTCCATAGGTATGAATGTGAGTGTGAATGGTTGTCTATATGTGCCCTGTGATTGGCTGGCCACCAGTCCAGGGTGTACCCCGCCTCCCGCACCAAGACAGCTGGGATAGGCTCCAGCACCCCCTGCGACCCTCGTGAGGATAAGCGGTAAAAAATGAATGAATGAATGAATGAATGTATTGCAATATTTGATTTGACTAAAAATAGGCTATAGTCAACCACAAGACAGCGATCAATTCATTACTTTATGAATTTTTGATACTTAATGACTGTATTATGGACTGAGTGGTTAGCGCGCAGGCCACACAGCTAGGAGACCCGAGTTTGATTCCACCCTCGGCCATCTCTGGCCGGGTTTTCTCCGGGTACTCCGGTTTCCTCCCACATTCCAAAAACATGCTAGGTTAATTAGCGACTCCAAATTGTCCATAGGTATAAATGTGAGTGTGAATGGTTGTTTGTCTATATGTGCCCTGTGATTGGCTGATATGACATAACAATGTAATGTTATTAAGAATAAACTAAAAAATTGTCGGGCTGCACAGTGTAAAGTGGTTAGCACATAGGTCTCACAGCAAGGAGACCCCGGTTCAATTCCACCCTCCGGTTTCCTCCCACATTCCAAAAACATGCTAGGTTAATTAGCGACTCCAAATTGTCCATAGGTATGAATGTGAGTGTGAATGGTTGTTTGTCTACATATGCCCTGTGATTGGCTGGCTTACCCTGCCTCTCACCCGAAGACAGCTGGGATAGGCTCCAGCACCCCCGCGACCCTCATGAGGAAAAGCGGTAGAAAATGAATGAATGAATGATCACTGGCCAATTGATCGGCATCAGAAGATGGAAAATAATGAGGTTTATTCTCATTCTGTTTTTATGCATTTTCCCATTTTCTCATGTAAAGCAGTTAATTAAAAAAAACAACAATACAATTGTTGAGGTCATATCAGTACGCCTTTGTTCATTTTATTTTCGAATCAAGCCCGGAAAGTTTTGCATGTCAACTCCTTGTTAGACTTTCCCTATACTCGATGCCAACACACACACACACACACACACACAAACTGTAAGAACACCAGCTTTATTTTCTTGTTTTTCTTTCACCTCAACTCTAAGAATATGTTACATTCTGTTATTCTGCACAAACACAAAGTCTAAAAATGACAAAAGACCAAAGCAGCAAGACGCTAAAAGAAGAAACACTGTCCTGGAAATACTTTTCCTGCTGTGATATTTGTGTTACTCAATAGTCACTCATCCAAAATCATATAAGGCCCTCACCGTATATTGGCTTTAGTGAAACACAATAATAACTGCTTTGGTTTATTTTGTATTTCTTAAACATTTCAACATTACAAACTCAATAAAATGTCCTTTTGCAAACTTTTGCAGACATTTATGGCGTGGAGGAAACAACTATGAGGGCGTATTACAGCCACACTAAAAGAAAATCGAATAAAATGTGACCCACAATAACCATAACCTTGAATGAAGTTATTATTTTATGAGAAATTTGTCACATTAAAAACGATAGTCGCAAATTTATGACAATGAAGTCATAACACAAAAAAAAATTACGTCCGGAATCAGATTTATTCGGCATGTGTGTTACTACACTAGAAGTTTGACTCCGGTTTAACATTACTCTCAAAGTAAAACAATCTTTTGGTTAAGCAGGACAGTGATAGTAATCTGCCACTGAAACTGCAACAATTGTAAATAAAGTTGACATATAAAGGAAAACAATGAGAATACTATTATGCATATTTACATAAAGTCGCATAGAATTGAGGATGAATGATTTGCTCAGTCTTTTGGTTGAGCAGAACAGTGATAGTAATCTGCCACTGAAACTGCAGCAATTGTAAATAAAGTTGACATATAAAGGAAAACAATGAGAATACTATTATACATATTTACATAAAATCGCATAGAATTGGGGATGAATGATTTGCTCAGTCTTTTGGTTGAGCAGGACAGTGATAGTAATCTGCCACTGAAACTGCAACAATTGTAAATAAAGTTGACATATTGACATATAAAGGAAAACAATGACAATACTATTATACATATTTACATAAAGTCGCATAGAATTGAGAATGAATGGTTTGCTCAGTCTTTTGGTTAAGCAGGACAGTGATAGTAATCTGCCACTGAAACTGCAACAATTGTAAATAAAGTTGACATATAAAGGAAAACAATGAGAATACTATTATACATATTTACATAAAGTCGGGATGAATGATTTGCTCAGTCTTTTGGTTGAGCAGGACAGTGATAGTAATCTGCGACTGAAACTGCAACAATTGTAAATATAATTGACATATGAAGGAAAACAATGACAATACTATTATACATATTTACCTAAAGTCGCATAGAATTGGTGATGAATGATTTGCTCAGTTTTTTGGTTTAGCAAGACAGTGATAGTAACCTGCCACTGAAACTTGCTCCTTTGTTGGGAGGTTTTCTCTTCAGAGATGTGCTTTGTCAGGGTTACTTGGTGGAATTTATTCTTATTAATGAGGTTTGGACCCTTGGGTTGTATGGAGTGTGTCCAAAATTTTGGCCTTTACTGTAATTTAGAACGATATCACAGGAGCAGTTTGCCGATTAAAGATTGTTGAACCCACGCCAAGTTATGCAGGCCCAAGTTCGATTCCCTGCTCAGGCATCTCTGTGTGGAGTTTGCATGTTCTCCCCGTGCATGCGTGGGTTTTCTCCGGGTACTCCGGTTTCCTCCCACATTCCAAAAACATGCTAGGTTAATTAGCGACTCCAAATTGTCCATAGGTATGAATGTGAGTGTGAATGGTTGTTTGTCTATATGTGCCCTGTGATTGGCTGGCCACCAGTCCAGGGTGTACCCTGCCTCTTGCCCGAAGACAGCTGGGATAGGCTCCAGCACCCCCCCCCCGGACCCTTGTGAGGATAAGCGGTAGAAAATGAATGAATGAATGAATTAATGTAACATTTACAGGGCTTCTTGGATGCACAGTGATCGAGTGGTTAGCGTGCAGGCCCCACAGCTAGTAGACCCGAGTTCAATCCCACCCTCGGCCATCTCCGTGTGGAGTTTGCATGTTCTTCCGGTGAATGTATCGGTTTTCTCCGGGTACTTCGGTTTCCTCCCACATTCCAAAAACATGCTAGGTTAATTAGCGACTCCAAATTGTCCATAGGTATGAATGTGAGTGTGAATGGTTGTTTGTCTATATGTGCCCTGTGATTGGCTGGCCACCAGTCCAGGGTGTACTCTTGCCTGAAGACAGCTGGGATAGGCTCCAGCATGCCCGCGACCTTCATGAGGATAAGTGGTATAGAAAATGAATGGATGAGTTTTCCTTTTAATCCCTTTCTTTCCAAATGTTATCAACACAATCCCTAATTGAAAGTACTGAAAACTGTTCAGAAACATTTTTCCATTAAGTTCCAACGATGAAATATGGGAATTTTTGTCTAGTAGAGACAGTTATTTTTTTTCTAATGACCTTTTTTGTTTGACTTTTCCAGCAGTGCCAGTGGCAGTGTGACCTTGATTTATGACCCAGCAGCCGCTAAGCCAATGATGATGCTTTATTGGCCCTCTATCCTCCATCTTCTCACAGGAGGCGATGATTATGCAAATAAAAAAAAGTTTAATTGTTAAATGACATCTGTTTCGCATGATGACGATAGCCGTGCCGTAGGTTTTTTTTTTTGTTTTTTTTTTTAATATGCATTATAAATTTGGTCTCTCTCCTCATGGGCGCTTAACCGAAAGGTCATTCCCAAACAAGGAAGAGATAAAGATTTTACAACGGATTAGCGATCGCGGCGTGAATCCATGCAGCTGTGTTAAATCCCCGATATTCATCCACATGCTTCCTTCTGTTTTTTCCAGGAGCAATTCCCTCTCACTCAGCCCGGCGCTGAAACGGAAGGAGAGCAATCACTTCAGGACACCGCCCGTTTCCAGAGGAAAGCTGAAACTGTCGTCCAATCTCATGGACGCATCGAGAGGTCACGTGTACAAGCACTTGCAAGACGAGGAGGTGGAGTCAAACCATTTGGAGTCTTTAAGAAGGTGAAAACTTGAGGGAAACTCTCTCCGGGCCGAGGTCAGCCGCCCGGTTCAGGGGTTAAACTGGCGAGACGGAGGGATAATTTGGCGAGAAATGAGTTTATGACCCCCCCCCCCCCCCACACACACACGTTTTGGGTCTGTAACAGCTTATGAAATGTGATCTGCTGAGCAACTCCTTCATGCCAGGCTGTCACAACTCATCGGGATAACAGTCTTGATCCCAAACTGCTGGGTCGCATCCTGGTGGTGGCGGCCAAATCGGAGATTGGTGTCTGCGTGTCGCTGCTGCCCTGCTGCCATGCTTTTTCCAAACAAAAACTAAACCCATAACGGGCTGCACGGCGGACAATTGGTTAGCATGCAGGAGACCCGAGTTCAATTCCACCTACATGTTCTCCCCGTGCATGCGTGGGTTTTCTCCGGGTACTCCGGTTTCCTCCAAAAACATTCCAAAAACATGCTAGGTTAATTAGCGACTCCAAATTGTCCATAGGTATGAATGTGAGTGTGAATGGTTGTTTGTCTATATGTGCCCTGTGATTGGCTGGCCACCAGTCCAGGGTGTACCCCGCCTCTCGTCCCGAAGACAGCTGGGATAGGCTCTAGCACCCACAATGGATGGATGTTATTTGTCATGTTAATATATTAAATATGAATATTTCTGGGGCTGCACAGTGGTCTTGTGGTTAGCATGTAGGCCACACAGATCGGGAAGACCTGGGTTTGAATCTCTGCTCAGGCATCTCTGTGTGGAATTTTCATGCTATCGGTTTCCTCCCACATTCCAAAAACATGCTAGGTTAATTAGCGACTCCAAATTGTCCATAGGTATGGATGTGAGTGTGAATGGTTGTTTGTCTATATGTGCCCTGTGATTGGTTGGTCACCAGTCCAGGGTGTACCCCGCCTCTCGCCCGAAGAGACGACAGCTGGGATAGGCTCCAGCACCCTCCACGACCCTCATGGAGATAAGATAAGTCTTCGGGTGAGAGGCGGGTTACACCCTTGACTGGTGGCCAGCCAATCACAGGGCACATATAGACAAACAACCATTCACACTCACATTCATACCTATGGACAATTTGGAGTCGCTAATTAACCTAGCATGTTTTTGGAATGTTTTTGGAGAAAACCAGAGTACCTGGAGAAAACCCACGCATGCACGGGGAGAACTTGCAAACTCCACACACAGATGGCCGAGTGTGGAATTGAACCCTGGTCTCCTAGCTGTGAGGTCTGCGCGCTAACCACTCGACCATTGTGCTGCCCTAACACCTTAAACTAAAGTCAACTAAATGTCCTACTATACTTTTCAACAAGAACCGCATAATTTCTGTATGTGGAATCAAAGTATGGCCCGGATTGAGTAAGAAACAATACACCAAGATGAGTAAATTGTATTACAAAGATCACATATGAAATACATATGAAATACTAAACGTTAGACTTCCGTGATTGCCTTCTTATGGAGAATTCCGGAGTGACCTCATTCTGGACATCACACAATAAAAGTCTCGTAACGGACATCCCCGAGTTCTCAGGATTCATTGCAAGTCAGGACAGAACCTCGTCCTACTTTTCCACTACTTTGACACAATTTAAGATTCAGCAGCTGGTTTGAAAAGTAGACTTTTCTACTACTCACCAGGCGGCTATCTAAGGGCTTAAATCACTTTAGACTTTCTAACTGCGATGGTCTTCACCGGAAAAGAAGCCTCACTTGTCAAATCCTTGCTCAGATTTGTCATCAAAAGGTGAGTGAACTGACATTTTGGGATGGATATGGATGTAAATTCAGGGCTTTTTTTTCCAAATGAATAATACATGAATTCTAATGCCTCATAAATAAATGGTTATCTATGAAATTAGTTAGCTAGTTAGGGAGACCGTGCAAAAACAAACTTAGATCAGTGTGGGACCTTTGGAGTAATTTTATACATTATAATTATTCAAAGACTATATACCAGAAATCTACGATATATCATGATATTTACATCATTGAAGACTTTCAAAAACGTATTGGACGACATGCATACGAAATGTACAAATACACTTAAAATTCTTATGTTACAAAAATAAATTTCAAGGAAAAAAGCAGTCACTCTATCCCTGCATGAGTGACTGAAGTAACACAAGCCTGTACAGCCGTCTTGTCAAATGCACCGCATACATTACGGGACAAGTTTACCAAGTAACTTTAAATACAAACCGAAATAGCGGCTAGCTGAAGAAAACCTAATAAAGTGGAGGCAGTGTCCGAAGAGGTGGTTGCTGTGTGACTGGCCAATCACAGAGCATGAATTGTGAATACATAATGAGCAGTTTCTTTGAACACGAATACGGAATACGGACGAAATGAACTCATTTCCGACAAAAATACATTACTCGTAACGAGTGTCCGGCTCATCCCTAATATCTATCTATCAAAATAAAATGGCGGATCTCATGATTTGATTTTCAATTTTTCCAATGCCCAAAGTTGTGCACCACTTATTGACATACAAAAATCCCACATCAAAACCACACAATATATAGATATGCGTGGGTTTTCTCCGGGTATTCCGGTTTCCTCCAAAAACATTCCAAAAACATGCTAGGTTAATTAGCGACTCCAAATTGTCCATATGTATGAATGTGAGTGTGAATGGTTGTTTGTCTATATGTGCCCTGTGATTGGCTGGCCACCAGTCCAGGATGTACCCCGCCTCCCGCCCGAAGACAGCTGGGATAGGCTCCAGCATACACGCAACATAGTAATAATAATAGTAATAATTGCTTAGATGAGGATTTTCATGTATATGTGTTACTGTGGCTGCACGGCCGTCGAGTGGTTAGCGCGCAGGCCACACAGCTAGGAAACTGGAGTTCGATTCCACCCTTGGAATGTTATCCCCGTACGTGCATGTGTGGGTTTTCTCCGGGTACTCCGGTTTCCTCCAAAAACATTCCAAAAACATGCTAGGTTAATTAGCGACTCCAAATTGTCCATAGGTATGAATGTGAGTGTGAATGGTTGTTTGTCTATATGTGCCCTGTGATTGGCTGGCTAAAAAAGTATTTAATCCCAGAATAACAAAAAAAAAAAAAAAATCCCCACTAAAACGGGACGAAACCAAAACCAATCCTCACACGATTGTTACATCCCATAATGTGTGTGAATGCTTTGTGTGTGTTTCCCTCTTCTCGTCTGCAGAGTGGTGACACACCTGGAAGGTGCATCCCAGGTGTGTCAGATTAGTGATTAGGTAGCATAGCTGGTATAAAGGAGGCAGACGGCGAGCAGTTCCGTTTGTCTTCCTGCTCTACCAAACATTGTTGTGTGTGTGAGACCAACCATTTTTGAT
Source organism: Doryrhamphus excisus (assembly GCF_030265055.1). NCBI lineage: Eukaryota > Metazoa > Chordata > Actinopteri > Syngnathiformes > Syngnathidae > Doryrhamphus > Doryrhamphus excisus. The sequence continues at coordinate 10,987,593 of NC_080487.1, read as the reverse complement.
TTATAGTTTCTGTTAATTGCAAGTATACATTTTTGTAAGAAAATAATGGTTTTATTTCATTTGAACATGCATCAGATTACAATTGAATGCATCCCATAATCAGTTCACAGTTCCACATGTCCAAAAGGAGTAGGAAGAAGCAAAGCTTATTAAATTCTACCCCTCCAACTGGTACTTTTACAATCAGTAACTGTTACATTTGTTCACTTCCTGCTTTCTAATATAGTTTAATGTTTTTTTTTCTTTTTTTTTGGTTTTTTAATTAATGCACATCGTACCAAAGTACGAGGTGATATGACCATCCAATGACATAATGGGTACCATAATAAGTGTCAATATAGTGATATATATATAGCACATCATGACTGGTTCAAGACTCTTCATCCTTGTATTTAGCAAACATCAACTGCTTGTATTGTTTCTTGAATTGGCTCATCGTTGTGCATTGTTTGAGGGTCTTACTCAATCCATTCCATAGTTTGATTCCATATACTGAAATGCTATGGCTTTTTAACGTAGTCCTAGCATAGAAGTGTTTCAAATTGTCGAGAAGTATTGGATGACATTTTTAGCTAATTGGTTATTTTTTAGCCTTATGCATTATTTTAATGTGTTTAATGTATGTTTGAAGATGAACTATATCAGCAAGTTGAAGTATTTGTGATTTTAGAAATAAGGAGTTAGTATGTTCTCTGTAGGCGGCATTATGAATTATCCTTACTGGCCTTTTTTTTTGCAGTACATTTAGCGAGTGAAGATGACTTTTATAGTTATTAGCCCATATTTCCATACAATAAGTAAGATATGGTAGAACCAGAGAGCAATAAATAAAAAAATGTCATTTTACAAGACTGTTATAGTGTTATGTTAGGAATTGAATATTTTCCACTGTGTTCTGTTCTGGATGGGTACTGCAGCTTGTCTACACCAGAGAGATAACACACTTACAAGACCTTTCGCTCGGAACAAAGACACTCTGTTCTTATTAATTAATCTCACAAGCACACTTAGTTTCGTTATGAGTCACCCTTCTATCTGCTGAGAGTCTCAGCCTCTTAGCCGAGATTGATTGAAACCAGATCAGACCAATTTTAGTCATTTATTTATTTATTTATTCACAGGGATAGTGCATATTACTATTTTTGCTGTCAATGTGACAGAATTAGCCAAAAGGCTATTTTTCATCTGTAATACCTCGTTCTAATCCCATTTACTGAAAGTATAAGTCTATAAACCCAAATAGTGGGAACACAGTGGACAGCAGTACAGTAAACCTCGGATATATCGGACTCGGATATATCGGAAATTCGCTCACAACGGACAGATAAAAAATAACCGATTTTTCTTTAATGCATTTCCAATAAAAATTCATTGCATATATCGGATTTTTTATAACGGATTTCGCCTATTTCGGACAAAATCTCCAGTCCCGTTCCAATGCATTTCCATTAAATTTCCCTCGCATATATCGGATGGCCGCATCGTGGCGCTCCGATTCGCCGAATCGTGACAGGCCGCTATACGACGTCATTTGCAGCGTTTGCAGCGTTGCCTGCGCATCCAGGTACATTGGAAACATAGTCAAGGAAGTGCCTTTTTATAACGGATAAAATCCAATTTACGCATATACCGGATATAAATCCGATATATGCGTAAAATGGACATTTTCCGGTATACGCATATAACGGATTTCGCTTATATCGGACAAAACCAGTGGGAACAATTGGATCCGATATATCCGAGGTTTACTGTACTAGTCATTACTGTTAATAACTGGAATAATGCATCCTCCACCATCCTTAGTACCTCGAGTTCGTCTATGAACTGCTGTTCGGATGTTGACACACCGCTAAACCGTTATTGATTTTATAAATAAAACACAGATTTGACCATGTTTTCCCAGAAGAGTAGTTTGTTTGCGTAAAACCGATGGTGAAAACTGGATGGTTTCTTCTCTAAAAGTTTTATTGTGCATTTTTGAAGTGACTGCAAGGGTTTGAGAGATGTACTATAATAATCCTACGACCAAATTTGGTCATTAGTAAATGAAGTGTGAGGAGATCATCGCAATTATGTAAATTATTGCTGCCTGTGTGGACATTTGATGGTGAATAGGATACACCAACGAACAGTTAACGGTTTAAGTTTCCTGATCATTGAGACTACCTCCTTACTGATCACTGATAGACCAAAAAAAATCTGGGTGGACTTCAACCTCTAAAAGTGTCGGTTCTAACAATTACAAAAAATACATACGGTATTTAAACTGTTTAAGACTTAAGACTGGACTTAAACTGTTATGCTTTTTCCACTTTTCTTACCTATAAATGTCGTTAGAATGTTGTATTCTTGTTTTAAACGATGCCAAAATGTCAGAAAATTAGGTTTGTGCATTTGGAACTGAGCCCTAAAAAAACTTTGGATGATTCTGAACGCTCTGTTTCAAAAGGCGTGGTAAAACTGCTCCTTTTGTGATGTCACAGAGGCCAGACTTCCTTATATGGTTCATACTTAAGAAGCGCTAATCACAGCGGAGTGGTCATAAATTAAATTAAAACAGATGATTTTTGTCGGAAGCATAAATCAAAGAAAATACAGCTGGAATAGGTGCAGATTCTGGATGATCTGTGCGGGTTATTGTGTGGCGCTGCTCTATAGGAGACTACAACTCAATACAATTGAGTAAAAGATAAGATTTAAGATAAAAGTATCACTGCTTGTGTTGTTTTTAGTGTTGCGTTGCCTAGCATCAAGCTTTTCCTCAGAAAGCAGAACGTCAAGGAGCCCAATAAAACCTCAAAATTAAACAACCCTGAGAAGACTTTATTTTATTTCTAGATGCTGAAGAAATTGCGACTTAGAAACACACTAATTTGGCGTCAGCCTGTGCCACTTTATCAAAAACCTTCCCGTCATTAAAGCAGCAGCAGTGTCCCTCACGTATTCCGCACCCTTAAAGCGGCGCCTCGAAGGATAACGCTGCCTTTATGTGACCTATTTCCAAAAAATGTATATTTTTCTGTGCAAAAGCTCCAAATTCTGAATGAGCGTATCCCCCAATCGAGGTCATGGCTTTTGTCTCCATTTTGAAAGAGAATTAGTGTGAAATGTGAGGCTCAATGACAGTCATGTTTCCTTTTTAACATGAATTCTCCAGAGAGTTAGCCTTGATGGAAGTTAACCTCACAAGTTCTCAAACTCAAATTTCACGGAGAACAACTTGCATAAGTTAACTTTTTCTAGTTATCTCCACAAGCAGAAAAACAAATGCAAAGCGAGGTAATACAATCAGGACCAGGATGAGACGCACCGGCTTTATGATAATGGCAAGGTTTGCCTGCTTTTGCTGAATTTCCATTCCATTTGCACTATTAAACATGTCTGAAAAGAAGTAGAAAGAATCAGAGTTTAGCATCTGATATTGATCCGATATCAGCACAGATCATATTTACTTTTATTACTATGTAAGAAGGCTTGATCAAATGATATTAGTCAAACAGAAAATACCGGAAATACCGTCTACCACCGGAAGAGTGTGCATGGCAAGTTTTGAACTCTGCTCCAATGTCTTTTTTTTGGGGACTTCAATGATATTATCCGATTTTGGAGGGGGGGCAGATATCGAAGCGATATCCAACTGATCAGACAACCCTGATTTATATGGCTTTGTGTTCTCCCCACCACAGAAAATAATTGCCAGCAACAGTAAAACCTCCCCGGTTTTGCGCTACCACCGGAAGAGTGTGCATGGCAAGTTTTGAACTCTGCTCCAATGTTGTTGTTTTTTGGACTTCAATGATATTATCCGATTTTGGGGGGGCAGATATCAAAGCGATCAAACTGATCGAACAACCCTGATGTTTATTGTTTATATGGCTTTGTGTTCTCCCCGTGCATGGGTAGGTTTCCTCCCACATTCCAAAAACATGCTAGGTTAATTGGCGACTCTAAATTGACCATAGGTATGAGTGTGAATGGTTGTTTGTCTATATGTGCCCTGCCAATGGCTCTTTGGCATCCAATGGGAGTTTCTTATGATTTGGAAAGCCATATTGTTGCTGAAAATCCTTTTTCCGATGTGCAATAAATTTGGTCGTATACAACCTCCATGGTTTTGCGCTACCACCAGAAGAGTGTGCATGGCAAGTTTTGAACTCTGCTCCAATGTCTTTTTTTTTTTGGACTTCAATGATATAATTTTTGATTTTTGGTGGGCAGATATCGAACTGATCGGACAACCTTGATGTTTATTGTTTATATGGCTTTGTGTTCTCCCCGTGCATGGGTGGGTTTTCTCCGGTTTCCTCCCACATTCCAAAAACATGCTATGTTAATTAGCGACTCCAAATTGTCCTTAGGAATGAATGTGAGTGTGAATGGATGTTTGTCTATGTGTGCCCTGCCGGCGACCAGTCCAGGGTGTACAGGGTGTACAACCCGCGACCCTAGTGACGACAAGCGTCATCTGTCTGGTTCTGTTTCTCGTCAACACCATGTTTTTGTATGCCTCAACGCTTCTCATTAGTAATCAATGCAGATTGCTGGCCTTTTACGAGGTTAAAGTGACCCAATTCTGGACCGAACAGACATACAACCAGGCTTACCTCCTGCTCCCTTCTTCCTAGTTGCCATGGTTACTTAGAGGAGTGGATGAGAGAGAGGTAAAATAAGGGAAGATTGTAACGATAGTGCAGCAAAAGGGACGATAAAGGCGGGGGAAAGTATACAAAAAAAAAAAACTCGGGAATGCCCCTTCTACTGATACAACAAATTGCCCCCACCAAACACCCCTCTAGCTACCCCCCTGACGAGCCTTGTCACTTTTATTATCCGGTGTCAAAACATATTTACCCATCTCAGATAAGGACCTCACTGAAGGCAAATGTGAAATGGGGAGTCAGGGGGGGTTTATTTTTAGATATATTTGATCTGCCCAGATTTACCTCTGGCTTCCCCTTCTAAGACGGGGAGGGGGAAATTTGGTTATGCTACAAAGAGTCTCTCAAGGCTGGCAATAAGACTGACTGGGTCTCATAAGGCAGCGGGAACACTCAATGTGATCCGAGGCCACGTATACATGGACCCAAATATTCCAATAGCCACGTTTACATGGACCCAAATATTCCAATAGCCACGTTTACATGGACCCAAATATTCCAATAGCCACGTTTACATGGACCCAAATATTCCAATAGCCACGTTTACATGGACCCAAATATTCCAATAGCCACATTTTCATGGACCCAAATATTCCAATAGCCACGTTTACATGGACCCAAATATTCCAATAGCCACGTTTACATGGACCCAAATATTCCAATAGCCACGTTTACATGGACCCAAATATTCCAATAGCCACGTTTACATGGACCCAAATATTCCAATAGCCACGTTTACATGGACCCAAATATTCCAATAGCCACATTTTCATGGACCCAAATATTCCAATAGCCACGTTTACATGGACCCAAATATTCCAATAGCCACGTTTACATGGACCCAAATATTCCAATAGCCACGTATCACGTGATGTTGTTTACGTTTTACTGGGCATGCCCCATTGACTATTCTGGTTGAGTATAGCGGCGCATGTAGACACGGGATTGGAATATTCCTTTCCATGTATACCATTGCTTTTGGAAAGATCATTCGGAAAGAGAAAAACTCATGTAAACGTGGCTAATGTAAGCAAAATGTTCCATTCCTATTTAGTGCTATTTAGCTTAGTGGTCAGTTGTTTGTTTTTGTCAAGCCATTTTGGCTTTTGGTTCATACAATACAGGCCAAAATCTGACACATACACAACATGACCCCCAGGGTCCGAACCCCAAAATGTTACTTTTTGTTTGTCACATGGCGGCGATTATTTACATGGTTTTGCTTGTGTCTTCCATCTCAAGGTGTGACGCTACCGGGGGAAAGGTGACCACCATCCTCAGCAGGACCTCCCACTTCAAAAAGCGATGGGCCGAGGTCCCTTGCACCCGTCTGGATAAAGGAAGCAACTTCCCTCCGCCTTCCCTTCGTACCCGATCCGTTCCCATCATCCCGTCACTCCAGGCATGTGATCTTGAGGGAAGGAATTCGGATGTGGACAAGCAGAGCCAAAACGGGCGTTCCGTTGAGATCGCCGTAGAACTCGATTCAGAACTTTCAAGCCCCGTGACCAAGTCTTCGCCATCAGGAGAAAAGTTCCAGTATTCCGCTAACGGAGGTTTAAAGATGTCCGTCAAGAATCCCAACAGCAGGGGAAACTCAAGTTGATCGGATTAATTTTACAAACTTTCAAAGACATCAGTTCCGATACCCTTTTTCCTGTTTGGACCGTCTATGTGGCCACATGGACCAATACGGAACCGATTGATCCGCGGAAAACGAACTATATAAACAAAACAAAAACAAGCACACATTGTGAATAAACTCATAAAAAGGACAACCAACTGACTGATGGGGTAAAAAAAAAAAACAAAAACAAAAAACAAACGCCACTATTTAAAGGGAGCTTCTAACTAGAAACCAAAATAGTGTGTCTCTATGTTGTTTCTCTATTGTAAAGAAATGAAATTATATATGTCATCTAATATATGTCACATAGACGTATATATATTTGACATACCATTGTGACAAAATAAAGATGTTAATGGAGGTCTTCTGGTTTTTTGGTCATCTCAAGACAATTTTTCGACGACAGTCATCACACTTCGAATATCGTTCATCGCTAAATGATGACTGTTTTGGCGTAGATTATGGTTCATTAGTAGTCAAAAAACATAATAAAGTAATTTGGCCGCTAGCATTAGCAATGTGGTGTAAACCAAAAAATAAGGGTGCTATGACTGTGTTCGAAACCGCATACTTAACTACTACTTATGCTAACTCTTTGAGTATGCAGTGTATCTACACTAGTAGTATTCGATTTTTGAGTATGCGAGACTACTCGCCAGAAATGTTGAGTATGTATCATCAGTTTACTCACACTCAAAGTACCCAGGATGCAACACGTCGTAACGTAACCGCGAAAAAAAAAACGTTAGCTTAGCTTAGGGGTGTTTTATTTTGTTAAAAATAACCAGAAGTGCGTAGCTCATTTCGACTAGCTTAAATTTTGCCGAATTCATCAGAACAAAATTGTAAACGGTTGGATTGAGTATGTATCATCGGCTTACTACTCATACTCAAATTACCCAAGATGCAACACGTCGTAACGTAACCGCAAAAAAAAAACGTTAGCTTAACACTTAGCTGTAGGATGAACCAAACGGCAGCTATATTGCGAGTTGGTTCACTTCTTATTTTCAAAGTAAAAGCAGTGATTTATCACAATGGTTTTTTTTGTATGAGAAAATTAAGGGGGTGTTTTATTTTGTTAAAAATAACCAGAAGTGCGTAGCTCATTTCGACTAGCTTAAATTTTGCCGAATTCATCAGAACAAAATTGTAAACGGTTGGATTGAGTATGTATCATCGGCTTACTACTCACACTCAAATTACCCAGGATGCAACGCGTTGTGACGTCACAACAAAAAAAAAAACGTTAGCTTAACACTTAGCAGCAGGATAGACCAAACGGTGGATATATTGCTAGTTTGTTCACTTCTTGTTTTCAAAGTAAAAGCAATTATTTATCACTGTTTTTTTGTATGAGAAAAGTAAGGGGGTGTTTTATTTTGTGAAAAATAACCAGAAGTGCGTTGCTCACAACGGCTAGCTTAAATTTAGCCAAATTCAACCGAACAAAATCATAAACGGTTGGTATTTGGACAAATAAATGGCACACTCTGGATCAAAACGGCCACTTAAACCCTAAAACCAGTCAACTAAGGTTCGGTAAAGAGGTTGAGGTTGATGCCATCTGTTTGTTTGGGTTACTACTATTATTATTATTATTATTATTTTGATATATGAATTTGTGCTTACAGTTTCATATACCAATGTTGCTTTCAATTCAGGCATTTTCCAGGGTGGCTTCACTTTACGTAAGTAATCATGGATTTATAATGCTCGTCTAAGCAATTTTTTTTTGTTGAGTAATTATGTGTTTCTACATGAGCGCCAACATCGCGTCATCAGTGAAACATGGAAGTATATAAAATGTTTTTAGGCTACATTGACTGTTGTCATAGCTGTGCAATTGATTCACTAACATGTCTGAATCAGACTCGCATTGACAGAGTTGATGCCATCTGTTTGTTTGGGTTACTACTATTATTATTATTATTATTATTATTATTATTTTGATATATGATATCGTGCTTACGGTTTCATATACCAATGTTGCTTTCAAATCAGGCATTTTCCAGGGTGGCTTCACTTTACGTAAGTAATCATGGATTTATAATACTGGTGTAAGCATTTTTTTTTTGGAGTAATTATGTGTTTCTACACAAGCGCCAATATCGGGTCATCAGTGAAACATGGAAGTATATAAAATATTTTTATTTTAGTGAAACATGGAAGTATATAAAATATTTTTAGGCTACATTGACTGTTGTCGTAGCCGTGCAATTGATTCACCAACATGTCTGTATCAGACTCGAATTAACAGAGTTGATGCCATCTGTTTGGGTTACTATTATTATTATTTTGATATATGATATCGTTCTTATGGTTTCATATACCAATATTGCTTTCATTTTCCAGGGTGGCTTCGCTTTACGTAAGTAATCATGGATTTATAATGCTGGTCTAAGCAAATTTTTTTTGAGTAATTATGTTTCTATACAAGCGCCAATATCGGGTCATCTGTTTTTTGGGGTAGAAACATGTTGTTTGTCGTCAATCGGCAAATGCTACTGATGTAAAGCTCCCATTGAGATTTTTACAAGTTATGCCACATGGAAGGAAGAAATCGGATATATGTATCTTTCAATACAATTTTTCCGGGATAAATTCATTTAATCGTCATTAAGAACGAAGGTCATTTTTCACTACTTATGTATTCCTCCATGACTGTCAACATGTGTCAGGTTTACAAGCAATTTTTATACACCACAGGTGTTTCGTCTTTCACTACAGGTTGGTTATTAAAGTAGATGCTTGTCTGCATCCGTAATTGATGGCGTCGTCATGCTGGCATTGATGAGGCAGATGCCTTAGCAGATTTGATTTTTTTTTTTTTTTTTAATACCGAATGGAAGAAAGATATGATAGCTTTCAATTACTCATTTTTCAGGGATGGAGTCACTCCACACAAGTTAGGACAGATTGACTGTCAGTTTATGATGCAGTGCAATTTCTCTGATATTGCTACATGTGCTACAAAAATTGGATACCTGTGGCTTTCATATATATTCCCTTTTTCCCGGGATGGATTCTCTTCACAGAAGTGATCATCCTCCCAGCCGTACCGTTCATTAATTTTGCACAGTTCTGTGAGAATATCACCTCATTTTGGGGTGAGATCACGTGCAAAATTTCCTGAAAATTGTTCAGTGCCGTTTTTGTAGTGATCACTCAAAAGGGAAAAACAATCTTTGTACTTCTTAAATTACTCGGTAGCTAATCTTTGGCATATCCAAGACTACAATCACCACCAATGCCCCCACGAATGGGGGTGTCACGAGACGACACAAAACACGATATTGCCTCTTTGGAGAATTTTAACGTAGCGTTACAAGGAAAACTAGCAAAATTATCAAGTTAATTTTACGCCAAAGAAACACTTCCTGGGAGACCGCTTAGGGAAGGGCAGAAGCATATCTGGTCAACAGTGAATGCCCATATAAGGACATTCTGTGATGCACTCTGTGATGTCACAGAGGGCCAGTGTTCGAAAAAATCTCTGAAACCGAGCGTTCTTGTGCAAATGCGCAAACCTCATTGTCTAAAACTTTGGAATTGTTTGACACAAAATACAACATTCTAACCACGTGAAACGTCAGAAAAGTCAAAAAATCATAATTGAAAAATAAGTAATCAAAACATTTAAAATTTTCATGATGTTGATTTGTTTGACTTTCTGAATTTCTCAAATTACTCTGTGGCTAATCTTTGGCATTTCCAAAGATTAGACACCAATGCCCTCCCCCATTACTATTGTGTTTTGTGTCACGAGATGACACAAAACACGATAGTGCTTGTTGTAGAATTTTAACGTAGCGTTACAAGAAAAACTAGCAAAATTATCAAGTTAATTTTACGCCCAAAGAAACACTTCCTGTGAGACCATAAACAGAGAAGCAGAACTTAGGGGAAGGCAGAAGCATATCTTTTCAACAATGCATGCCCATATAAGGACACTCTGTGATGCACTCTGTGATGTCACAGAGGGCCAATGTTAGAAAAAAACTCTGAAACCGGGCGTTCATGTGCAAATGCGCAAACCTCATTGTCTGAAACTTTGGAATTGTTTGACACAAAATACAACATTCTACAAGACTACAATCACCACCGATGCCCCCCCCCCCCTCTTACTATTTCCTGGGGGTGTCACGAGACGACACAAAACACGATATTGCCTGTTGTAGAAGTGAGTGACAAGGAAAACTAGCAAAATTATCAAGTTAATTTTACACCCAAAGAAACACTTCCTGTGAGACCGTAAAACAGAGAAGCAACAAGTCAACAATGCATGCCCATATAAGGACACTCTGTGATGCACTCTGGGATGTCACAGAGGGACAGTGTTAGAAAAAAACTCTGAAACAGAGTGTTCATGCGCAAATGCGCAAACCTCATTGTCTGAAACTTTGGAATTGTTTGACACAAAATACAACATTTTAACCACGTGTATACGTCAGAAAAGTGAATAAATCATAATAGAAAAATAAGTAATTAAAATATTTTACATTTTCATGATGTTGATTTGTTTGACTTCTGACACCCCTACTCTTTATTATTTGGAAAATAATTGTTCAAACCGGTGGGTTTTAAAGTGGTTAAAATCCTTAAAATATGACTTTGTTAGTTTTTTTAGCAAGTTTGACTTTATGATTTCATAATTTTAATCTTTTGTATGGGCACATTTTTGACGCAAAATTGCTACGCGGGCTCAAAATGCACCAGTTGATTAACTGATGGATGTCAAAAAAATTTGACTACCAAGTCACGCCACAAAAGGTAACACCAACCTACCCGAGGGTGACATAAGCGGGGTTCGACTCCAGAGCAAGGCAGTGTAAATACTGTTCAAGGATTCATGGAACCTGAGGGACCTGTATTAGTTGTTCCTGTCCACTAAGTGAATCATCTATGATTCACGTGCTGTGTTTTCTAATATTATATAAATATGCGTCACTGTCTATTCCTGACATTGATGATGTCATTGAAAGCAACTTGGCCTCCAGGTGTTCCAAGCATAGACGAGCATCAGTACTAAATCTCAAGTCAGTCAATTTTTCTTGAGCTTTAATTTAAAAATTACAGTTAATGAGGAAAAATGAAAGTGTGAGTAAACGAGTATTTAGTCAATAAAAATTTTGAAACCATATTTTTATTTGGAAGCCATTTTGTTTTTGTTTATGATATTGGTATACAGAAACCAAAATCTAACCTTTTCAAGAGTAATTTGAAAACCAAAAACCTAACAAAAGAAAATGGTACATGCCAAACATGAAGTCACAACAGTCAATACCGGGTCGATGCACAGTGGGGGGGCTGCTCATCCGGTCCTGCTGGGTGTCACTCTCGCTCCCGCTGGATGTGGTCTATGGTCTATGGTCAGAGACTGTCAAGTTGTGGCGATGATGCAGGTTTCTACCATACCCAGTTCATGGAAACGTTCACATGATTGACGTGGCATGATGTTGTTCTCTGGACTATCAATACTGGCCTTTTTTGGTCCTTTTTAGGTTATAGGCGTGGAAAAACCAATCCCAAAATTATGCACACCCACCGAGTATGACACAATGTGTATTTGGACCAGGGACTGACCCATAGTGAGAAAAAAATATCCAAAAATATCCACTTAAGGGACGACCTCACAGCCGGTTCCACATCAGTAACGTCAAAATAGTCTGCCCTGGTTTGGACCCAGCTGTCAACAAGCGTGGTCAGTGTCCACTCCTTTCCTGTTCTGGAGGTTGCTTTCACACATATCGGTTTCCATCTTCGCTAGCCAGTGAGAGGAATGCAAATACACCGGGGGGACGGTGAGGTGCCCCCACTTCCTCCCTGCCAGATGGCCGGAAGATTATGAGGACAGCATGACGGCGTGTGCAACGCTGCGCGACTTGTGATGACGTGCGCTAACACCTCTCACCGGTTCACCTCCACGTGGAATGTCAGGAGGCACTTCCAGTGGAAAAATGTAAAATTCCACAACTGAATTATTATATTCAGTAGCTTCAGGCTGTAGCTTAAAGTTGGACCTGTTATGCTAATTGTTTGGGCCTTTGCATTGAGTTGTGGACTCCTGTAGAGCAGCTACACATAATAACCAGCAAAGAAAGCTTTCTAGATCTTCCAAAATCTCCACCTATTCCAGCTGTATTTCTTTGGATTTCGTGCTTCCCATGAAATCCGGCTGTTTTAATTTATTCCAAGTGGTCACGAGGACTTCCACATAGCTGCCGAACCCAACTGTATGCACACTCTGAAATGCTACACAGACAACCGCTCTTATTCCAAAACAAAATAAACACAGTTAGGACACTAACTTAAGAGCTTAAGGCAGGACAGAAGCATATCTGGTCAGCAGTGCATGCCCATATAAGGACACACGGCACTCTGTGATGTCACAGAGGGCCACTGTTAGAAAAAACTTTCTGAAACCGAGCGTTCATGCAGAGAAGCAGAGCTTAGGGGAGGACAGAAGTGTATCTGGTCAGCAGTGCATGCCCATATAAGGACATACTTCACTCTGTGATGTCACAGAGGGCCACTGTTAGAAAAAACTTTCTGAAACCGAGCGTTCATGCAGACAAGCAGAGCTTAGGGGAGGACAGAAGCATATCTGGTCAGCAGTGCATGCCCATATAAGGACACCTGGCCACTCTGTGATGTCACAGAGTGCCACTGTTAGAAAAAAACTTTCTGAAACCGAGCATTCATGCAGAGAAGCAGAGCTTAGGGGAGAACAGAAGCGTATTTGGTCAACAGTGCATGCCCATATAAGGACACCCGGCACTCTGTGATGTCACAGAGGACCACTCTTAGAAAAAACTTTCTGAAACCGAGCGTTCATGCAGAGAAGCAGAGCTTAGGGGAGGACAGAAGCGTATCTGGTCAGCAGTGCATGCCCATATAAGGACACCTGGCACTCTGTGATGTCACAGAGGGCCACTGTTAGACAAAATGTTTTGAAACCGAGCGTTCATGCAGAGAAGCAGAGCTTAGGGGAGGACAGAAGCGTATCTGGTCAGCAGTGCATGCCCATATAAGGACACCCGGCACTCTGTGATGTCACAAAGGGCCACTGTTAGAAAAAACTTTCTGAAACCGAGCGTTCATGCGCAAATTTGCAAACCTTATTATCTGAAACTTTGTCATCATTTGACACAAAATACAACATATAGGAAAGAAAAGGTGACTTTCTTATTTTTTTAAGAAAAATAAGCAATCAAAACATTTTACATTTGGACCCATTTTACCATGGTATTCATACTGTAGTCAACTTTGTTTATGTGTGGTCAACATCATGCAGAAACACTCCAACTCTTGCCAGTATGTGCATCTGTTGCTTTGTTTGTTTATTGCCTGGTCCGTCCATCTGTGGGCAAAATCCACACAAAAAACGTTATTTCTGAATAAGCCTTAACGCTATCGATCAAAGCGAAGAGACTCGTTGAAACATGAACACATTCCATATTTAACCAATGGAAAAGTATGTCGTCACAATGTTTGTATTCATGTTTTAAGTTTGCAAAGTGGTAGAAGTTTGAAGCAGATTTTTTGTAGTTCTGTTGTAGTTTTGTAGTTCTGTTGCAGTTCTGTAGCATCATGTTGAGTTAAAACAGGAGTGTAGCATTAGTTAGCACTTTAGTTCACATCGTTATGCTAGTCTTGCCGCCATTAATGTCATCCTATCTGGATAAATAAGTGTCAAAAGTGGATGAAGTGCACAATAGCACTTTGGACGAACACAGTTCATTAGCATTAAAGCTACAGACACACAAAAAACAAGTTTATTCCTACATTCCAGGACCAAGGCTAGATTTTGCTGATTGAGTAATAGTCAAACGTATTCCACTGATGTTCCCTTATGCTAGTTTGTTAATTAACTGTCAGGTTCAAACTCCTGTGACACTTGTAAAAACACTTTAATACAGAAGAGACAAACAATATTAAAAGTTACTCGCAGCGAGGAGAGTGAAACCACATACCCAGTGACATGCCGATCCACTCTGAATATGCAGTTCACACTTTTTATTCTCTTTTCGGGGGTCCCTACAACATGGTCGTGCAACTCTAAGGGGCGGGGGGCAGTTGCACAAGCTGTATTTGTGAGAGTAAATGTGAGAGTAATTACTTTTATTGTTTTATGAGTTCTTATCTTGGCACATTCTTGCAGGATTAACATGAACATCTGCAGGGTGGCTTTTGTCGCATCCAGGTACCTCCAGGACCTGGGGGATCGCCGGGGGTCTCTGATCAGGGTCACGGGAACCTTCCTTCTTCAGCATATTCAAACATTTTCTGTTGTCTAAGCAAATGGATATAAGGGTGATAACTAACATTATATTCATTCTATGTACATTTTATTCTAACATTACCATAACTTTTTATTATTATTTCCAGTTTGACCCCATGAAAAGTTTCCAACTTTTAGGAATCGTGCACTTTCCTCCGAGATTATACTGCCGAATAGTGACCTACTTGTGTTACCAAATATGGTTCCCAATGAAAAGCTACCCACTTCAATTTTTGCTCACTTGCAGCTTCAACTACGATAACAAATCCCTCATATCAGACATTCCGAGAGAAGACAAATATGCTGACTCGTCAGAATGAGTGGCACTGACAAGACTTTTCCTTCCCCCAAGACACATTGACCCTGTGCCGCTCATGATTGTGGGACATTGCTAGGTCAAGGCCCCCGCCATCGACTGGGACACTGATGCGAGACAGATTGTGTCACAACCCCGGCATACACTCGTTTGCTATCATCTGACAGCCTGAGCCTATGAGCAAGCTGTCAAGATTTTTCATGTGCTTTGCGTTTTTTTTGTTTTTTTTTTTAAATAAGAGCAATTCTTATGGCCTAATTTGGCTGCTTTGACACCATAGATGTGTTTGCTGGTTGGGGAACAGTACTGTTCTTTGATAAGATGTGCAAAAGCTAATAGCCCTAAGTCATGGCACCCAAGGCAACAAAAAGCCTAAGGATAAATCTTGTTAGCTTATAGTACGTATCTGCAGCTTATTTTTGCTTAAGGCCCTTAGTTTGTGACTACTTGTTGTCTTTCTTACAAAGAAAACAAAAGTATTCATGTGCATGAGAGCATCACAATCAAAAATACAATCTGATCAAAATTAGCCACGTTTTCATGGACCCAAATATTCCAATAGCCACGTTTACATGGACCCAAATATTCCAATAGCCACGTTTACATGGACCCAAATATTCCAATAGCCACGTTTACATGGACCCAAATATTCCAATAGCCATGTTTTTTACATGTACCCAAATATTCCAATAGCCACGTTTACATGGACCCAAATATTCCAATAGCCACGTTTACATGGACCCAAATATTCCAATAGCTACGTTTACATGGACCCAAATATTCCAATAGCCACGTTTACATGGACCCAAATATTCCAATAGCCACGTTTACATGGACCCAAATATTCCAATAGCCACGTTTACATGGACCCAAATATTCCAATAGCCACGTTTACATGGACCCAAATATTCCAATAGCCACGTTTACATGGACCCAAATATTCCAATAGCTACGTTTACATGGACCCAAATATTCCAATAGCCACGTTTACATGGACCCAAATATTCCAATAGCCACGTTTACATGGACCCAAATATTCCAATAGCCACGTTTGCATTGACCCAAATATTCCAATAGCCACGTTTACATGGACGCAAATATTCCAATAGCCACGTTTACATGGACCCAAATATTCCAATGGCCACGTTTACATGGACCCAAATATTCCAATGGCCACGTTTACATGGACCCAAATATTCCAATGGCCACGTTTACATGGACCCAAATATTCCAATAGCCACGTTTACATGGACCCAAATATTCCAATAGCCACGTTTACATGGACCCAAATATTCCAATAGTCACGTTTACATGGACCCAAATATTCCAATAGCCATGTTTTTTACATGGACCCAAATATTCCAATAGCCACGTTTACATGGACCCAAATATTCCAATAGCCACGTTCATATGGACCCAAACGTTCCAATAGCCACGTATACATGGACCCCAGTATTCCAATAGCCATGTTTACATGGACCCAAAGACCCAAATATTCCAATAGCCACGTTTACATGGACCCAAATATTCCAATAGCCATGTTTTTTACATGGACCCAAATATTCCAATAGCCACGTTGACATGGACCCAAATATTCCAATAGCCACGTTGACATGGACCCAAATATTCCAATAGCCACATTTACATGGACCCAAATATTCCAATAGCCACGTTTGCATTGACCCAAATATTCCAATAGCCACGTTTACATGGACCCAAATATTCCAATAGCCATGTTTTTTACATGGACCCAAACGTTCCAATAGCCACGTTTACATGGACCCAAATATTCCAATAGCCATGTTTGCATTGACCCAAATATTCCAATAGCCACGTTTACATGGACCCAAATATTCCAATAGCCACGTTTACATGGACCCAAATATTCCAATAGCCACGTTTGCATTGACCCAAATATTCCAATAGCCACGTTTACATGGACCCAAATATTCCAATAGCCACGTTTACATGGACCCAAATATTCCAATAGCCACGTTCATATGGACCCAAACGTTCCAATAGCCACGTATACATGGACCCCAGTATTCCAATAGCCATGTTTACATGGACCCAAAGACCCAAATATTCCAATAGCCACGTTTACATGGACCCAAATATTCCAATAGCCATGTTTTTTACATGGACCCAAATATTCCAATAGCCACGTTGACATGGACCCAAATATTCCAATAGCCACGTTGACATGGACCCAAATATTCCAATAGCCACATTTACATGGACCCAAATATTCCAATAGCCACGTTTACATGGACCCAAATATTCCAATAGCCACATTCACATGGACCCAAATATTCCAATAGCCACGTTTACATGGACCTAAATATTCCAATAGCCACGTTTACATGGACCCAAATATCCCAAATCCATTCGGGTTATTTGCTCAAACGGAAAGAATTGAGCGGGTACCTCAATCGGATTGGAGAAAGGAATATTCCACCCCTGTGAATCCGATTATATATTCATTCGGATTGGCACTTTAATTTCGGAATGAGGTGTATACAAAGGTTACATTCTTTCCGTTTGAGCAAATAAACCAAATGCAATTGGAATATTTGGGTCCATGTATACATGGCTACGGTCAGGTCTGGAAACTCAACACAAATAGTAGTTTTCTCGAATTGAGTTTTATTTTTTAGCTTAGCTTTTTATTATCTGAAGGTTGTTCAGGGACACAAAAACTCATATTGACATCTGGTCATATTTTTATTTTGTTTACCTTCTTTATATACAGTATGCATTTCTATTATCTGAATATACTTTGCATGAACTAGTGCAGGGTTACACCAGATATTACTCTTAAGAAATGAATTCTGTAGAAATGTCCAGTTTTGAAGTGAATGAGCAAAAAGTGTTAAAAAAAAATGGAATTTATATTTGATGCCATGTGTTGCATTCCTTCATTACCTGAACACTCAGCGGCTACTGCTAATGTACTACAGACTCATGTTGACTCTCCTCCATGTTTATCATCCCTCTTCTTCTATTTCTATTCCACCTTCCTGCATGTGTCCCCCCCTGCATCCAACCCCACTAATTCATCGTTGTGTGGAATATTACCAGTCCAAGTGTGTGTACCTTTAAAGTCGTACAGTTCCGGCGGTCACATGCTGATGCACAATCAAGTCCAATTTTTAGGCTTTCGGAGTTGTGTTTTGCTTTGATTTGCTGTGCAAACCAAGCGAGGAGACATGGACAGATGGCCACTTGTTTTGTTTTATTCCTAAGAGAAGGGATTATGGCGCCACTGCAGCCACATTACAGTAACCACACTCTATTTTTTTGCTTTATCGCCAGGGATGGATGACTACCGAGATTGGAAAATGAAAAGATGTGAATTTAAACTGTATGAATTTGGCTTGACTATTTTAGACTACACATTTGTAGCCTGAGGGAAAGGGATGGAAAATGTCTTAAATTATACAAATAAATCACAAAAACAACGCTGTTTTAAAGTCTATTCTCTGAGCGACAGGAAGCCAGTGCCGAAGCCTGAGTACTGGACTAATATGTTTATACTTTATGGTTCTAGTCGGGACTCGAGCAGCAGCATTCTGAATGCACTGCAGCTGTTTTTCAGCTTGTTTAGTCTAGTCTCTCTAACTCTTTCTTAGACAATATTCCCTTGATTTTGACAATGTTTTTAGTTGGTAAAAAGCTGATTATGTTATTGATTTAATGTGGCTGTTAAAGTTCAAATCTGAGTGCATTATTTCCCCTAAATTTCTGAGGTGATGATGAGGTTTTTGAGAAAGAGTCCAAGGGTGACTGATAACATTTTCTCTTTTTCTGTGGGCCAAAGACAATGATTTCAATTTTGTCTGATTTTACCCGGAGAACGTTGTTTTGCATCCACACACTGATCTGTTTGATGCTGTGAAAAAAAGAAAATCTGATGGACCATGTTCACCTGCCGTCAGTGACACATACATCTGAGTGCCATCTGCATAGTTGTGGTAGGAACTAAGGGGAGCCTGTGCAGATTGAACAATAGCGGCCCCAGGATTAACCCCTGGGGAACTCCACAAGTCCTAGCCATGTGGTATGAGACACAGAAACCAATTCCAATGTAGTACTTCCTGTCCTCCAGGTAGTGCCATCTGCATAGTTGTGGTAGAAGACCTTACAACTGTGTATCCCTAAAGGCAGCCTGTACAGTTTGAACAATAGCGGCCCCAGGATTAACCCCTAGGGAACCCCACAAGTCATAGTTATCTGGTCTGGGACACAGTTACCAATTCCAACCAAGTACTTCCTGTCCTCCAGGTAGTGCCATCTGCATAGTTGTGGTAGGACACCTTACAACTGTGTATCCCTAAAGGGAGCCTGTAGAGATTGAATAGCGGCCCCAGGATTAACCCCTGGGGAACCCCACAGGTCATAGCCATTTGGTCTGTTACACAGTAACCAATTCCAATGTAGTATTTCCTTTCCTCCAGGTAGTGTCATCTGCATAGTTGTGGTAGGACACCTTACAACTGTGTATCCCTAAAGGCAGCCTGTACAGTTTGAACAATAGCGCCCCCCGGGATTAACCCCTGGGGAATCCCCACAAGTCATAGCCATTTCTTCTGAGACACAGTAACCAATTTCAATGTAGTACTTCCTGTCCTCCAGGTAGTGCCATTTGCATAGTTGTGATAGGACACCTTACAACTGCGTATCCCTAAAGGGAGCCGGTAGAGATTGAATAGCGGCCCCAGGATTAACCCCTGGGGAACGCCACAAGTCATAGCCATTTCTTCTGAGACACAGTAACCAATTTCAATGTAGTACTTCCTGTCTTCCAGGTAGTGCCATCTGCATAGTTGTGGTAGGACACCTTACAACTGCGTCTCTTAAGGGAGCCTGTACAGATTGACTAGTGGACCCAGGATTATCCCCTGGGGAACCCCACAGGTCATAGTCATCTGGTCTGGGACACAGTCACCAATTCCAATGTAGTACTTCCTGTCCTCCAGGGAGTGTCATCTGCATAGTTGTGGTAGGACACCTTACAACTGCGTATCCCTAAAGGGAGCCTGTACAGATTGAATAGTGGCCCCAGTATTAACCCCTGGGGACCCCCCAAAACTTATAGTCATCTGGTCTGGGACACAGTTACCAATTCAAACCAAGTATTTCCTGTCCTCCAGGTAATACCATCTGCATAGTTGTGGTAGGACACCTTACAACTGCGTATCCCTAAAGGGAGCCTGTACAGATTGAATAGTGGCCCCAGTATTAACCCCTGGGGACCCCCCAAAACTTATAGTCATCTGGTCTGGGACACAGTTACCAATTCAAACCAAGTATTTCCTGTCCTCCAGGTAATACCATCTGCATAGTTGTGGTAGGACACCTTACAACTGCGTATCCCGAAAGGGAGCCTGTACAGATTGAATAGTGGCCCCAGTATTAACCCCTGGGGAACCCCACAGGTCATAGTCATCTGGTCTGGGACACAGTTACCAATTCCAACCAAGTACTTCCTGTCGTCCAGGTAGTGCCATCTGCATAACTGTGATAGGACACCTTACAACTGTGTATCCCTAAAGGGAGCCTGTAGAGATTGAATAGCGGCCCCAGGATTAACCCCTGGGGAACCCCACTGGTCATAGTCATCTGGTCTGGGACACAGTTACCAATTCCAACCAAGTACTTCCTGTCCTCCAGGTAGTGCCATCTGCATAGTTGTGGTAGGACACCTTACAACTGTGTATCCCTAAAGGGAGCCTGTAGAGATTGAATAGCGGCCCCAGGATTAACCCCTGGGGAACCCCACAGGTCATACCCATTTGGTCTAAGACACAGTAACCAATTCCAATGTAGTACTTCATGTCCTCCAGGTAGTGCCATCTGCATAGTTGTGGTAGGACACCTTACAATAGCGGCCCCAGGATTAACCCCTGGGGAACCCCACAGGTCATAGTCATCTGGTCTGGGACACAGTTACCTATTCCAACCAAGTACTTCCTGTCCTCCAGGTAGGACCCAAACTATTTTAGGACAATGCCAGAGATTCCCACCCTGTTTTCTAACCTCATGGTCAACTGTGTCAAAGGCAGCGCTCTGGTCTAGCAGAACTGAAAGCGAGACTTTGCCTGCATTTGTATTCAGACGGATATCATTTGTCACCTTGATCCGTGAAGTAATTACACCCGCAAATTGCCACTGCCATCAGTCTGCGAGCATGATTATATATTATTATATTTCCCATTCGCTTTAATTGGTCACAGAGCCATAAATGTCCGGATCAGGACCCAGGTCCACCATTTGGTGATGGTTACTGTCCATAGGTTTGAATGTGAGTGTGAATGGTTGTTCGTCTTCTTGTGCCCTGTGATTGTCTGGCGACCGTTCCAGGGTGTACCCCGCCTCTCACCCCAAAGACAACTGGGATAGGCTCCAGCACCGCCATGACACTCCTAAAAATGAATGAATTAATGAATAAAAATGGCTGCTGGAATGTAATAAATACATATACTGCATATATAGCTACAGTACTACAGTAAGAGTATTGTGCCGCATCAACCAGACAATACACTACCAATGTATGATGCAGAATATTAACCAACTACTATGCAAGCTCAAAAGACTCAGTAAGTGGTATGAATGTGAGTGTGAATGGTTGTTTGTCTATATGTGCCCTGTGATTGGCTGGCCACCAGTCCAGGGTGTACCCCGCCTCTCACACTCAAGCCCGCGACCCTCGAGTGGATAGAAAATGCATAATGTTTGTGGACCCTGAGAAAAAAAAACATACTATACGGACAAAGAGGTTTAGTGTTGAACAAAATCAAAACAGCAAAGCATCTCAAACGTTTATCTTTTATTGCTCACCTTGAAGAAAACCGTTCTTAAACGACTCCCATTCAAGCACTCACGTCAATGAGTGCTGTGAGCGATCAATAACAACTTTGTTCCTCTCGTATTGGTGTAGATGAATGACTCATGTTGCAGGCATGATGTTCACGCAAGCGTTCCACATCACAAGTGGGTGAGTGAAATGAAATGTCCTCTGTGATGTGTTTACAAAGTTCAGTAGCCAGCTGGTTACCCTCTTATATATAAAACACACCAGGAACCCTGAAACACCTGAGATGTTGTCTTTCTTCATCTTCAGTATACAAGTCACTTGACCCAAATATTCCAATAGCCACGTATACATGGACCCAAATATTCCAATAGCCACGTTTTCATGGACCCAAATATTCCAATAGCCACGTTTTATGGACCCAAATATTCCAATAGCCACGTTTACATGGACCCAAATATTCCAATAGCCACGTTTACATGGACCCAAATATTCCAATAGCCACGTTTACATGGACCCAAATATTCCAATAGCCGTTATTATTTTTTTTATTCAAACTAAATTTCAAGACCGGACGAAGGAAAAACTGGCAATACGGAGTTATTCCGACAAGTGAAAGAAAAACTCAAGGAAGTCGGTATCACGTGATGTTGGTGTTTACGTTTTACTGGGCATGCCCCATTGAATATTCTAGTTGATTATAGCGGCGCATGTAGACAGGCCATTGGAATATTCCTTTCCATGGATACCATTGCTTTCGGAAAGCTCATTCGGAAAAATTACATTCGGAAAGACAAAAACTCGGGTGGCACGGCAGTCGAGTGGTTAGCGCGCAGACCTCACAGTTAGGAGACCAGGGTTCAATTCCACCCTCGACCATCTCTGTGTGGAGTTTGCATGTTGTCCCCTCCCACATTCCAAAAACATGCTAGGTTAATTAGTGACTCCAAATTGTCCATAGGTATGAATGTGAGTGTGAATGGTTGTTTGTCTATATGTGCCCTGTGATTGGCTGGCGACCAGTCCAGGGTGTACCCTGCCTCTCGCCCGAAGACAGCTGGGATAGGCTCCAGCAACCCTTGTGGGGATAAGCGGTAAAAATTAATGAATTCATTAATTAATGTAACATTTAGAGGGCTTCTTGGATGCACGGTGATCGAGTGGTTAGCACGCAGGCCTCACAGCTAGGAGACCCGAGTTCAATTCCACCCTCAACCATCTCTGTGTGGAGTTAGCATGTTCTCCCCGTGCATGCGTGGGTTTTCTCCGGGTACTCCGTTTTCCTCCCACATTCCCAAAACATGCTAGGTTAATTAGCGACTCCAAATTGTCCATAGGTATGAATGTGAGTGTGAATGGTTGTTTGTCTATATGTGCCCTGTGATTGGCTGGCCACCAGTCCAGGGTGTACTGGGTGATTCAGAGGGCAAATTTTTTTTTTCCCCACATGACAAGAATGGACTGAAATGAAATGTAACCACTTTAGAGTCATATTTTCATATACGGTAATTAGAATTAGATGTTTTAGTAGAACTTCGGAGTAGTAAAGTATAAGGTGTGAAGAGTGGCACTGAGGACAAAGCGCTCCATGCGATATTTAAGCGAGCCCATCTGGATCTTCCTGACCTTGGGGGGGTGGTCACACACAGCATCATCCTCCAATCGCATTGACTGATGTGCAGCGACAGCGTCTCTGTGGGTCGCATCGGAGAAGATGACGCTGATACTCCAGGGTCAACTTCTGGTTAACCAGCTGGCACCTTTTTCTTTTCCTTCTTCTCTTCTGCTTCTTCAACTCCCTCGCACATAAATGTCACTTTCTGTGGACACTCGGCGGCTGAAGAGGAGCTTTTGAAGACTCGAGTGGCTCCAGACGATCCATTTGTGATCCTTTTTCTTAGCTCGCAAGCACTTTTGTCTTTATAACATGCATGCTGCGGCCCGAGCGCTGACGTGATATTGCCTGGGGAGACATTAGCTTCATAGAACACATGTTGAGCTTACAAGGGTGTTTCAGGGCTTCTTTTCTCTATCAGCAGCTCCACAGAAAGCAGATTAAAACCTTGTGAGGTTTGCTACTCACAGTTTGAACACCATTTATGAATTTATGAGGAAAACCTGGTCCCACAAAAAAATGGCATCTCCGATCATTTTTATTCAGATGACTGACTCCAAGACGACCTATTATGCTCATTATTGTATTGAGTTGTGGACTCCTATAGAGCAGCGACACACAATAACCAGCACAGAAAGCTTTAGATCTTCCAGAATCTGCACCTATTCCAGCAGATTTTTTTAGAAACACGTTTTTGACCTACATTGGATCATTTTTGCTTGTTTAATGAAGAATATTTGTATGGGGCCATGGATTCCTATAGAGCAGCTACACACAATAACCAGCACAGAAAGCTGTAGATCTTCCAGAATCTGCACCTATTCCAGCAGATTTTTTTTTTAGAAACTCGAAAATATTTTACAATACGACAATACAAATTTTGACCTACATTGGATCATTTTTGCATGTTTAATGAAGAATATTTGTATGGGGCCATGGACTCCTATCGAGCAGCTACACACAATAACCAGCACTGAAAAGTTTAGATCTTCCAGAATCTGCTCCTATTCCAGCAGATTTTTTTAGAAACACTTTTCTAGAAACTCAAAAGTACTTTACAATCCAACAATACAAATTTTGACCTACATTGGATCATTTTTGCATGTTTAATGAAGAATATTTATATGGGGCCATGGACTCCTATAGAGCAGCTCCACACAATAACCAGCACAGGAAGCTTTTAGATCTTCCAGAATCTGCACCTATTCCAGCAGACTTTTTTTAGAAACAATTTTCTAAAAACTCAAAAGTACTTCACAGTACGACAATACAAATGTTGACCTACATTGAATCATTTTTGCATGTTTAATGAAGAATATTTGTATGGGGCCATGGACTTCTATAGAGCAGCTACACACAATAGCCAGCACAAAAAGCTGTAGATCTTCCAGAATCTGCACCTATTCCAGCAGATTATTTTGAGAAGCAATTTTTGAAAAAAATTACTTGTACTTTACAGTACAACAATACAAATTTTGACTTATATTGGATCATTTTTGCATGTTTAATGAAGAATATTTGTATAGTACCATGGATAAAAAAAAGCATGGACACCCCTGCTTAAATAAAAATGACAGCTAATAAAGATTTTATGATGGCAAAAAATTGACACCGGAACCGATTATTTTTTATTGCCATGCTTTTCTATTGGGAAAAATAATCAGAAATATGAGCATTGTGGGCCTTCCTTATCAGCAAAGAGCCACAAATGGCTTTCGTCTCTATGATGTTACACTTAATGTGGCTTCAAGATGACCCATACACACACACTCCAAATGCGGTATGACGTTAGCGTGACCTTGCCTTATCCCCCCCGTCCTTTCCCAGGCCTTGCGTTTGGGATATCAGCAAAAGCCACACTAGGAGCTGCACTGGAGGAAATAAGATTGGAGGAGGAAGTGTCGATATTTTTCTCCGAATGTGGACGATGCCCTCCAAAGATTAAAGGAAGTCTGCTTTATTTACTTTGATTTATTTGTCACGCTTCACTCTATTTAGTTCATTTTATGAGAATTATTTGGAATCATTCTTTGGTTCTTATTGCTTTTACCGTCCCTCATTAGTGTTTCGACCAATCAGCAACTAGCATGCATTTTGTTCTACCCAGCTATGCATTTTTGGTCTGCGTTTATTTCAGCCTCCACATTGTTGCTTTGTGTCAGGTGCTCATTGCTTTTGTTTTTGCTTTGCAACTGGATCAGTGAATAGCTTGTGTGGGGTTTTTCAGCTGGAAAGGTCAACACTGGGTGTCTTGTAGCAGGTGTGGGGGGGGGGGGGGGTGTTGGAAAGAAATATATGGCTGCAGGCTATCCCAGCATCCCTATTGCTTTTCACATTGTGCTTACAATGAAACCGTCAAGTCCATCTTCAATAAAAACAAAAAAAAAACGCAGAATAAGAGACTTACTTGTACTGGAAAAATGCTAAAAATATTTTTTTCCTTCCAATATTTCTCCAAACTGCAGAAAAAAATTATATTTGATTTTATTAAATGAGTGTCATTTTGCAACAACATCGCTATTCCATTCATTCATTCCATTCTCCTTTATAACATGCATGCTGCGGCCCGAGCGCTGACGTGATACTGAGCTTTTGAAGACTCAAGTTGCTCCAGACGATCCATTTGTGATCCTTTTTCTTTGCTCGCAAGCACTTTTGTCTTTATAACATGTATGCTGCGGCCCGAGCGCTGACGTGATATTGCCTGGGGAAACATTAGCTTCATAGAACACATGTTGAGCTTACAAGGGTGTTTCAGGGCTTCTATTCTATATCAGCAGCTCCGCAAAAAGCAGATTAAAACCTTGTGAGGTTTGCAACTCACAGTTTGACCACCATTTATGAATTTATGAGGAAAACCTGGTCCCACTTAGTGTAATATTTACAAAAAAAATGGCATCTCTGATCATTTTTATTCAGATGACTGACTCCAAGACGACCTATTTTGCTCATTTTTTGTATTGAGTTGTGGACTCCTGTAGAGCAGCGACACACAATAACCAGCACAGAAAGCTTTAGATCTTCCAGAATCTGCACCTATTCCAGCAGATTTTTTTAGAAACACTTTTTTGACCTAGATTTTTTGACTTACACAATTTTGACCTACATTTTTGCATGTTTAATGAAGAATATTTGTATGGGGCCATGGATTCCTATAGAGCAGTGACACACAATAACCAGCAAAGAAAGCTTTAGATCTTCCAGAATCTGCACCTATCCAGCAGATTTTTTTTAGAAACACTTTTTTTGACCTACATTTTTTTTACTTACACAATTTTAACCTATATTGGATAATTTTTGCATATTTAATGAAGAATATTAGTATGGGGCCGCGGATTCCTATAGAGCAACTACACACAATAACCAGCACAGAAGCTTTAGATCTTCCAGAATCTGCACCTATTCCAGCAAATTTTTTTTTAGAAACTCAAAAGTACTTTACAATACGACCATACAAATTTTGACCTACATTGGATCATTTTTGCATATTTAATGAAGAATATTTGTATGGGGCCATGGATTCCTATAGAGCAGCTACACACAAAAACCAGCACGGAAAGCTTTAGATCTTCCAGAATCTGCACCCATTCCAGCAGATTTTTTTAGGAACACTTTTCTAGAAACTCAAACAACCTATTTTGCTCATTTTTGTATTGAGTTGTGGACTCCTATAGAGCAGCGACACACAATAACCAGCACAGAAAGCTTTAGATCTTCCAGAATCTGCACCTATTCCAGCAGATTTTTTTTTTATAAACTCAAAAGTACTTTACAATCCAACAATACAAATTTTGACCTACATTGGATCATTTTTGCATATTTAATGAAGAATATTTGTATGGGGCCATGGATTCCTATAGAGCAGCGACACACAATAACCAGCACAGAAAGTTTTTGATATTTAGAAATGCTAAAAATACTGAAAAAACTGATATTTGATTCTATTAAATGAGTGTCATTTTGCAACAACATCACTATTCCATTCATTCATTCAATTCTCCTTCGCTTATACGGGACCGAATCCGGGGGGGGGTGCGGCAGTCTCAGTAAGTGAAGCCCAGACTTCAAGGTCCCTGGGAACCTCCTCCAGGTCCACTGGGAGGACACAAAGGTGTTCCCAGGTCAGCTGTAACATATCATCCCTCCAGTGTGTCCTGGGTCTTTCCCCGGGGGGGGGGGGGCTTCTCCCAGCTGGGCATCCACGGAACACCTCACCAGTGAGGCGTTCGGGAGCCACCTCAATTGTCAACAGCTCTACTTTGAACCCCTTTTCACTCCTCATCTCTTGGGGTATGTCCTACTATTAACAAGGGGGTAGTGGTTCCTTTAGATATGGGACACCATGGATAGATTCCTGTCAGATTATTGACACTTCACACTCAACAGGCATAATACAGGAATAATGCAAAGGCAGGCCCATTTTTTGTGGTATTATGCATTTTTTATATATATTCTATATAATTATAATATTATACAAATGCAAATAATGTAACAATTACTCCAAACTTACTTTAATCATCAGACAAATTTAAAAACAAATACATTACGACACCTAATATAGGCAACTTTGCGAGTGAATCACTGCTTTGTATGAAATATTTAGTTTCAGTCTCATGCTTGAAGGTACTGCAGCTTTTGCAACAAAAGAGGATAAATCCAACCTCGGGGAACAATTAAAATTTAAAGCATCCGTACGCACAACACTAAAAACCTTTTATGAGGAGGGAAATTACGGAATGGATTGAATAAGAAGTTCAAGGAATGTCCTTTGAGGGGACAATGGGAATGACCAGGGAATCAGGATTAGTCACCAAACTACGCATTACAGGTCTCAAACACGTGGCCCGCAGGACACTAGTTTGAGGCCCCCGCCTTGATATGAAAGTTTAATGTTAGTGCGGCCCCGCGCAAGTTTGATATGGATGCTGTATGGTATCATGTACCCAGAAAAAATTATTACGTTTGATTAATGTTCATGTTAAAGGTTAAATAACTGTTAATAGTTATCCTCCCTATCCGTGTGGAAGTGGTAAGTTTTTGGCTATTTAAGTTTAAAGGAAATAACTTGAAGGCTACGGTTTAGGTCGCTAGCTCTCTAGTTTGCGAATTAGCATGTGTCTGTTAACATAATAATAATAATAATAATAATAATAATAATAATAATAATAATAATAATAATAATAATAATAATAATAATAATAATAATAGTTATCCTCCCTATCCGTGTGGAAGTGGTAAGTTTTTGGCTTTTTAAGTTTAAAGGAAATAACTTGAAGGCTACCATTTAGGTCGCTAGCTCTCTAGTTTGCGAGTTAGCATGTGTCTGTTAATATAATAATAATAATAATAATAATAATAATAATAATAATAATAATAATAATAATAATAATAATAATAATAATAATAATAATAATAATAATAATAACTGTTAATAGTTATCCTCCCTATCCGTGTGGAAGTGGTAAGTTTTTGGCTATTTAAGTTGAAAGGAAATAACTTGAAGGCTACCGTTTAGGTCGCTAGCTCTGTAGTTTGCGAGTTAGCATGTGTCTCAAGACCCTGCAGTTGCGCAATATGTTGTAAATAAAAAGAGTATAAATGTGACTATAGTCGTGTTTTGTCATGTCTACAGGGCTCTAATAATGCTTTGTTCATTTTAATCTGAAAAAAATAATTTGTCTACCCACCAACTATATGTGGTTTCTTAAGTTTTTATTATTTGCCATTTTATTATTATTATTATATTTATTTATTACTGATTGATTGATTTTCTTTATTCTTGATTTGTTTATTTATTTTTCATCTTATTTTGTGTAGAAAAAAAGATATTTTAGAACAGTGACGTTTTTAAAAAAAATTGTTTTTAATAAATGCGTTTTTTTGTTTTTTTTAAACCTGATGCGGCCCAGTCTCACCCAGACCTGAGCTCCGGTGGCCCCCATGTAAATTGAGTTTGAGACCCCTGCATTACAGTATATTTTTCAACATAAATGGAAAACAAACCTATTAGCTTTAACTGTAACTTTTACAGTTAAAATTTTCCATGCATAAAATAATTCTAAAAGCATATAAATAATGAATGAAACGTATAAATAAACATGTATGGTTACCTATATCTTATGTTCTATTATGAGTTGAATTCAGTCGTTTTTCTCACCTTCTTTATCAAAATACCAGCACCTGCAATTTTCTTTGGCTCTCCTTGAGGTGTGAAAGACTACTAAATGTATTAATTTTTTTTTCCTATGTTTTTTTTGGACAGTGAACAGGTTTTGGAAAGAGTAGGACTAAATATAAACTTGGCGTAGACATAAAATTTGAGGCTTTTATGTGTGTGGTTGTGTGCACGGGTGCCAGACACAGTGTTTACCTGATCATTTAGGAGGGTTTTTCTGCTTTAAAGTCTTCAAATGAAACCCCCATGCTGTTGTTCCACCTCTCCATTCTGGCTTTTCCTCCTGCTGCTTCATGTTTATCACCCAATATATCCTCCGAACACCTACATTTGGAGGAATATCAGGGTAAGCGTGCGGTTTTGCTAATCTATAATTAGCAAAACGGAATGTTAAAGTAAATCATTTGGGCATCATTGTGTGCCAACAGTATTGGTATGTTAAATTAGAAACAAGTCATGTGCTTTTTTTATAGCTAAACATCAGTAAAAAATAAAAAATAAAAAAAAATAAAAAAAAATTAAAGCCAGTCTTTTAGGATTGCATTACTTGGTTTTGGTCACATGGAAAATAACAAAAGTAACCAAAAAAAATTTTCACCAATATTCATTCAACACTGCCAAAATGCCTTGGAAATTTAAAGAGGCCCTATTATTATTATTATTATTATTATTATTCTGACCTATAGAGACTCATTTCAGTAACAAAGAACTTTTGCAGAAAATGGTTAATTTTGCTGCATGCTTTGGGTGGGAAAAAGTATCTAAAAATATCTAAAAATAAAAAATTGAAAGCCAGTCTTTTAGGATTGCATTACTTGATGGTTTTGGTCACATGGAAAATAACAAAAGTAACAAAAAAAATTTTCACCGATATTCATTCAACACTTCCAAAATGCCTTGGAAATTTAAAGAGGCCCTATTATTATTATTATTATTCTGACCTATAGAGACTCATTTCAGTAACAAAGAACTTTTGCAGAAAATAGTTAATTTTGCTGCATGCTTTGGGTGGGAAAACGTATCTAAAATATCTAAAAATAAAAAATTCAAAGCCAGTCTTTAAATATTGCATTACTTGATGTATTTGGTCACATGGAACAAAACAAAAGTAACAAAAAAAATTTTCACCGATATTCATTCAACACTGCCAAAAAATGCCTTGGATATTTAAAGAGGCCCTATTATTATTATTATTCTGACCTATAGAGACTCATTTCAGTAACAAAGAACTTTTGCAGAAAATGGTTAATTTTGCTGCATGCTTTGGGTGGGAAAAAGTAAGACAATCTGGTGGACAAATATCTAAAAATAAAAAAAATTAAAGCCAGTCTTTAACATGGAACAAAACAAAAGTAACAAAAAAAATTTTCACCGATATTCATTCAACACTGCCAAAAAATGCCTTGGAAATTTAAAGAGGCCCTATTATTATTATTATTATTCTGACCTATAAATGTAGTACGAATGTTATATTCTCATGTTGAACGATGCCAAAGTTTCGGATAATGACGTTTGTGCATTAGGAAGTGATCCCTGAAAGAAGTTTGGGATGGCTCAAAACGCTCTGTTTCAGAAGGCGTGGTAAAACTGTTCCTTTGTGATGTCACAGAGGATCTCCTTATATGGTTCACAGTTATGAAGCACTTTGGGCGTGTGACCAATCACAGCGGAGGCGGGCCATGGATGGAATAAATTAAACCAGACTGTTTTGGCAGGAAGCTCTAATCCAAGGAAATATAGCTAGAATAGGTGCAGATTCTGGAAGATCTCAAACGTTTTCTGTGCGGGTTATTGTGTGTCGCTGCTCTATGGGAGATCACAACTCAATACAAAGGGTTAAAAATTGAGCATAATAAAAAAAGAATGGCATAAAATGTCCCTCAGGATCTACTCAGGGCTAAGTCTCACTGTAAATAACAATAAACGATAAAATACCAATACTGTACTCTTCTGTACTATATTGCATTCATCAGCTGACTAAAGCAATTCTCTTGTGTGCTACGCCTCTAGCGTTGTTGTCATAAGCAAAGTTCCATGTACAGCATTTTCTTTTTTATTTAAACTCCCATGAGAGTCCTTCTCAAAGTCTCCCATAAATCAAATCAGCAGTTTTCTATAAACAGTCGTTTCTTTCAAGTGTCTCCAACTCTTCTTCAAAAATAAAAATAAAACAATGCAGAAATTGGCTGTCAGCTTTATTACCCAAAAGATTGGAATAAAGTTTTAGCATTTTTTTTTTACGACACATTTCCGCCAAAGTGATTTAGTGTAACAACCATCCAAGAACAGGTGCCTGATAGTGTATTGTATTTATGACTATTTTCAGTATTTAAGCTATGCAGTTCTTCAGATATCTTGAAGTAAATTCACAATATCTGTAGTCTCGCAAACACCACTCTGTGGGGCAAGTGTTGGTGGTGTGGGGTTGCTACTAATTGGTCCAGGAACCTGAGTATCAAGTAGAGGAACCGCAAACAGTTGCAACAATGTGGTCACACACTGTTGTGGGATGGCTTTATACTCTTTCTAAACCAAGTCAGGGGTTGTCGGTCAGTCAAGAACTTCCTGGGCTAATTCCACAAGCTGGTTTGAGGTCAGGACTTCTTCTGGAGCTAGTTTGGCAAACACTACTCTGTGGGACAAGTGTTGGAGGTTTGGGTTTGCCACTAGTTGGTCCAAGAACCTGAGTATCAAGTCGAAGAACCGCAAACAGTCGCAGCAATCTGGTCACACACTGTTGTGGGATGACCTTCTACTCTTAATAAACTAAGAAGTTCTGCAAGTCAGTAGTTATTGTCTAGTTACAGTCTCGAACTTCCGAGCTAATTCCACAAGCTGGTTTAAGGTCAGGACTTCTTCTGGAGCTAGTTTTGCAAACACCACTCTGTGGGGCAAGTGTTGGAGGTTTGGGGTTGCCACTAGTTGGTTAAGGAACCTGAGTATCAAGTAGAAGAACCGTATACAGTCGCAACAATCTGGTCACGCACTGTTGTGGGATGGCTTTATACTCTTAATAAACCAAGAGCTGCTCCAAGTCAGTGGTCTAGAACTTCCAGGCTAATTCCACGACCAGGTTTAAGGTCAGGACTTCTTCCAGAGCTCGTCTGGCAGTGTGTTGGAGGTTTGGGTTTGTCACTAGTTGGTCCAGGAACCTGAGTATCAAGTAGAAGAACCGCATACAGTCACAACAATCTGGTCACACACTGTTGTGGGATGGCTTTATACTCTTTCTAAACCAAGAGCTGCTCCAAGTCAGGGGTTGTCGATCAGTCTAGAACTTTCGGGCTAATTTCACAAGCTGGTTTAAGGTCAGGACTTCTTCTGGAGCTAGTCTCACAGACACCACTCTGTGGGGCAAGTGTTGGAGGTTTGGGTTTGCCACTAGTTGGTTCAGGAACCTGAGTATCAAGTAGAAGAACCGCATACAGTCGCAACAATCTGGTCACACACTGTTGTGGGATGGCTTTATACTCTTTCTAAACCAAGAGCTGCTCCAAGTCAGTGGTTGTGTCGATCAGTCTAGAACTTTCAGGCTAATTTCACAAGCTGGTTTAAGGTCAGGACTTCTTCTGGAGCTAGTCTCACAGACACCACTCTGTGGGGCAAGTGTTGGAGGTTTGGGTTTGCCACTAGTTGGTTCAGGAACCTGAGTATCAAGTAGAAGAACCGCATACAGTCGCAACAATCTGGTCACGCACTGTTGTGGGATGGCTTTATACTCTTAGTGAACCAAGAGCTCCTCCAAGTCATTGGTTGTGTCAGTCAGTCTCGGACTTCCGGGCTAATTCCACAAGCTGGTTTAAGGTCAGGACTTCTTCTGGAGCTAGTTTTGCAAACACTACTCTGTGGGGCAAGTGTTGGAGGTTTGGGTTTGCCACAAGTTGGTTAAGGAACCTGAGAATCAAGTAGAGGAACCGCAAACAGTCGCAACAATCTGGTCAAGCACTGTTGTGGGATGGCTTTATACTCTTAGTAAACCAAGAGTCAGTGGTCTACAACGTCCAGGCTAATTCCACAACCAGGTTTGTGGTCAGGACTGTCTGAAATTGTGGAAGTCTGTGATAAACCCCACTCTGTCGAGGCGAGTGGTGGTTGAAGGATATGTAGGATGTGAAGATATGAGCGATATACTGCAACTGGTTGGTTCAAGAGCCTCTGTAGGTATGAAAGAACCAGTACACATTCACCAAAGCCTGGTTCCACAATGCTGTGGGATGGAAAGTGGTTTTGGTGGTAATGCAAGTGCAAAAATCCCACCCAGTCTAATTCCACAAGCTGCTTTTTGAAGGTTTGAATCGTACCAAACTGTGGCGGTAGGCTCTGATAAACACTACTC
The DNA here is from genome assembly GCF_030265055.1 of Doryrhamphus excisus. Lineage (NCBI taxonomy): Eukaryota > Metazoa > Chordata > Actinopteri > Syngnathiformes > Syngnathidae > Doryrhamphus > Doryrhamphus excisus. Next base: position 10,953,768 of record NC_080487.1, on the reverse strand, counting down.
TGTCAAGGCAATCATTGTCATTTTGGAGGATGGAGTGCTATACTGTGGAGATATGGAGGTACTTATTGTAAAATCTCATTTTGATATCACTCCGCATTTAAATTGCCTTCAGTGATTGATAGCACAATTAGATTTCCAATAACGGATTTGCCGCCCTGCAATGTTATGTTTAAATATACCCTCATGGAAAGCCGAGACACCGCTCTTGGAAGTGCTTAAGTCTTATCAACTTGCTCCGTTTTCCTTGTTTGCACATGTCTGTAATGAGAACTCTTAATTGCATCCTTTTCGTTCAATACCGTCTCAGCATGTTTGGACTCAAACAAAAAAAACTACGTCAGGTGTCCCCCATAAAAGGCTTTAGAACGCACAGTGAATTTTGAACCATTTAAGCGGTAAGAATTTTTTAAAACCTCCACCAAACAAACAGATTAGAGACTTTGGAAGATAATTGTGCAGTAAAAGCAAAGACAGGCAGCAGTGTTGCGCAATGATTTGAACGAGCGATTAAATCTCACTTCTCGGGAGGCGCGTAAACGCCTCCACGAGTCACATTCCTACACGTAATGACCGATTCAGGCGTGTAATGAGTGGAGATTATTTGGTCGCAAGTGTTGTTGGTTTGGGGAATAAACAGGTGGAAAGTGTGGAAGAGGGACAATGCAAATATGCGATGATCATCACTCAGCTAAATGAGGCATGTGAGTGGATTAAAGGGCGAGGCAATGGACAGAAATTAACACACGGTAATTGGAATTTGCTCCTGGATCGTGGAATTTTAATGGGATGTTTTGTTTTTTGAGGTCTTTTGGTCAGCAGAAAGGCCTCTGGTGCAGCTCTTTATTTTTGGTAGTGTATATGTTGTTGTTAGTTATTATTATTATTATTATTATTATTATTATCACCACACAAAGAAGCAAACAATATTGACATTTCAGATATTTTATTTTTTATTATTTTAATTGGCAGCTTGAAATTATATATTTCAGGTTTTTATAGTATTTATTTTATTTTTAATATATTTGGTTATATATATATTTTGGTTATTGGTTTATTAAATATTATTATAAATTATTTTATATTACATGTGTATATTACCACATACACTGTGTGTAGAATTTCAGTAGTAAAATGTTTGTTTTTAATGTATTTGACTGATAATTGTTGTTGTTGTTATTATTATTATTATTATTATTATTATTATTATCACCACAAAAAGAAGCAAACAATATTGACATTTCTTATTTTTTTTAATTGGCAGCTTGAAATATTATTTTCATATATGTATATTATAGTATTTATTTTATTTGTAATATATTTTATCTATTTCTTTATTATTATAAAATATTAATATTATATAAATATATATTAATATTATATAAATATAATATATATTTATTAACAATTATTATAAATTATTTTATATTATATGTGTATATTATCACATACACTGTGTGTAGAATTTCAGTAGTGAAAATGTTTTAATGTATTTGAATGATAATGACTAGTAACTATGTATGTTATATTTCTTATATTTAAAAATAGTGTTTTAAATTCCAGCTAATTCGAGTACTTAGAAAAAGCATTACACAAATGTGATGTATGATTATATACACCCTTTAAATGGCTTAATTCCAAACCATAAGTGAAAAGAATAAACAAAATAATTGGCTTTTAAAATGAGCTGAGAGACCAAATCTAAAAGGGCCAAGAAAATTAGAAAATGAAGGCGTTTAATTTACATAAGCTTAACAGTTATGTGAAGTCTGCTTTTTGGATTTTTTTTTTTTACTGTATTTAAAAAGCTTTGTTGGCTGAGAAAAAGTACTCGGTACAGTCAAACACCAAAAAATATTGTTTTTTTTTCTTGTACTTTAATAATAAACTTCAATGCGGTAAAGACAACTCGTCACATATAAAAAGTTGACAGGATGTCGTAAACATTTAATGAGATGAGCAGTGAAATGGCGTCAGCAAAAAAAAAAAAAACTGTTACCATAATATTTGTTTTAACCCCAATGAAAACCAATAGGAAAGATTTCAGTGCATCATCTGCCCTTTGTTCATATTTATGAAGCAATGCCACCCAAAGTGTCGTCATCAATAAACAAGATATACATACGTGAATATCTAACACATGATTTTAATGAGTCGTTAAAGCCAAAGTCATCGGGGCAGGCGGCTGAACAATCCTGACAGCTCCTCAATTAGTAATACAACATTACATGAAGGAACATTTATGCACCCACAAGCCTCCACAACAGCCCCTGTTGGTCCTGTTTGATTGCCAATTGTGACATTTTTCGAGCAGAAAGTCGCAATGTTCTGAGAATGAAGTCATCATGTGAGGATTTAATTATTTGGAAGAATGTTACACAACTATTATTGGAATGGAATTACTCAGAATAATATGATTTTTATCATTTTGTAGAATAAAGTTGTATTGAAAAGTACTGAGAATAGTCGTATTTTTAGGAAACGCTCATTTTGAGCATAGCCGCACTATAACAAGAATAACATTGCAATATTACAATAAGGTATTTAACAATACACTGTAACATTGCATTTTTTATATTGAGTTGTGTTCTCCTATAGAGCAGCTACACACAATAACCCGCACAAAAAACGTTTTAGATCTTCCAGAATCTGCACCTATTCCAGTTGTATTTCCTGCAAACCTCTGAGCCTCCACCACAGCCCTGTTGGTCCTGTTTGATTGCCAATTGTGACATTTTTCGAGCAGAAAGTTGAGAATTAAGTCATCATGTGAGGATTTAATTATTTTGAAGAATGTTACACAACTATAATTGGAATTGAATTACTCAGAATAATATGATTTTATCAGAAAAAAGCTGTCAATATTATATGCAATATTACAATAAGGTATTTAATAATACACTGTAACATTGCATTTTTTATACTGAGTTGTGTTATCCTATAGAGCAGCTACACACAATAACCCGCACAGAAAAAGTTTTAGATCTTCCAGAATCTGCACCTATTCCAGCTTGGAATGGAATTACTCAGAATGTGAATGTGATTTTCATCAGAAAAAAGCTGTCATGTTCATAGAAAAAAAAGTTGTATTGCAAAGTACTGAGAATTGTCCTATTTTTGGGAAACACTAATTTTGAGCGTTACGGTATTTAATAATACACTGAAACATTGCATTTTTTAGGAGAAGTCACAATGTTACGAACAAAAAAAGTTGTCTTTATATTTGTATTTTTAAAAGGGACCTATTATGATCATTTTCTGACCCTTTATATTGAGTTCTGGTCTCCTATAGAGCAGCTACACACAATAACCCGCACAGAAAACGTTTTAGATCTTCCAGAATCTGCACCTATTCCAGCTGAATTTTCTTGGATTTGTGTTTCCTGGCAAAATTAATTTATTCCACCCCACTCCACTGTGATTGGTCACACACTGAATGTTCTTCCTCATTATAAACCATATAAGGAAAGGACATCTGTGAGGTCACAAAAGAACGGTTTTACCACGCCTTTTGAAACCGAGCATTTGATCTCTGAAAGAAGTTTGAGATGGCTCTGAATGCTCGGTTTCTGAGATTTTTTTCCAACAACGCTCGCTGTGACATCACAGTGGGCCAGACTTCCTTATATGGGCGTTCCTGAATACAAGCTGTAAATTTGCTTCAATTTTCATATGTTTCGGAACAAATTCAAATGAAAACCGAGGTACCGAGTACGGCATTAGTGAATATAAGACGACGCTGAACATAAAACGGAGGTTTCACTTTCAACCCCACTTTTTTTAGAAATATTTTTGAGGGGGAAAAAGACGGAAGAAACACTTGAGTGCTGCAAGAGGAATCTTCGTATCGAACAGACCGCTGGAATCACATGTGACGTGCCGCTCCCGCAACACGCTTCCCTTGAGGTCCGTCCAGTGTTCTCCCATAGAGCAGCTACACACAATAACCTGCACAGAAAACGTTTTAGATCTTCCAGAATCTGCACCTATTCGAGCTGTATTTCCTTGGATTTGAGTTCCCTGCTAAAACGGTCTGGTTTAATTTATTCCACCCACGACCTGCGTTCGGGTACGCCCACTCCACTGTGATTGGTCACACGCCGAATGTTCTTCCTCATGATAAACCATATAAGGAAATGACATCTGTGAGGTCACAAAAGAACGGTTTTACCACGCCTTTTGAAACCATCGTTTTGAGCCATCCTAAACTTCTTTCAGGGCTAACTTCCACTTTTCTGGACCTATAAATGTTGTTATCGTGTTCAACTATACTAAAGTTTCAGATAATAAGGTTTGCACATTTGGAAGTGATCCCTGAAAGAAGTTTGAATGGCTCTGAATGCTCGGTTTCTGAGAGTTTTTTCCAACACCGGCTCGCTGTGACATCACAGTGAGCCAGACTTCCTTATATGGGCGTTCCTGCATACAAGCTGTAAATTTGCTTCAGTTTTTTTTTCAGTTTTTTTTATCAGAACTTCCGGAACAAATTCAAATGAAAACCGAAGTACCGAGTACCGCATTAGTGAATATAAGACGACCCTGAACATAAGACGGAGATTTCACTTTCAACCCCACATTTTTAAATTAATTTATTCCCACCCACAGCCTGCATCCGGGTACGCCCACTCCACTGTGATTGGTCACACGCCGAATGTTCTTCCTTGTTATAAACCATATAAGGAAAGGACATCTGTGAGGTCACAAAAGAACTGTTTTACCACGCCTTTTGAAACCGAGCGATTTGAGCCATCCCAAACTTCTTTCAGGCTAACTTCCACTTTTCTGGACCTATAAATATTTTTAGAATGTTGTATTATCGTGTTCAACTATACCAAAGTTTCAGATAATAAGGTTTGCACATTTGGAAGTGATCCCTGAAAGAAGTTTGAATGGCTCTGAATGCTCGGTTTCTGAGAGTTTTTTCCAACACCGCTCGCTGTGACATCACAGTGAGCCAGTCTTCCTTATATGGGCGTTCCTGAATACAAGCTGTAAATTTGCTTCAGTTTTTTTTTTCCGTTTTTTTTGTCAGAACTTCTGAAACAAATTCAAATGAAAACCGAAGTACCGAGGTACTGAGTACGGCATAAGTGAATATAAGACGACCCTGAACATAAAACGGAGGTTTCACTTTCAACCCCACATTTTTAAAAGGGGAAAAAAGAAGGAAGAAACACTTGAGTGCTGAAAGAAGAATCTTCGTATCGGAACAGACCACTGGAATCACATGTGACGTGCCGCTACCGCAACACGCTTCCCTTGAGGTCCGTCCAGTAGTGCTGATTAAAGACTGCAGCTACACAGCAGCATGACAAGTCACACGTCACCGCTCTGTATTTAGAAGGGAACCTGGAAAAGTGACTACAACCGAGCAAGATAGGATGACATTTGGGGGGAGGAAAAAAAAATGTTTTTTTTTTTATATTCACCATCTGTTTCTTGGTGATTTACAAAGTTGGCAGAATCACAGCTTCCTAATGAGTGCTGGCGGTGTGTGTGTGTGTGTGTGTGTGTGTGTGTGTAGAACAGTAGATGGGGGCATATTGGCTCATGGATCAGTCTCACGGTGAGCCATGTCAGCTCCTCCACTTGCTGACCCGAACGATTGACCAAGTGAACTCATTTTGATTAGACTCATTTTGCTGACCTTTGAGTGGTCCACTATCAGTTTTTAGTCTTGTCACTGGGGTTCAATACCGTCAAAAGGTGCAACTTTTGTACTCTCGACAACACAATTCCAAAACTAACTGTGTAACTATATAATATTTTTCAAATAGTAATCTATCAGTATAGTAACTATAATGTGATTTCCTTATATTACCACATACATGACTTTTGTATGAATAAAATGTAAATCATATAAGCCTTATACAAAGCACAATATAAAGGGTCAGGCAAAATGATCTGACACATTTCTAGGTTAAATAAAAGGCAAATAAAGTAAAGTAACAAAAAAATGTTGTTGATTGTAGGTGGCAGAAAATTAATGAATGAATGAAAGTATTAAAAACATAAGAAAACAAGGGCCATATTGTACTGTACGCTAACCAAAAAATGTACTACTCTTGATCACAAATTCAAGGGAAAATTTGACCATACATTTTCAACATTAACCAAAAATAAACATGCAAACCAGGGCGGTCACTAACCAAGGTTCCACTGTAGACAATCCCACTTTTTCTTTTTCAAGACCCATTTTTCAAAACAGAACAGACAAGAAATAAATAGCATATCTTCTTCAATATTGGAGAAGTACACAAAAAAATGTACACAAACCCAGGGAAAAATTTGACCATACATTTTCGACATTACCCAAAAAAAAAAAGCATGCAAACCAGGGCGGTCCCTAACCAAGGTTCCACTGCACACAATCCCACTTTTTCTTTTTCAACACAGAACAGACAAGAAATAAATAATGTATCTTCTTCAATATTGGTGAAGTACACAAAAAAATGTACACAAACCCAGGGAAAATTTGACCTATACATTTTTGACATTAACAAAAAAAACCATGCAAACCAGGGCGGTCACTAACCAAGGTTCCACTGTAGACAATCCCACTTTTTCTGTTCTACACAAACCCAGGGAAAATTTGACCATACATTTTCGACATTAACAAAAAAAAAAACATGCAAACCAGGGCGGCCTTAACCAAGGTTCCACTGTAGACAATCCCACTTTTTCTTTTTCAAGACCCATTTTTCAAAACAGAACAGACAAGAAATAAATAACATCTTCAATATTGGTGAAATAATTGGAAGATTACAATACAAAAACATACGAAAGCTTTAATCGAACAAAACAGATTTCCTTCGTGACGTTCTGTGGTGTGCACATTTGTCTTAGATAAAGCTAATGAATTGTTTTGCTCTCGATCACAAACTCAAGGGAAAATTTGACCATACATTTTCGACATTAACCAAAAAAAAAAACATGCAAACCAGGACGGTCACTAACCAAGGTTCCACTGTAGACAATCACACTTTTTCTTTTTCAAGACCCATTTTTCAAAACAGAACAGACAAGAAATAAATAATGTATCTTCTTCAATATTGGTGAAGTACAAAAAAATGTACAGAAACCCAGGGAAAATTTGACAATACATTTTCCACATTAACCAAAAATAAACATTCAAACCAGGGCGGTCACTAACCAATGTTCCACTGTAGACAATCCCACTTTTTCTTTTTCAAGGCCCATTTTTCAAAACAGAACAGACAAGAAATAAATAGCATATCTTCTTCAATATTGGAGAAGTACACAAAAAAATGTACACAAACCCAGGGAAAAATTTGACCATACATTTTCGACATTAACCAAAAAAAAAAACATGCAAACCAGGGCGGTCCCTAACCAAGGTTCCACTGCAGACAATCCCACTTTTTCTTTTTCAAGACAGAACAGACAAGAAATAAATAACATATCTTCTTCAATATTGGTGAAGTACACAAAAAAATGTACATAAACCCAGGGAAAATTTGACCATATATTTTCGACATTAACCAAAAAAAAAAACATGCAAACCAGGACGGTCACTAACCAAGGTTCCACTGTAGACAATCCCACTTTTTCTGTTCTACACAAACCCAGGGAAAATTTGACCATACATTTTCGGCATTAACAAAAAAAAAAACATGCAAACCAGGGCGACCTTAACCAAGGTTCCACTGTAGACAATCCCAATTTTTCTTTTTCAAGACCCATTTTTCAAAACAGAACAGACAAGAAATAAATAACATATCTTCAATATTGGTGAAATAATTGGAAGATTACAATACAAAAACATACGAAAGCTTTAATCGAACAATCAAAACAGACTATTGCACACTTGAGACTCATTTGTTCGCTCATCCGAAATTTGGCAGAAAACCGTGTGCCTTCTCATACGGAAGACAAAAACCGCAATAAATCGCCGGTGCTGTCCATATCTCTGCACGACTGAACAAACCAAATCGGATCTTTTACTTTTTATGACTCTTTGCCAGCAGCGGCAAGCGCACTTTTCAGGCTGCCTGTCCAGCCACTCTCATGTCCGTCCGTCCATTGGGCCCATTCTTCTTATGAAGGCAATATCTCAGCAGCAGCTGGGAGGGAATTTCATTACAGAGGAACAAACTTCCGCTCTGATTGAGTGGGCGATATCTTAATGCACCTTATTATTTACTGTAATTCTGGAATGAATTGAGCCATAACGATAAGATTCACATCCCCGCATCCCTAAATGTGGCCCGCGGGACACTAGTTTGAGGCCCCCCGCCTTGATATGAAAGTTTGATATGGATGCTGTATGGTATCATGTACCCGGAAAAAATTATTACGTTTGATTAATGTTCATGTTAAAGGTTAAATAACTATTAATAGTTATCCTCCCTATTTGTGTGGAAGTGGTAAGTTTTTGGCTATTTAAGTTTAAAGGAAATATTACTTGAAGGCTACCGTTTAGGTCGCTAGCTCTCTAGTTTGCGAGTTAGCATGTGTCTGTTAATATAATAATAATAATAATAATAATAACTGTTAATAGTTATCCTCCCTATCCGTGTGGAAGTGGTAAGTTTTTGGCTATTTAAGTTTAAAGGAAATATTACTTGAAGGCTACCGTTTAGGTCGCTAGCTCTCTAGTTTGCGAGTTAGCATGTGTCTGTTAATATAATAATAATAATAGTAATAATAATAATAAGAATAACTGTTAACAGTTATCCTCCCTATCCGTGTGGAAGTGGTAAGTTTTTGTCTTTTTAAGTTTAAAGGAAATAACTTGAAGGCTACCGTTTAGGTCGCTAGCTCTCTAGTTTGCGAGTTAGCATGTGTCTGTTAATATAATAATAATAATAATAATAACTGTTAATAGTTATCCTCCCTATCCGTGTGGAAGTGGTAAGTTTTTGGCTTTTTAAGTTTAAAGGAAATAACTTGAAGGCTACCGTTTAGGTCGCTAGCTCTCGAGTTTGCGAGTTAGCATGTGTCTGTTAATATAATAATAATAATAATAATAATAATAATAATAATAATAATAATAATAATAACTGTTAATAGTTATCCTCCCTATCCGTGTGGAAGTGGTAAGTTTTTGGCGATTTAAGTTGAAAGGAAATAACTTGAAGGCTACCGTTTAGGTCGCTAGCGCTCTAGTTTGTGAGTTAGCATGTGTCTCAAGACCCTGCAGTTGCGCAATATGTTGTAATAAAAAGAGTATAAATGTGACTATAGTCGTGTTTTGTCATGTCTACAGGGCTCTAATAATGCTTTGTTCATTTTAATGTGAAAAAAATAATTTTCAGCCACCAACTATATGTGGTTTATTAAGTTTTTAATTATTTGCGTTTTATTGTTATTATTATATTTATTTATTTATTACTGATTGATTGATTTTCTTTATTTTTGATTTTTTAATTTATTTTTCATCTTATTTTGTGTAGAAAAATAAAAAGTAAGATATTTATAACAATGGAATGTTTTATCAGAGCTTTTCTTGTAGGTTTTTTATTTATTTTTTTTTAATAAATGCGTTTTTTTGTTTTTTTTTGGAAAACCTGATGCTGCCCAGTCTCACCCAGACCCGAGCTCCAGTGGCCCCCCAAGTAAATTGAGTGTGAGACCCCTGAGTAAGAGGACGGATATTTTATTTTTTTTTTTGTCTCGCCATCAGACAAAACAGCCGTCGTCCCAGCAGTATCATCATGTTGGGCAGAAATGCTCATTACAAAACGTAATTAATGAAGCGAATCCTGCCAAGGCAAACGCTGAAGGATGGCAGACTTGATTTCCTTCGTGCCGTTCCGTGGTGTGCACATTTGTCTTAGATAAAGCTAATGAATTGTTCTGCTCTCGATCACAAACTCAACCACAAACAGTGTGGGGAGGAAGAAAAGGGAAATGGTATTGAAGCTTGAACAAAAATGATTTGTATTTGTTGGTTTGTCCGTTTGTTCGCGTGGATACTTGAAATTTTTGCTTTCTTTTCCAGTTTTTGGCATCATTACGAATCCCTATGCAACATACCATACAATATAACGTAGTAGACAGAACATAATGACAACAACTCGAAACTAATGAGCACACTTTACAATATAAGAACTCAAAGACTTGCTACATGTGACGTAATCTGACGAAAATCTACAATGTTCACCACAAATTATTTGTTTATTTGCAAGCAGGCTATTTCCTGGTTCACTGAGAACAACATAGAAATAGAATAAGGGCACTGTACCATTGTTAAATTATTGTAAATAGACTAATTTTTAATTTTATGACATTTTTTTTTCCTCAGAAATTCAAAGTTGTACATTGAAGAATAGAGGACTTCACCTTCGCCGTTTGTTTACATTTATCATTTATATATTTTCATTCAGTATATTTGTTCACTTCCTGCTTTCCTAATATAGTTTTTAAGTTATGTTTTTTGGGGGTTTTTATTATTGTTTTTTGTCAATGACAAATAATAATGTGTACCATAGTAACTGTCAATATCGTGAAATATATATATATGTATATATATACGTATATATATATATATATATATATTACATTTGTTCACTTCCTGCTTTCTAATATAGTTGAAGTTTTTTGTTAGTTTTTTCATTTTTTTATTATTATTTTTTTTGTCAATGACATAATAGGTACCATAGTAACTGTCAATATCGTGAGATATATATATTACATTTGTTCACTTCCTGCTTTCCTAATATAGTTTGTTTTGGGTTTTTTATTATTGTTTTTTTTGTCAATGACAAATAATAATAGGTACCATAGTAACTGTCAATATAGTGATATATATATATATATATATATATATATATATATATATATATATATTACATTTGTTCACTTCCTGCTTTCCTAATATAGTTGAAGTTTTTTTTGTTTGTTTTTTATTTTTTTATTATTTTTTTGTCATTGACATAATAGGTACCATAGTAACTGTCAATATAGTGATATATATATTACATTTGTTCACTTCCTGCTTTCCTAATATAGTTGAAGTTTTTTTTTATTATTTTTTTTTTGTCATTGACATATATATATATATATTTACATATATATATATATAAAAAACATTTATTCACTTCCTTCTTTCCTAATATGGTTTAAGTTCTTTTGGGGTTTTTTGTACCTGCTTGTGATCATTACAGGAGTTGTGTCTCTGCATACTGGGGGGGTCGGGGGGGGGGGGGGGGGGGGGTGAAGCATTCAACCGCTCCACGCATATAAATAGTTACAACATAAAATGTATGATCTGATGCAAATTATCATCACTATTTATTATTATAGTTAAGACTTTTAAGAGTTTCATTGTTGATAATGATATCAGTGTTTATACATGATTTGTGTACTAGTATGGCAATTAAGAGTTGTCAAGGTCAGCTGGTCCTGCCTGGGCGGAGCCACCTGCACACACCTGAGAGCAATCTGAATCAGGCCTTCTTAACCCATGCTGGGAGACCCGCTTGTTGCCATATTGTTTCAGGGACTTGAACTGCTACCTGCTCAACCATTTACTTGTTTTTTGTATTTTTATATGCACTTTGTCTTTTGTAAGAAAAATATTGTTTTAAAATCTTACCATTTTATCATGGTGACAGTTTGACCCTGGAACAGATTATCTCTACTTGATTATTTCCTATGGGAATAGAGTATGCATGCACCTCAATAGACAGGGAATAAAATCACTAATACAATAACAATGTATTTTGTTGCCTAGTCAGACATGTTCTGTTTCAAATGCATGCAGTATTTGTGTAATTTTCCACCCATGATCCAACAATATACAGTCAGAGAGGGTCTGTGTATGTCCTGAGCCCACAGTGAGCAAAATAAGAAGTGAACAGTGAAGTGCACATAAGGAGACCCACTCAGCCTTCAGCTGAAAATGGAAAAATCCTCTGAACCAAAAAGACTGTTTGGATTATATACGACATATACTGCTTTTATATTGCTCACACAAGCTCTTGTTTTACTATGAGCGCCTCTGAAAGAATACAGATGATGATTCGTTGTCCATGTAACGTTTCTTTTATGTTTAATGAACACACCATATGCAACACTGAGTCCTTGTCCAACACTTGTCCTAATAAGGGCATGACCCTATTGCCTTTTTATCTCTTTTTAACACAACATGCTGCTATTTGAATGAAAAACTCTTTATATCAATATAATATACTGTATGTTTGTAAAGAATTTCCACTCCCATGTTTTCTACATGGGTAATGAATTGCACAAGGTTGAATTGTAAGCGTATTAGAATGCATTGCACAATAGCAGAGGCTCTCCCAACACAAATTAAAGGTGAAAAATTGAAAAAAGTGGGAATAAATATGTGTTTCCTGTATTGACATAATATCTGACTGACGTGTATTTAAAAAGATACTGTAAAAAAATTGCCCAAAAGGGAACTATTGACATCATTCTAACCAGAATAACCTGACTATCAAGTAGAACGGTGGGTTCACTTCATTCGTTGTAGCGGGCAGCCCGGTGCCGTTCACAAATAGCGTTTAAACATATGGGGGGAAAGAAACTTAATTTATAATTTATCGATATTAACCTATAAAATATAAAAAAGTGTCATGCAGTCTTAAAAATGTGATCACATAAAGTTGACAGTTTTTTGTTGTTGCTTTTTCCTCACTTTCGGTGTTGAAAATCAACGTCCCCATTGCGGAAGTGACGTCACGGCGCCGTAATTCAAACTTCAGGAAGCGTAAAGGAGAAACGGTTTTCCTGTCTGACACACAGACGGAGGATTTTTACATCGAAGCGACTATTCTGTTCATAAGTGAGTGTTATTGTGTTTTTTTCTTAAAAATGAGCCTTTATAGGTTTAATTTTAAAGGTCGAATTGCCTGCGGAATATTTTAGTCTTTTTGTTTTGTTACTTTATAATGACAGGTGTATGTCTTGTTTGCTTCCTATACAGGTTAGCTAGCTAACTGTTAGCTAGCTGGTTTGTTTATGTGTACAGACAAAAATGTTTTTTATTTTGTAAAAACAGACTCTGAATGAGTTTATTATACCAAATATTAAGGAGGCTCTGTTTTATTAAGGATGTTTTATGCTTCTGATGCTACTGTAGCTCTAATACTACCCTGGTATATATTATATTGATATATAGGTTTCCTATACCAACACTGTTAAATCTCCTTTCATAGCAGGCCCAACTCCTGTGAGCTGCAATGACCTCGAAAGGCGCAAAAGACACCATTGTGGCCAAACTGGGCTTCAAATCTGGCAGTTCGGCCTCCAAAGCAGAAGCAGAAGTGGAGAAAGTTAAAAGGGAGAATGCTCACCTCAGGAAAAAGATTGACGAACTGGCCAAACGACACATCAGACCGCCCGACTCGGACAAAAGCAAGCTGCTGGAAGTGAGGAGCATCGGGGAAAGGGGGGTCAAATGTCTTGGCTATCGGGGTGTGACATGTTCCACTATTTCAATCTTACCGCCTTTTTTGTGTCATGTTTTGATTTATTTCAGAGGATTGTTTCACTGGAGACGCTTCGAGAGAGGCACAATCAACAGATTCTGGTCAAAGAGCAAGAATTGGAAGTTGTGAGACAGCAGCTGAAAGCTGAGGGCGGAGAGGCATGTATACAATAAAAGTTCGACTTTTGTATTATTTAACTAAACTATGAAATAGTCAAATAGGATTTGGAACATGCACAGCAGGAGATCGGGTTCGATTCTCCATGTGGAGTTTGCATACGTGGGTTTTTGCCGGGTACTCCGGTTTCCTCCCACATTCCAAAAACATTCTAGGTTAATTGCCATTGTCTATCGGTATAAATGTGAGTGTGAATGGTTGTTTGTCTATATGTGCCCTCTGATTGGCTGGTCCCAACAGCTGGGATAGGCATTTTCTAAGCGGTACAAAATAAATAAATGAATGAATATTGGCCCTTCTTTTCCAATAAGCAATAAACACAAACAAGTAATTTGAAAAGTAGTCTTTCAAAATACTGCCCTATGGGAGTATTATTCAGAAAATATTCGAAGAAAAAAGTTGTACCGTTTTAATACAAAAATAACATTATTGTTAGAGAAAAACATTTTGAGACTATAGTCATATTACAAAAATATTACAACAATAACATTAATTTTGAGAAAACTGTCTTATTATTACCAGTATGGTAATATTATGACAAAATATCACGTTGGGAGTAGGGTTGGCTGATATATATATTTTTTTATACCGGTATAGATTCTTCCAATGATAAGAAAATATATAAATGATAAATGTAAACAAACGGCGAAGGCCAATTTTTATAATTGTTTTACAATTACCGATGAAGACTTGCCAAAAGAATCCAGTTATCAAATTTAATACAAAAAAATAATACAAAAATAAAGAAAAACAACGTTTTGAGACTATAGTCATAATATTACAAGAATAATGTAATGTTGCGACAATAAAATTGTGTGTCTTAATGTTACTAGAATGGGAATATTATGACAAAATATCACGTTGGGAGTTTATATACCGGTATAGATTCTTCCAATGATAAGAAAAAATATATATAAATGATAAAGGTAAACAAACGGCGAAAGCAAAGGACAATTTTTATAATTGTTTTTTTTTTATATATTTTTTTTATTTATTTTTTAATTGTTTTTAAAAAAAATATTTTTTTTTTTTATAATTGTGTTTTACAATTCCCAATGAAGACTTGCAGTTATCAAACCGGCTATCAATTCACTGTGTTGTATCTAGTAGAGAAGTTTAACCAAGATGATACTATTACTACTTGGCATCCGTTACACATGCACACTGCAAATCTATTTCCTGTACTCTGCAATGTACAACATTGCATTTATGAGGAAAAACAATGTCTTCCAATTTGTCTATTTACATGTATTTGCAATTCTTCAATGTCTTCTTTAAATGGGCACCGTTTCAGGTGGTGGCGGCGCTGCAGTCCCAGCTGGACCAGCGGCGGAAAGATGCGGAGCAAAGAGACCTGCAGTTTCAGACTCTGTCGCAGGAGACGGAGAACCTGAAAAACAAGCTGGCCACCGTTTCCGCCCGCTGCCAGTCCCTGGAAACACAAGCAGGGGTACATCTTTCTATCTGTTCATGTGTGAATCCATCTACTTAATTAACAGCAATACTATGTGCATTTATAGCTCTGGCCACTAGGTGGAACTGTTTGACTTAGGCAGTCTGTGTGTAATCCTCCCCACCTCATCACAACAAACATCAGCATGAAAACACACTCCAACACCGCTAGTGTCATGTTGCGCTTTTGTCACGTTAAAATATTAATAGTTTGTGTACTAGTGTGTACTTTTTGACTCCTGCTGGCGGTTCAAACACGGTACACAACACTTTGGATGCGGTGGCGGTTTAGTTTACGTTGAAGGTGCTGGACAAATTGACTTTGAAGTACATCACATGTTTACCGTTTACCGCCCTTCCCAGGTTGCTGCATTAACCTCACAAGACATAATCTGACCCACCGACCCCGATACCCTTTCCCCTCTTGTACTTCCTGCATGCACGAAAGCTATTAGTTGGCTTAGCGTATGTGAGGATATGTGTGTGTGTGTGTCTTTAAATCCATCATGCAGGGTGAAAGTTGACAAGCTCACCGTGCTCGTCTGCAGGCCGCACAGATGATCATTTAGATGCCCGCCCATTGTGACAGCACCATGAAGGGTTCGCACCGGGGCTTAGATGTAGGGTTGGTGTCAGACACGTGGATTTTTTTTTTCCCCCGTAAGGGGGGGGGGGTTGACTGTCAGGGAAGCGCATCCCCCTCGGGGTCACGAAAGAGCAGAAAATGTACACAGATGTCTAATACAAAGAAGCATCTGACAGGGGTTGTTGAGAGGAACGCAGTTTGTGTGTGTGGGGGGGGGGTGCAGGGAGACTGAGTATTAAAAGTCTGAAAAAAATCCCTCACACCGAGGCTGACAAATTGGATATATCCAACCTCGGATATATCGGAAATTCGCTCACAACGGACAGATAAAAAAAGAACCAATTTTTCTGTAATGCATTTCCAATAAAAATTCATTGCATATATCGGATTTTTTATAACGGATTTCGCCTATTTCGGACAAAATCTCCAGTCCCGTTCCAATGCATTTCCATTAAATTTCCCTCGCATATATCGGATGGCCGCATCGTGGCGCTCCGATTCGCCGAATCGTGACAGGCCGCTATACGACGTCATTTGCAGCGTTGCCTGCGCGTCCAGGTACATTGGAAACATAGTCAAGGAAGTGCCTTTTTATAACGGATGAAATCCGATGTACGCATATACCGGATATAAATCCGATATATGCGTAAAACAGACATTTTCCGGTATACGCATATAACGGATTTCGCTTATATCGGACAAAACCAGTGGGAACAATTGAATCCGATATATCCGAGGTTTACTGTATAATAAATTGCTGGCCAGTTAAACAAAAAAATCTACATTATAATAGGAGAGATGCTGTTTTTGATTAACTGTATTATTTAACCAAAGAAAAGTGATCACATGGTCATTTATTTGTAATGCACAGCATACTGTAGCAGCAAGTGAACCAATGTTGTAATAGCGGAAAGCAGCAAAAAGCTCAGCCTGCATCAGTAGTACTAGTTTTTTTTGTAAAAAGTACAATACAGCTAGCAGGGGTTTCACAACAAAATCAACTTTTAAACTTTTTTTTAAACAACTTTTAAGTGCATGCAGAGGTAGATAAACTCGGGGATGCTGACTACTTCATTCATTTTCTACCAATTTTCCTCACTAGGGGTGCTGGAGCCTATCCCAGCTGTCTTTGGGCGAGAGGCTGGTCGGCAGCCAATCAAACAGGGCACATATAGGCAAACAACCATTCACACTCACATTCATACATATTCCATCGTTCCATGTTTTTTGGAATGTGGGAGGAAACCGGAGTACCCGGAGAAAACCCACGCATGCACGGGGAGAACATGCAAACTCCACACAGACATGGCCGAGGGTGGAATTGAACCCATGTCTCACCACACCACTTGACCGCCGTGCCGCCCTGTTGACAACTTTTACTATAAATTGCAATATTGAGGAGTTAGTAAAAAGGGGGTTGCCTACAGCCACAGCTGGCACTATGCATTTATATTTTATTGTGTCATTAGAATGGACAGACGCCCCCCGCAGACCTGGCCTTGGTACAAGACCAGCTGAAAGATGTGAGTCTTATCACCCCCCCATTTTGGTTCAATGCATGATCTCCAAGCATGAAGTCCTAAAGTGTCTCCACCGCTCAGGCGCTGGAGAAGAACCAGCAGTGGCTGGTGTACGACCAGCAGCGGGAGGCCTTCGTTCAGTCGGTCCTGGCCCGAACGCACGAGCTGGAGCAGCAACAGCAGCAGCAGCTCAACCGGGGGGCCAAGCAGCAGGACGCCGCCGCCACAAACGAGG
Organism: Doryrhamphus excisus; assembly: GCF_030265055.1. Classification (NCBI taxonomy): domain Eukaryota; kingdom Metazoa; phylum Chordata; class Actinopteri; order Syngnathiformes; family Syngnathidae; genus Doryrhamphus; species Doryrhamphus excisus. The sequence continues at coordinate 10,936,383 of NC_080487.1, read as the reverse complement.
CCGCTTCCGGCCGCTCCGAGAAGGAAACTCAGCTGGTGAAAGAGTTGGAGAAGCAGCTTGAAAGAACGCAGCACGAGCTCCAAACGCAGAAGGAGCAGGTTTGATTCCGAATCCAGCATTTGTTGTGGATGACAATGTCGCAAAAGCCAGAATGTTCGATTAAATTTGATTTAATTTTGGAATAGGTGCAGATTCTGGAAGCTCTAGAAAGCTTTCTATGTGGATTTCACATGTATAGCTGCTATGTAGGATTCCGGTGAATACAGTAATAAGTTATTAATCCGTTTTGTGCAGAATATTCAAAGATGCGCCGATGTGCAGCACCAATCTGAACAGGTCGCCAAACTCCAGGAGGAAATGTCGTCGCTGCAGCGGCGCTTCGACGCCAAGTGCGATGAGCTGGTGTTCCTCCAGAGGAAGTACAAGGATTGTGGCAAAGAGCTGGAGGGGGCTCGGGCGCAGCTGCAGACGGAGCGTCTCAGTAACAGGTGCCACGTTTGACGCCCTACGACAAAAAGACTTTCACTCATACTGTTTTTTATTTTATTCAACGTAGACATGCCGTGTCTGAGGAAAGGCAGGTGTCGTCGGAGCGAGCAGACAGGATGAGAGCCGAGCTGGAAAGCGCCGACTTCAGACTGGAGGAGGAACGGAAGAGATCTGCCGAACTTCTTCTTCAAGTATGTTTTCAGCTGTTTTTCGGTATCCCGATTTGAGCGCATACGCTAATGTTAACTTATCCAACATGGCAGATCAACCTGCTGCAGAAGTCTCTCCTGAGCCAAAACGAAGACCAGAGGAGGACGGCGGCACTGGAGCAACAGGTGACTCTCCAACTCACCTTGACTTCTATTCACACCGTTGCTATGACACCGTGTACTATGACTGCAATGTTATTGAAAATAATATCAAGCGATGCAAATACAGCACGACACATGACCATGAATGACATCTTGGAGCACACCATGTGGATTGTAGTCAAAATGTTCAGATTACAATTGAATGCATCACATAATCAGTTCACAGTTCCACATGTCCGAAAGGAGTAGGAAGAAGCAAAGCTTATTAAATCCTACCCCCTCCATCTGGTACTTTTACAATCAGTAACTGTTAAATTTGTTCACTTCCTGCTTTCCTAATATAATTCAATTTTTTAAATTTATTTTATTTTTATTTATTTAATTTATTTTTATTATAATTTTTTATTTTTATTATTTAATTGATTTTTTTTATTTTTTGTCACATACCGAAGTACGAGGTGATATGACCATCCAATGACATAATGGGTACCATAGTACCGTATTTTCCGCACTATAAGGCGCACCTAAAATTTGATTTTTTTTTAAAAAGCTGACAATGCGCCTTATAATCCGGTGCGCCTTATATATGGATCAATATTGAGCCGCGACAGGTCTCGCAACTTACGGTAAAGCAGCCACCGACTCCATTTTTCCCGTAGAAGAAGAAGTGCGCTGTGCATACTGGGAAATATTAAACAACGATTCACTTTCATTTGTGCGTTTGTATAAAGACCCTGAAATGGCTCCTATTAAGAGACACGCTTACAACGCAGAGTTTAAACTCAAGGCGATCAGTCACGCAGTAGAACACGGAAATAGAGCAGCAGCAAGAGAGTTTAACATTAATGAATCGATGGTGCGGAAGTGGAGGAAGCATGAGGATGAGCTGCGCCAAGTAAAGAAGACTAAACAAAGTTTCCGTGGCAATAAAGCGAGATGGCTTTACCTCAGAGAAAATAATAAAACAGCTGTTTATTCATTTTGGGAGTGAATGGAGTTGTGGAAAGCTTGTTTGTTCTCTATTAATAAAGTTTGACTGACCTATCTGACTGTTTTGTTGACATTCCCTTTAGCGCGGCACCATCTAATGGTTGCATAACGTAACTACAGCCTCTACTGTAGCGCCTTATAATGCGGTGCGCCTTATGTATGGAAAAAGTTTTAATATATATCATTCATTGAAGGTGCGCCTTATAACACGGTGCGCCGTATAGTGCGGAAAATACGGTAACTGTCAATATAGTGATGTGTGTGTGTATATATATATATATATGGTACTTTTACTGTTACATTTGTTCACTTCCTGCTTTCCTAATATAATTTAATTTAATTTTTGTCACTTATGTACGTATGTTCATTTTTATTTTTCAACCCAAAATAAGATGGAAAAATAAATAAGCAAATCTAAAAACAAATTAAACAAACTTTCATATCAAGGCAGGGGCCTCAAACTAGCGGGCCACATTTGGCCCGTGGGCCGCGAGTTTGAGACCCCTGCCCTATACCCATATAGACCCATATTCTATAGCAGGGGTCGGGAACCTTTTTGGCTAAGAGAGCCATGAAGGCCAGTTATTTTTAAATGTGTATCTGTGAGAGCCATATACATTTTGAATGCAATAAAATGTGTGCATTTTTATGTACGACCAACAGTTTTAGATATAATGGGCTCTAATTATGTAGACCAGGCACACTACCCCACGCCAATGGGGTGTGGCCAGCATACTTTCGTGAGCAGCGCAGTGTCTAATAATAAATCAAATACTTGCTGCCATTAATGCAACTTCTGCTGCTGCATAGTTTTGAACCGTATTCAGTACACGTATTTCATTCTTTTGGCCATCTTCACCAGAAGGCTTGGTTCTGCAGCTTTAACTATTTGACTAAAGGAGGAAAGTTTACATTTACATGTTTTTTTGACATCTCAATGACCGAGGTAGACTACAGCATTACCCAGTAATAATCAAGTTTTGGTGTTTGACCTGGAAAATATTATCAGGAAAGATAGATATGGTTGGCCGTATTGCAGCAGAATATAGATGGACGAATTAAAATGCATAAGAAAGTTGTTGATTTTGAATATTATTTTTAACAGTCATTTCTGTGATGGTTTACTTTAAAATGTTAGCAAAAATGCATTTTTATTGTGGTAAGAAATGCTTGAGAGCCAGATACAGTCATCAAAAGAGCCCTACCTGACTCCCGAGCCATAGGTTCCCTACCTCTGTTCTATAGGTTCATAATCAGCTTAAACAAGGAAGTATGGACATTGTTTAAATTAGCTTCCCATCCCTTACCTCACAGATCCAGCTCTCTGTCAAAGATTTTGAGAACGAGAAGCTGGACCGCCAGAGCGTCCAGCACCAACTTCATAAGGTCCTCAAGGAGCTCCGCAAGGCCCGTGATCAAATCGCCAAACTGGAGTCCGCTGTGTGTATCGTTCAAAATCCCGAAACCGTCCAAACCCAATGAAGGAAATGACTTACCTTGCATGTCCTATTTTTAGAAGCAGCCAAACAGTCGCTTCTCGGAGCCCAGCTCGTACAGCAAACTGGAACTCGAGTACTTAGCCATCGATGACCCCCGCTCGCCCGCGTCGCCCTCCTCCAAAGCGGGCGGCCTCCTGGACGAGAGCTTCCTGGAGTGCCCCAATTGTCGTGCCCACTACCCCACCAGCCGCCACCGTGAGCTCCTGGCTCACATCGACTTCTGCTTGGCCTGAATACCCTCAACCTTTATCACGTAATCATGACAAAGAAATCTCCATTTTTTTTTAGACAGGCGTGTATTTTTGTCTTATTTATTCTTTGGGCTGGTTTTCCAGTGGGCTACCTTCTTTTTAGGGTAACTGTTTTTTTATATTTTTAAATATATATATCTGTCTTGTAAATGTTAGCAATGGTGATTTTTTTTTTCGTGTATCATCATGGGACAATATATTTTTTGGTGAAATATAACTTTGATAAGGATAATTACGCTGTTCCTGCCAAACAAATAATTTTTAAAAATCATGGCACGACCCTGAAAATTTTTTTCAGGGTCGTGAAAAAAAAAATTTTTTTTCAAAAAAAATTTTTTTTTCAAAATTTTTTTTGGGGGAAAAATATTTTTTTTTTGGAAAAATATTTTCAAGGCTGTAACAAAAAAATGACCATTATATTACAGTTAGCATCATCAGACCTTTTTGCTAACTTACAACACAGTTTAATACTCTTTTTCCCCATAGTGTGTGTATGTATGTATATGAGAGTGACAAGGTGAAAAGCTCTGAGCAATGATCTTTTTTTTTTTTTTTAATCATCATGGCACAAAGATAAAGATCATCACTCCATTCCGGCCTCGGTACTATTTCCAAAAAATAATGTCCCAACATCATGGAGGCAGCTTGATAAAATCCATCTCCACCTTGACTTGTCATACCTTTGCAGCCCTGCGAGGCAGCAACAAGATTGCATTGAGTTAATTCCTTGTACCAAACTATTTAAGGCAGAGGATTAGCGGCGGTCCTCTCTCGGTCAGATGTCTTTATTCCTGCCGCCACCTCGGCAGTTTGACTCTCGGGGAAAGAAGTTTTACAAATTTTATTTTGGAGAACTCCAAAATTTTACTTTGTGTGTATTTTGTTGTAGTGTACTGTGCAATAAAGTGGTGGATCTACTTCATAACGATTTTTTTGTATGCTTTCTCCCAAAAATAATGCAATAAGTTGGCAGAATTATGTCATTAATGATAATATAAGCAGGATTTTTTTTTTTTTTTAAGTGACACTGCTCCAGCATATTAATATGTAGTAAATTGGTAATTACTGACTGGCAAGCTGTGGTTAAAAATAATTCACTCATTTTCTATTGCTTATCCTCACGAGGGTCGCGGGGGGGGGGGCGGGAGCCTATCCCAGCTGTCTTCGGACGAGAGGCGGTGTACACCCTGGACTGGTGGCCAGCCAGCCAATCACAGGGCACATATAGACAAACAACCATTCACACTCACATTCATACCTATGGACAATTTGGAGTCGCTAATTAACCTAGCATGTTTTTGGAATGTGGGAGGAAACCGGAGTACCCATGCAGAAAACCTCCATCTGGTACTTTTACAATCAGTAACTGTTACATTTGTTCACTTCCTGCTTTCCTAATATAGTTTAATTTTATTTTATTCATTCATTAATTTTCTACTGCTTATCCTCACAAGCTGGAGCCTATCCCAGCTGTCTTTGGGCGGGTCACCCTGGACTGGTGGCCAGCCAGCCAATCACAGGGCACATGTAGACAAACAACCATTCACACTCACATTCATACCTATGGACAATTTGGAGTCGCTAATTAACCTAGCATGTTTTTGGAATGTGGGAGGAAACCGGAGTTTATTTCACACATGCAAACTCCACACAGAGATGGCCGAGGGTGGGATTGAACCCTGGTCTCCTAGCTGTGAGGTCTATGCGCTAACCACTCGACCACCGTGCTTAAAAAAAAATAATAATAATAATAATACAAAGAAAGCTTTGCCTTTATTTCAGTTGGGTCCATGAATTTCTTTTTCTGCATCTTTTGCAAGTCAATATTTCATCACACTAAAAAGTGAATGAGCCAACACATTATGAATGTTTTATTTGACAAAAAGAGAAATAAAACGCTACCTGCAACAAAACCCTTGAATTAATATGTATGATTATTTCAAACAAACAAACCGTGCTAAGAAAAATGATTTTCTGAAAGACGTTATTTTTGTCACATTCTCATAAATAGATGCTGATCCTGCTACAGTGTAGCATCTATAAGTGACGGGGTGATGCAACGCTACATAGTAATACGTTTCAAGACATTCGGGACATGACTGACTCAATAACAAGCTAGAGAGGCAAAACTTTGGTCTTTTGCCGTAAAAGAGGAAAAACCATTTTTGAAGACCCCCTCTCACCCCCCCACCCCAGCGGCTTTTTATGAACTCAGCACTTCATAAATTTCACTTTTACGTTCCAAAAAAAAACATATCAGGAAATGTTTCTCAACAGTGAGTTATTACAGTTATTATTTTTCCACTTGCTTTTGTATACACAAGTGTTTGCTCAATAGATCAGACCACAGGTATAGAATAAATGTTTTCATGTGATAACTTATATATATATATTTTTTTTTTCTGAGATGACAAAGGAAGCTTAGGCGCACAATCCTGCTGGTGGGTTCTTCAAGAAGTCGTCCCTTAGTGGTTATTAATATTATCACAGAAGCCTGTGAAGCAAAGATCGGGGTGGAAAAAGCAGCATAAGTATTAAAAACAAAACAAAAAAAAACAATCCAGTTAGCTCACCATTATGCGACACGCGCCGATATTTGCCCAGCAGGCACACAGCAGCCTTCTTCTGGATGACAATGGGCTGATCCTCCGGCCTCAAGCCCGTCGGATGTCGGGAGAAGATGAAGGAGTAGCTGTCGAGGCAGGTGCCGTCGGTGTCTATCTGGCGGCAGGAGTAGTGGACGGCGTAGTTGTCATAGTCGGTGTCGATGACCCAGTGGTCATCATCTGTGAACGGGTGAAAAGCGTCTTTAGACAAAAATCACACACCTACTGGACTGGTGGCCAGCCAGCCAATCACAGGGCACATATAGACAAACAACCATTCACACTCACATTCATACCTATGGACAATTTGGAGTCGCTAATTAACCTAGCATGTTTTTGGAATGTGGGAGGAAACCGGAGTACCCGGAGAAAACCCACAAACACTCGGGGGGGAACATGCAAACTCCACACAGAGATGCCCGAGCAGGGAATCGAATCCGGGTCCCCAAGCTGAGTGGCCTGCACTCTAACTGTGCAGCTAGCCCGGATGTATTTATTCTAAATTTAAGAAGACAAAACTTACCACTTCCACATGGAATGGGAGAAATGTCTGCATGACTTCATGCAGTGTTACGGTAATGTCATGTAAGCTAATGTTGCTTCAATGTTTTACGTCATTACTAATTAACCTAGCATGTTTTTGGAATGTGGGAGGAAACCGGAGTACCCGGAGAAAACCCACAAATGCTCGGGGGGGGGGGGGGGGGGACATGCAAACTCCACACAGAGATGCCCGAGCAGGGAATCGAATCCGGGTCCCCAAGCTGTGTGCCCTGCGCTCTAACCGTTTTTATTTATTTATTCTAAAATTAACAAGACAAAACTTACCACTTCCACATGGAATGGGAGAAATGTCTGCATGACTTCATGCAGTGTTAAGGTAATGTCATGTAAGCTAATGTCGCATCAATGTTTTACGTCATTACTAATTAACCTAGCATGTTTTTTGGAATGTGGGAGGAAACCGGAGTACCCGGAGAAAACCCACAAACGCTTGGGGGCGAACATGCAAATTCCAAACAGAGATGCCCGAGCAGGGAATCGAATCCGGGTCCCCAAGCTGTGTGCCCTGCGCTCTAACCGTTTTTATTTATTTATTCTAAAATTAAGAAGACAAAACTTACCACTTCCACATGGAATGGGAGAAATGTCTGCATGACTTCATGCAGTGTTAAGGTAATGTCATGTAAGCTAATGTCGCATCAATGTTTTACGTCATTACTAATTAACCTAGCATGTTTTTTGGAATGTGGGAGGAAACTGGAGTACCCGGAGAAAACCCACAAACTCGGGAACGAACATGCAAACTCCACACAGAGATGCCGGAGCAGGGAATCGAATCCGGCTCCCCAAGCTGTGTGGCCTGCGCTCTAACCATGCAGCTAGCCCGGATTTATTTATTCTAAAATTAACAAGACAAAACTTACCACTTCCACATGGAATGGGAGAAATGTCTGCATGACTTCATGCAGTGTTAAGGTAATGTCATGTAAGCTAATGTCGCATCAATGTTTTACGTCATTACTAATTAACGTAGCATGTTTTTGGAATGTGGGAGGAAACAGGAGTACCCGGAGAAAACCCACAAACGCTCGGGGGCAAACATGCAAACTCCACACAGAGATGCCCGAGCAGGGAATCGAATCCGGGTCCCCAAGCTGTGTGCCCTGCGCTCTAACCGTTTTTATTTATTTATTCTAAAATTAAGAAGACAAAACTTACCACTTCCACATGGAATGGGAGAAATGTCTGCATGACTTCATGCAGTGTTAAGGTAATGTCATGTAAGCTAATGTCGCATCAATGTTTTTACGTCATTACTAATTAACCTAGCATGTTTTTTGGAATGTGGGAGGAAACCGGATTACTCGGAGAAAACCCACAAACGCTCGGGGGCGAACATGCAAATTCCAAACAGAGATGCCCGAGCAGGGAATCGAATCCGGGTCCCCAAGCTGTGTGCCCTGCGCTCTAACCGTTTTTATTTATTTATTCTAAAATTAAGAAGACAAAACTTACCACTTCCACATGGAATGGGAGAAATGTCTGCATGACTTCATGCAGTGTTAAGGTAATGTCATGTAAGCTAATGTCGCATCAATGTTTGACGTCATTACGTCATTACTAATTAACCTAGCATGTTTTTTGGAATGTGGGAGGAAACCGGAGTACCCGGAGAAAACCCACAAACGCTCGGGGGCGAACATGCAAACTCCACACAGAGATGCCCGAGCAGGGAATCGAATCCGGGTCCCCGAGCTGTGTGCCTTGCGCTCTAACCGTTTTTATTTATTTATTCTAAAATTAAGAAGACAAAACTTACCACTTCCACATGGAATGGGAGAAATGTCTGCATGACTTCATGCAGTGTTAAGGTAATGTCATGTAAGCTAATATCGCATCAATGTATTACGTCATTACTAATTAACCTAGCATGTTTTTTGGAATATGTGAGGAAACCGGAGTACTCGGAGAAAACCCACAAACACTCGGGGGGGAACACTCCACACAGAGAGGGGAATCAAACCAATTCTTCCCGATCTCCTGATCGCTAACCACCTAATGCTAACCACTCCAACCATGGTTGCCACCATTGGGCGACTGATGAGCCCGAAATTTGGGAAAGATTGTCGAAAAACATGACTTGTTCGGGCTTTTGCAACAAATTTTCCAAGATTTATGAACTTTAAGGATATTTATATTCCATATTTTCTCAATCATTTTGTCAACAATCCATAGAGGAGTTAGAGGTTTGGACCTACTTCCACTTTGCAGGTAGGACGCCGCTCCCCAGTACCTCATCTTGAACTTGGCTGGATCGGGAGTCGGCTCAAACGTGGCCATCATGTCGGCACACAATTCCCAGTTGCTGCAGGGCAGAAAGAGGACATTGGAATGTTGGGGGGGGGCATCAATAACACAACCATTTTGGCCGGAACTCACTTGAGAATGACAACTCTCCCCGACGCTGTGGCGCTCATGGCGCCATCGCTGTCCACGTTGAACTGCGCTTCGATGTTATCGATGAGGAACAAACCTTCCGGGTCCTTCTTTCCGACAGCGTACCATTTCCCTGTGTACTACATAACATAGTCAACATGATTACTCACTACCCAATTCCGAGGATTGCGTAACATCCGCGGAGCTCACCCTGGTTTTGTCAAAGTTCTGCATGACCTGGAAGTTTGACACTTGGCAGTCCTGAGCCCAGGACAGGGCCAGAAGACACAGAGCCACCGCGCAACGCAGCATTTCGCTTCCGACGGGAGCACACACTGTTATCATCAACGAATGCTAATTGCTTCAAAGTCCAAAAAATAAGCTAAGATCAATACGTACCTTGTTAACCGCTTCCCGCAGATGTGCTCCCCCCTCGTCCGCTCAGGGGCTTTTATACTCTTGGACCGCTCCGCTGTTGCATAATGGCTCCTGCAGAAAATGAACCTCCCCTAACTCTTTCATTTACATAACTGCAGGCCCAAACGTTTTTTTTTTTCTATGTTCGTGTTATGAAAACAACTCCCAGTGGTGCAAAGAGATTTGGAAAAATATCGATTTCAGGACCCCCGTACTGGTAACGTACTGGGAAAGATATATTTTTTATGGCCGACTCACGTGATGATGGATTTTTTTAGAAGGAAAAACTCGTGGATTTTGTTGACTTAAGGGTGTGTCTTAATATAAATACATCAACCAGGATGCGATTGTTTAATCAGGCTCTCTCTCGGAGTCTGCTTCCCCTTTAAGTACCAGTCGAGGATCCTGAAAACATCATTTGATACCCAAATATTACTTTTTTGATACCATAATCTGGAACACTGGAAGCGTGTTGTCCAAAAATCTAGCCAGACAGTTTAAAAGTGCCTTTTAGAAAAAAAAGGTCTCAAACTTGTGGCCCGCGGGCCAAATGCGGCACGCGAGCCGCTACTTTGAGGCCTCCAACTTGATGATACCAAAGTTTAATGTTGGAAATGACAACTTAAAGCTGTGTGCACACCGGACACAATTAACATGATTTTGCCCCGCCCTGTTTTTTTGCTTTGGATTAGCAATGAAGCTAAAGGCTTATATGACGCCGGGTATAAATAAATGCAGGAAATGATTTGGAATAAAACGACAAGAGAAAGCATCTCATGAAACATGTTGTTAAAGTTACGACGCCACTCCCAGATGGAACTGAGTACGATGCTAACATGCTAATTGGGTCAAATTATTACGTTTCATTAATGTTCATGTTAAAGGTTAAATAACTTAATACTGTACATTTGAATCTGAAAAAAAATATTTCTCTACCAACTGTATGTGGTTTCTTACGTTTTTCTTATTTGCTGTTTTATTATTATTTTACTTATTTATTACCGATTGATTGATTTATTGTCTTTATTCTTAATTTGTTTATTTTTTAAATCTTATTTTGTGTATAGAAAAATAAAAATGAAGATATTTGAGAACAGTGGAATGTTTTATCAGATATTTTGGTGTGAAAAAAAAAACGGAACCAAAGTACTGAAAAAGTGTAGGGTTTTTCCTTTTTCCAGTTTTTAATAAATGCGTTTTTTTGGTTTTTTTTTTTTGAAAACCTGATGCGGCCCGGCTTCACCCAGAACCTAGCTCCGGTTGCCCGCAGGTAAATTGAGTTTGAGACCCCTTCCATAGACAGAAAGCCAACATTAGCCACATATACATGGACCCAAATATTCCAATTCCATTCAGGTTATTTCCTCAAACGGAAAAGAATGTAACCTTTGTATACACCTCATTCCGAAAGAAAAGCACCAATTTTATAAATGAATTTTTATCGGATTCACAAGGGTGGAATATTCCTTTCCCCAATCCGATTGAGGTATCTTGTACCGGCTCAATTATCTTCGATGAATCACGTGATGTTGTTTACGTTTTACTGCGCATTCCCTATTGATTATTCCGTTTGATTATAGCGGTGCATGTAGACAGGAGATTGGAATATTCCTTTCCATGTATACACTGTTTTCTGGTACGTTATTCGGAAAGATTCCATTCGGAAAGAGGAAAATCTCCTCATGTAAACATGGCATTTGGTTATATGCATGAATTATAATGGGATGCAATCCGGAATTCTCCCTGTGGGACTAAGGATCCGTCCTTTCTTTGACAATGTAATTCATTTCCATTCTTTAGAGTATAAGAGTTTTACCCAATAGACCCACAGACCACCATGCAGACTGTCTACTTTGCATAGTAATAAAAACTGCCTAGGTTCTGTATTTATTTCAGGAATTTCCTAATTAGGATGATTAATTATTTCCACAATTTTTTGGTGTCCTGGACTGATTGAATCGGGACCTAAGACTGATTATCTTGGATTTTTTTTTTTCCTTCATTGACGTTAAGTGATGTTGAAGTCTGACCGTCCAAGACAGACTGGAATCACCACTGGAATCTCTTATCAGAGTGGAAGTACGTCTTTTACACGATGAGAATGCTGCAATATGTAAATACTACTTCTGGCATGACTTAATAATATATACATACTGTAATATTTACTACATGCACATTCAGGTTACATCTTTTCTAATTGTGCCTGAATGAACAATTGGGATTCGGTAACAAATAACTACCTGTGAGAAGGTCATACAGAGGTAAAACCAGGACAGCAATATGACCCTAGCATAAGGACAAATCATGCACCAGAATCCATATTATGACAACAAATGGCCACCAGCGTGAAGATCATCCAGATGAAAAACTGGGTCAGCAATATGACCTTTGGCATAAGGACAAACCATGCATCAGAATCTATATTATAGCCACCCGTGAGAAAATCATTTAGAGCAGGGGTCTCAAACATGCGTCCCGCGGGCCAAATGTGGCCCGCAGGACACTACTTTGAGGCCCCCGCCTTGATATGAAAGTTTAATGTTTGATATGGATGCTGTATGGTATCATGTACCCAGAAAAAATTATTACGTTTGATTAATGTTCATGTTAAAGGTTAAATAACTGTTAATAGTTATCCTCCCTATCCGTGTGGAAGTGGTAAGTTTTTGGTTATTTAAGTTTAAAGGAAATAACTTGAAGGCTACCGTTGAGGTCGCTAGCGCTCTAGTTTTTGCGAGTTAGCATGTGTCTCAAGACCCTGCAGTTGCGCAATATGTTGTAAATAAAAAGAGTATAAATGTGACTATAGTCGTGTTTTGTCATGTCTACAGGGCTCTAATAATGCTTTGTTCATTTTAATCTGAAAAAAAATAATTTGTCTACCCACCAACTTACTCTTAAGTTTTTATTATTTATTATTATTATTATTATTATATTTATTTATTACTAATTGATTTTTTTATTATTTGTTTATTTATTTTTCATCTTATTTTGTGAAGAAAAATAAAAAGTAAGATATTTGAGAACAGCGGAATGTTTTATCAGAGCTTTTATTGTAGAAAATCGGAACCAAAGCGAAGTTTTTTTTAATTTTTTTGTTTTTAATAAATGCGTTTTTTTGGGTTGTTTTTTTTTGGAAAACCTGATGTGGCCCAGTCTCACCCAGACCGGAGCTCCAGTGGCCCCCAAGTAAATTGAGTTTGAGACGGCTGATCTAGAGGAAAAACTGGGTTAGCAATATGACCCTAGCATAAAAACAAACCATGCACCAGAATCCATATTATGGCCAACCGTGAGAAGGTCATCCAGAAGAAAAACTGGGTCAGCAATATGACCTTTGACATAAATTAAAACTGCTAAAATATCGATAATTCATTTCGGTTATGCAAAACCTTCATTTGAAAATGAGCTATTATGAAAAAGTCCCGTGAGAATTAGGACAACCAGAGTTTCATAGACAATTTGACTTAATGACATCCCGACACGACGACTCTGTGACAATCTGGCAGCATTACAGGTACAATGTACTGTGTGACCTAAATTGTTGCCATTGTTCTCGCGGGGTTGTTATTGTGTTGTGTTGGAAAACACAAACCACCATGAAGTAATCAGACCTAACCTTCATTGCCCCACATTAGGAAAACGGGTTCTACCTGACATGGATCATTCAGTATGTGGTTGAAAATACGACATCATTACTAAGTCATTCAGACACCAGACAGGGTGTGTCATTATCGGAACTGAAGTTTGTTCCACAGGACAGAGTTTGAGTTGTTCATTATGGAGATGACCGTTTGCAGAAGCGTAACGAGCTAACCATAATTTTGATGATTTTACAGCGAACCGCCAAGGCTTTTGAAAATTGCCATATTGGAAATTCATATGGCAATGAGTGTCATTTGTTGAGTCATCGTTTCTTATTCATTAGGAACTGTTTTTTCCAAAACCAAACTAGGTGAAACAAAGGTACGTATTAATTACAGCAATTGACCCAGATTAGTAAATGATCAGTGATCAGCGGTAGCAATGACACGCTATTATTTGTACAGTAAACCTCGGATATATCGGACTCGGATATATCGGAAATTCGCTCACAACGGACAGATAAAAAAAGAACCGATTTTTCTGTAATGCATTTCCAATAAAAATTCATTGCATATATCGGATTTTTTATAACGGATTTCGCCTATTTCGGACAAAATCTCCAGTCCCGTTCCAATGCATTTCCATTAAATTTCCCTCGCATATATCGGATGGCCGCATCGTGGCGCTCCGATTCGCCGAATCGTGACAGGCCGCTATACGACGTCGTTTGCAGCGTTGCCTGCACGTCCAGGTACATTGGAAACATAGTTAAAGAAGTGCCTTTTTATAATGGATAAAATCCGATTTACGCATATACCGGATATAAATCCGATATATGCGTAAAACGGACTTTCCGGTAACGGATTTCGCTTATATCGGACAAAACCAGTGGGAACAATTGAATCCGATACATATATCCGAGGTTTACTGTACAACACAAGAAAGAATTTAAGTTATTGTGGTGTGTCGGTCATGAACCAACGGGTCAAAAAAAATAGTTATTTTTTTGTGAACGGAATGAACAAAATCACCGTCCCGAAAGTACCCGTTCAGTCCGTTCAATGGCTAATGCTTTTTTTTTAATTGGCTGGAGAGTCACTTCAATTTTGCCTGCCTTGTTCCCCTGGTCTGCACACCTGTTGTCCATCAACCACTCCACTTCCATTGTTCCGTAGTCAGATATTTTGCTTGTCAAGCCTTGTCCTGTCTTCATATTGCATTCTTCATTTTTGCTCTTGACCTTTTGTCTCATAATAATAAATTAAAAACAATAAGAAACTGTTTTTTTCCAAAATCAAACTAGGTGAAACAAAGGTAGGTATTAATTACAGCAATTGACCCAGATTGGTAAATGATCAGTGATCAGCGGTATCAATGACATGCTATTGTTTGTTCAACACAAGGAAGAATTTAAGTTGTGTGTCGGTCATGAACCAACGGGTCAAAAGAACTAGTTCTTTTTTTTGTGAACGGAATGAACAAAATCACCGTCCCAAAAGTACCCGTTCAGTTGCAAATGCTTTTTTTCGATTGGCTGGAGAGTCATTTAAATTTTGCCTGCCTTGTTCCCCTGGTCTGCACACCTGTTGTCCATCAACCACTCCACTTCCATTGGAAGTGTCGGTCATGAACCAACGGGTCAAAAAAACTAGTTCTTTTTTTTTGTGAACGGAATGAACAAAATCACCGTCCCGAAAGTACCCGTTCAGTCCGTTCAATGGCTAATGTTTTTTTTTTGATTGGCTGGAGAGTCACTTCAATTTTGCCTGCCTTGTTCCCCTGGTCTGCACACCTGTTGTCCATCAACCACTCCACTTCCATTGGAAGTGTCGGTCATGAACCAACGAGTCAAAAGAACTAGTTATTTTTTTGTGAACGGAATGAACAAAATCACCGCCCCGAAAGTACCCGTTCAGTCCGTTCAATGGCTAATGTTTTTTTTTTTTGATTGGCTGGAGAGTCACTTCAATTTTGCCTGCCTTGTTCCCCTGGTCTGCACACCTGACGGTTGCCTTGTCAAGCCTTGTCCTGTCTTCACATTGCATGCTTCATTTTTGCTCTTGACCTTTTGTAATTCAGTAATACTCTCAAATTAAATCCAAACAGGGTTGCACAAGCTAATCTTTCCATGAGTTCAAATGATAAAATTATTGTTAAAAAATATATATATGATCTAATATTGTGCTCTAGCTGTTAACGGAATGAACAAGGTCACCGTCCCAAAAGTACCCGTTCAGTCCATTCAGTTGCAAATGCTTTTTTTTGATTGACTGGAGAGTCAGTTCACTTTTGCCTGCCTTGTTCCCCTGGTCTGCACACCTGTTGCCCATCAGCCATTAGGCCTTTATATACCACTCCACTTCCACTGTTCCCCAGTCAGATATTTTGCTTGTCAAGCCTTGTCCTGTCTTCATATTGCATGCTTCATTTTTGCGTTTGACCTTTTGTGTCATAATAATAAATTAAAGACAAGTTAATCTTTACATGAGTTCAAATGGTAATATTATTATTAAAAAAATATTATTCTCTGATTATATTATGCTGTTAACGGAATGAACAAGGTCACCATCCTGAAAATACCCGTTCAGTTTCAAATGTTTTTTTTTTTTGATTGGCTGAAGAATCAGTTCAATTTTGCCTGCCTTGTTCCCCTGGTCTGCACACCTGTTGCCCATCAGCCATTAGGCCTTTATATACCACTCCACTTCCATTGTTCCCCAGTCAGATGGTTTGCTTGTCAAGCCTTGTCCTGTCTTCACATTGCATGCTTCATTTTTGCTCTTGACCTTTTGTCTCTCTGAACTATAACTCATATTTTTGCTGCCTAACGTCTTAAAAATTAAAGTTAAAAAAAAATTGTACTAGTATTCAAACTTATACAACAAACATGCCATTTGGAACACTCAAGACTCAAGCAAAATAGCTTTGATGCTAGTGTTAATGCGAGTCCATTAAAATCTCAATAATTTTTGCTAGCTTCCTAGCAAAACTATAAAGAAAGTTGATATGTATTGCATAATAGACTGAAGCATACAGTTATATATATCAAAACTTGTCTTATGATTGTGAAACATTGTGCTTGCCTTTGGCCGCATTCCAGCTACTCTTCATTTGGTGGGCCTCAGGTTACGCAAGCCACACATGTTTTTTTTTGCGTTACGCTGTGTTCTTTTTTTATTATTTCATACTCGGAAGACATGGTTACATGCAATACATTAATGTGAACCATATGCATTTGAGCTGGTATTTTTTGGGGGGGAGGGTTTTAGTGTCATAACAAATAACAAAAAATTAAATATATGCAATAACACACAATTTGTGAGTGAACATTAAAAAAATAACAGATTTTTGGTTTGACATTTTTTTATAATATGAAATATGACAATATTTCCACAGAAATCTCATTCACCATAAACCAGTAATAATTTAATAATTGTAATAATACACGTAAAATGTTTTTATGCTTCAACCTTCTCAAGCGTTAAGATTTCATACTTTGTTTACCGGTTCCTGAAGGCACCATTATTGTGTTGTAGCAAGAAGTATGTAACATTCGGGGTAAAAAAATTAAGCAAAATATGGTACTTTGCGGCAAAACGGATCGAATCAGGATTGGATTCAGCCGTGATGAATCCAGTGTGAACGCGGAATTAAAAAAAAAGCCGAAAAACAATTTTTAAAAAACACAAAGTAGCATTAGCTAGTGTCATGTAAGCTAGTTTAAGACATCGTTGGAATGCGTATTTTGTAATAATTTACAATATTTTGTCGGAATAACAGCTTAAATATAAAGTAGCACATATACAGACAGGATGTTGATTTGAAATTAGCATAACATTGTAAACATTTCGATTTGGACTACAGTTTTTCAAATAAATTTGTCCACTAGAGGGTGCCAAATTTTTCCCACTCAAAGCATACAGCAAAATAAAAATTTATTTTTGGAATTGTGTACATGTAACAATTTTTTTTTTGTGCCGTTACAAACGGTTGGAATGCGTATTCTGTTTGTAATAATTTACAACATTTTGTCGGAATAACGAACTTCCCTCCAATGAAGCTTAATTACCATAATAATTTAAATACAAAATACAGACGTTTTACTACTGTGGCTTCATAATTGAGGTTATGCTAATGCTAAAGTTTATGCTAATATTAGCTTGACTCATAAACGGCTAATCGTCACTCAATATTATGCTCAAAAGTATTAATACAGCATCAATAGCATCATGGCTATACTGAAGCTAAATTACTCTGTCAATCGAAATGGTGCTAATGCTAAAGCTAATGCTAAGCCTGTAGAAATTGACTAACTTCCCTCCAATGAAATACAAAATACAGCCGTTTTACTACTGTGGCTTTATAATTGAGGTTATGCTAATGCTAAGGTTTATGCTAATATTAATATTAGCTTGACTCATAAACAGCTAATCATCACTTAATATTATGCTCTAAAGTATTAATACAGCATCAATAGCATCATGGCTATACTGAAGCTAAATTACTCTGACAATCGAAATAGTGCTAATGCTAAAGCTAATGCTGAGCCTGTAGAAATTGACTAACTTCCCTCCAATGAAATACAAAATACAGACGTTTTACTACTGTGGCTTTATAATTGAGGTTATGCTAATGCTAAAGTTTATGCTAATATTAGCTTGACTCATAAACGGCTAATCGTCACTCAATATTATGCTCAAAAGTATTAATACAGCATCAATAGCATCATGGCTATACTGAAACTAAATTACTCTGTCAATCGAAATGGTGCTAATGCTAAAGCTAATGCTAAGCCTGTAGAAATTGACTAACTTCCCTCCACTGAAATACAAAATACAGCCGTTTTACTACTGTGGCTTCATAATTGAGGTTATGCTAATGCTAAAGTTTATGCTAATATTAGCTTGACTCATAAACGGCTAATCGTCACTCAATATTATGCTCAAAAGTATGAATACAGCATCAATAGCATCATGGCTATACTGAAGCTAAATTACTCTGTCAATCGAAATGGTGCTAATGCTAAAGCTAATGCTAAGTCTGTAGAAATTGACTAACTTCCCTCCACTGAAATACAAAATACAGACGTTTTACTACTGTGGCTTCATAATTGAGGTTATGCTAATGCTAAAGTTTATGCTAATATTAGCTTGACTCATAAACGGCTAATCATCACTCAATATTATACTCTAAAGTATCCATGTTAATATAGCTTCAATAGCATCATGGCTATACTAAAGCTAAAATACAAAATTGTGCTAATGCTAAAGCTAATGCTAAGCCTGTAGAAATTGACTAACTTCCCTCCAATGAGGTTTAATTACCATAATAATTTAAATACAAAAAATACCTTTTTCCTACTTTGGCTTCATAATAGAGGTTATGCTAATGCTAAAGTTTATGCTAATGTTAATATTAACATAGACATAGAATCGTTTTTATAGCAGATTTCGGGTAGCAGACTTTTGTTTTGTCAATAAAGTCACATGTGAATTAATTTTAATGATCTTTTTAGGGCTTTTTTTCGGAGGCTTTAAGGCTGACTTGTCACCTTTTTTATGTGTGAACTTTGGAGGCCGCTCTAATTTACTCGTCCTTACATCCACCCACACCATTTTAGCAGATCTCGCAGGCTTAATGCCTGCTTTACGCCTACGTAAACTAAAGAGGAACTCTTTGCTTGTTGTGCCAGGCAGCCAAAAGCTATAAGCAGACGCAAGTGCACAGTGCGGTTAATAATAGCCCACCATCTTTGTTTAGGTCTCAGACGCCCCAAAGTCCATTTTAGTTGCTCCATTTCCACTCTGAGGACAGATGATTTGATTATGTCACAGTGAACGCCTCCTGACCGTCCGTTTATAGGTGATTCCTTCAACGGTTCTAGTAGAATACATGGCAAAATGCGATCCTTAATGGGTTAGATCAGGGGTCTCAAACACGCGGCCCGCGGGCCAAATATGGCCCGCAGGACACTACTTTGAGGCCCCCGTCTATGGTATCATGTACCCAGAAAAAAATATTACGTTTGATTAATGTTCATGTTAAAGGTTAAATAACTGTTAATAGTTATCCTCCCTATCCGTGTGGAAGTGGTAGGTTTTTGGCTATTTAAGTTGAAAGGAAATAACTTGAAGGCTACCGTTGAGGTCGCTAGCGCTCTAGTTTGCGAGTTAGCATGTGTCTCAGTTGCGCAATATGTTGTAAATAAAAAAAAGTATAAATGTGACTATAGTCGTGTTTTGTCATGTCTACAGGGCTCTAATAATGCTTTGTTCATTTTAATCTGAAAAAATAATTTGTCTACCCACCAACTATATGTGGTTTCTTAAGTTTTTATTATTATTATTATTATATTTATTTATTACTGATTGATTTTCTTTATTATTTGTTTATTTATTTTTCATGTTATTTTGTGTAGAAAAATAAAAAGTAAGATATTTGAGAACAGTGGAATGTTTTATCAGAGCTTTTATTGTAGAAAATTGGAACCAAAGTGAAGTTTTTTTATTTTTTTTGTTTTTAATAAATGCGTTTTTTTTTTTTTTTTTTTAAACCTGATGAGGCCCAGTCTCACCTAGACCCTAGCTCCAGTGGCCCCCAAGTAAATTGAGTTTGAGACCCCTGGGTTAGATGATGAAGAACTCCATTGAGCAACACGTCTAAAATATGTGTGCGTTCCCATGATTAATCATTTCAACATTTCTCCCGCACATAAACGACACTTTATTGAAAGTTCTCCAAGTTCTAAATTCCTCGGAATGACTTTGCCTCAGGCTGGTTTGAGGCTAATTTAGTAATACTCTCAAATTAAAAACAAAGGGTTGCATAAGCTAATCTTTCCATAAGTTCAAATGATACAATTATTATTTTAAAAAGTAGCGCTGGCTTGGAATATTATGCTCTAAAGTATCAATGTTAATGCAGCATCAATAGCATCATGGCTATACTAAAGCTAATATACTCTGTCAGTCGAAGTTGTGCTAATGCTAAAGGTAATGCTAATCCTGTAGAAATTGACTAACTTCCCTCCAATGAAATACAAAATACAGACATTTTACTACTGTGGCTTCATAATTGAGGTTATGCTAATATTAATATTAGCTTGACTCATAAACGGCTAATCGTCACTCAATATTATGCTCTAAAATATCAACGTTAATACAGCATCAATAGCATCATGGCTATACTAAAGCTAATATACTCTGTCAGTCGAAGTTGTGCTAATGCTAAAGCTAATGCTAATCCTGTAGAAATTGACTAACTTCCCTCCAATGAAATACAAAATACAGACGTTTTACTACTGTGGCTTCATAATTGAGGTTATGCTAATGCTAAAGTTTATGCTAACAATATTAGCTTGACTCATAAACGGCTAATCGTCACTCAATATTATGCTCTAAAGTATCAACGTTAATACAGCATCAATAGCATCATGGCTATACTGAAGCTAAATTACTCTGTCAATCTAAATGGTGCTAATGCTAAAGCTAATGCTAAGCCGTTAGAAATTGACTAACTTCCCTCCAATGAGGCTTAATTACCATAATAATTTAAATACAAAATACAGACGTTTTACTACTGTGGCTTTATAATTGAGGTTATGCTAAAGTTTATGCTAATATTAGTATTAGCTTGACTCAAACGGCTAATCAGCACTCAATATTATGCTCTAAAGTATTAATACAGCATCAATAGCATCATGGCTATACTAAAGCTAAAATACGAAATTGTGCTAATGCTAAAGCTAATGCTAAGCCTGTAGAAATTGACTAACTTCCCTCCAATGAAATACAAAATACAGACGTTTTACTACTGTGGCTTCATAATTGAGGTTATGCTAATATTAATATTAGCTTGACTCATAAACGGCTAATCAGCACTCAATATTATGCTCTAAAGTATTAATACAGCATCAACAGCATCATGGCTATACTAAAGCTAAAATACGAAATTGTGCTAATGCTAAAGCTAATGCTAAGCCTGTAGAAATGGACTAACTTCCCTCCATTGAGGCTTAATTACCATAATAATGGTAACAAGTTACAAAATACAGACGTTTTACTACTACTACTACTTCATAATTGAGGTTATGCTAATGCTAAAGTTTATGCTAATTTTAATATTGTCTCAGTAACATTAGCTTGACTCATAAAAGGCTAATCGTCACTCAATTCTAATTACTGGACTCCAAAAAAATAGTAGTTATTTTGATACAAAGAACAATATTTTTTTTATTGTTTTATGGATCCAAGTCAGCAATTTTATTGTCTCGAAGTTATCCCAACGGACCACGCCCGTTAGCATCCATGTCGCCTACCCGTGGCTGCATCAACACCTTCACTGACTTTCCCTTGCATCCTCCTCCGCACAGGCAGGATATAAAATGATCAGCGCTGGGATTTGCTGGGTTAAGGACGCTTAGAGCAGGGCTTTTAATGGCATGACGTCACATTAATTAGCGGCTACTTTGATCCTTTCAGCCTCTAAGCCTCAGTATGTCCTGGTACAACATCAGTGACTCCCTTTAGGGACCGTGCAGGAGGATGCAATCAGCCTTGTAGGAACATTTAAATTTTTGTAAAACTTCCCTGTGCAGGTGATGCTTCTATAAGGAAGAAAGTTTGAAGACATTTTCAAAAATGGCCGATCAAGGCAGCGTGGAGAAATATCTGGAGAACAACCCGCAGTTTGCGAAAGAGTATTTTGATAAGAAACTGCGGGCGGAAGCCTTGTCCGCCGCTTTCTCGACCACAATACCGGCGACAGACATTGCCTCCATTAAGGATGTCAACTTGTTACTGGAGTCGGCTATCATCTTCGAGTTGGTCCAGGAGATGCAAAAGCAAGGTCCGTTGGAGGAGTCCCTCCATAAGGTGCTGCAGAGGTTGGCGCTCATTCTGCAAGCCGACCGGGTCAGCTTTTACCTGTGCCGCTCCAGGAACGGGACGCCCGAGCTCGCCACTTGTCTCTTCGACGTGACGCCGACATCGAAATACGACGCCAACCTGGTCCACCCTCAGACTGAGATTGTGTTCCCCATCGATATGGGTATTGTCGGATTCACCGCACAGTCCAAAAAACCCCAAAACATTCCTGATGTCACTCAGGTGAGCAGTATGGAGTCCTGACGATGGTTCCAACCATCCAATTTAAAATATTATTTTCATATATATTAATATTGGTTCACATTACTATCATTTATTATCATTGGATTGAATATACTGATTATTGCTGTGTTTATTTGGTATTAGTTATACAATTGGTTTATTATTGTTACCTCCTGTTATTTTTATTATTTTTGTTATTTTTATTATATTATTTTTTATTAGTTTTATTATTTATTATTTTTATTATTTATTTTTTATTATTTATATTTTTTATTTTACCGTACCGAAGTACGTCCATAATACAATTTAAGTTTGTTTTTTTTGTTTTTTTTTTTATAATGCACATCGTACAATCATGGTACATGGTACAATCAGTAACTGTTACATTTGTTCACTTCCTGCTTTCCTAATATAATGAAAAAATTAAAAAAATTATTTTATTTTATTTTTGTCACGTACCAAAGTACGAGGTGATATGACCATAATGGGTACCATATTAAGTGTCAATATAGTAATATATATATATGGTACAATCAATAACTGTTACATTTGTTCACTTCCTGCTTTCCTATATATAATAAAAAAATTAAAAAATTTATTTTATTTTATTTTTGTCACGTACCAAAGTACGAGGTGATATGACCATAATGCGTACCATAGTAAGTGTCAATATAGTGATATATATATAGATAAATATATATATATATATGGTACAATCAATAATACATTTGTTCACTTCCTGCTTTCTTAATATAATAAAAAATTAAAATTTTATTTTATTTTATTTTTGTCACGTACCAAAGTACGAGGTGATATGAGCATCCAATGACATAATGGGTACCATAGTAACTGTCAATATAGTGATATATATATATATATATATATGGTACTTTTACAATCATTAACTGTTACATTTGTTCACTTCCTGCTTTCTATCTGGTAATAATATCGATGGTAATGTATCGATGGTATCTTCCAATGCTTGCATTGAATCTGATTGCGCAAGCGTACCTAATGATGTGTATGTTTGTGTTGCTAATGCTCTTAAACGGGGATATAAAAAGGCGGCTCTCTTCTAAAAGTGTCCTCAAATCGTTTATTTACCCAAACAATATGGAAGCTCAATTTGTGGACAATAAATAAAGCAGAAAAAAATTATTATTATTTGAATATTACAATGGAAGCGCTTGGATGTTTGTTTGTTTTTTTTAAAAAGTAATTAAAGTCTGCTGGAACATCAAGGTTGACGACTGACATGACAAACTAATCAGCGTTTATTAATGTTTAAAAAAAAATCCAGGCAAGATTCATTGTGGAAAAGAAATAAATCTGCTGTGGTGAATCTGTCGTTAATTAATTAACTAATTAATTTGTACCAACTGTCCTCCCTTCCCACAGAATAAAAAGTTCTGCGACTTTGTGGACAAGCAGACAGGCTACACGACCAAATGCATGCTCACGTTCCCTCTAGTGGCCGACAAAGAGTGCCTTGGGGTTGTCATGGCGCTCAACAAGATCGGAGCGCCTCACTTCACTCCGGAGGATGAAGCGGTACGGCTGGCAATATTATTATTATTATTATTATTATTATACAGAATATGTTTTAGTGGATTTTTTATCTGTTGCTATTTGATAGTAAGTTAAATAACAATGGAAAACAGTCAGTAGTCACACATTGCTGTGGGACGCTAGCTATTTATTGGGAGAGTTGCTGAAACACATCTGAAAATGGTAATGGTAATGGTAATTTAATTTCATTTGAACATGCATCAGATGACAATTGAATGCATCACTTAATCAGTTCACAGTTCCACATGTCCAAAAGGAGTAGGAAGAAGCAAAGCTTATTAAATCCTACCCCTCCATCTGGTACTTTTACAATCAGTAACTGTTACATTTGTTCACTTCCTGCTTTCCTAATATAGTTTAAGTTTTTTTTTAATTATTTTTTAATTACATTTGTTCACTTCCTGCTTTCCTAATATAGTTTAAGGTTTTTTTTAATTATTTTTTAATTACATTTGTTCACTTCCTGCTTTCCTAATATAGTTTAAGGTTTTGGGGTTTTTTTTTTATTATTTTTTATTACATTTGTTCACTTCCTGCTTTCCTAATATAGTTTAAGTTTTTTTTATTATTTTTTAATTACATTTGTTCACTTCCTGCTTTCCTAATGTAGTTTAAGTTTTTTTTTTGTTTTTTTAAATTATTTTTTATTACATTTGTTCACTTCCTGCTTTACTAATATAGTTTAAGGTTTTTTTTAATTATTTTTAATTACATTTGTTCACTTCCTGCTTTCCTAATATAGTTTAAGTTTTTTTTGTTTTTTTTGTTTTTTTTTATTATTTTTATTACATTTGTTCACTTCCTGCTTTCCTAATATAGTTTAAGTTTTTTGTTTTTTAAATTGTTTTTATTACATTTGTTCACTTCCTGCTTTCCTAATATAGTTTACGTTTTTTCTTTTTTTTAATTATTTTTTATTACATTTGTTCACTTCCTGCTTTCCTAATATAGTTTAAGTTTTTTTACAAGGTGATATGAGCATCCAATGACATAATGTGTACCATAGTAAGTGTCAATATAGTGATATATATAGCACATCATGACTGGTTCAAGACTCTTCATCCTTGTATTTAGCAAACATCAACTGCTTGTATTGTTTCTTGAATTGGCTCATCGTTGTGCATTGTTTGAGGGTCTTACTCAATCCATTCCATAGTTTGATTCCACATACTGAAATGCTATGGCTTTTTAACGTAGTCCTAGCATAGAAGTGTTTCAAATGTAGGACTAATATCCATCGACAATTGACATTCAATGATGACTAGCCTTGTTTATCCAGTCATGAAAATATCGGGGTATCAGCAACAGAACCGGCAGTAACGATTTGGCACCGATTGCTTCCAAATGCGGCATCATCAAGAAACTGAGAAATGATCATCCAAACATGTTGTCTATTAGTGTTGAGTGTCATCATTAATATGTTTGTCCTCAGCTCTTCCACAAGTATATGACCTTTGCTCAAGTCATCGCACTGCAGTTTCACACCAACTACATGTTCAATGTGGAGTCCAGGAGGAGTCAGGTGAACTTCTCCACCCTTGAAATCTGAAATCCATCTCCATCTATCTGTGATGTTTAAGTCAAATTCCGATTCCCCCATTCAAAGGTTCTGCTTTGGTCGGCCAGCAAAGTTTTCGAAGAATTGACGGACATCGAGAGGCAGTTCCACAAAGCGCTCTACACCGTGAGGACCTACCTTCTATGCGAAAGATACTCAGTTGGTCTCTTGGATATGACCAAAGAGAAGGTTGGACTCGATGAAGAACCAACGGAACTGCAAATACGAATACCTTGAATAATCGTTTTGTTACCTTGACTAGGAATTCTACGATGAATGGCCGGTGAAACTTGGAGACGTAGAACCATATAAAGGACCAAAAACTCCAGATGGAAGGGTAATGAAGTCCTATCAAAGAGTCTTTGTTGTCTTTTTTGGTCCACAAGGTCTTATTTTCACTTTATTTAAAATTCAGGAAATCAACTTTTATAAGATAATCGATTACCTCCTGGAGGGCAAAGAGGAAATTAAAGTCATACCGTGAGTGTAATGACTAAAAATTATTATTTATTATTATTTTATTATTATTAAGGTGTTCTATCTATGTCTTTCAGTGGTCCTCCGGCAGATCATTGGGCTCTGGTTAGCGGACTACCGACCTACGTAGCTGAGAACGGATTTGTAGGTCTTCCACACAGAAGTGAATTTAAAGCAAGTGGAATGAAGTAAAAAAAAAAAAAAATCGTGTTTTTTTGCAGATCTGCAACATGATGAACGTGGCTGCAGATGATTTCTTCACTTTCCAGGTTTGTGGATTCTACTTTTTTTTAAATCCATACATTGAAAAACAGTAAATGCTAAACCAAAATGGCGTCTGCCGTCTCTCCACCAGAAAGAGGCAGTGGATGAAACGGGTTTCATCATCAAGAACTGCCTGTCGTTGCCTATCGTCAACAAAAAGGAAGAAATTGTAGGAATCGCTACTTTCTTCAACAGGAAAGACGGAAAACCCTTCGACGAATACGATGAGCAGATTACCGAGGTATCGGTTCCCTTGCCGCGGAATATTCCGCAAACAGATCTGTCCATTTGTTCCCAATGTCATTCTCCATTGGGATAGAAGAATTAATGGAAGAAAAGTGTCTAAACAGGTTGCACGGTGGTAGAGTGGTTAGCACGCAGACCTCACAGCTAGGTTACCCGGGGTTCAATCCCACGCCCAGGGCCATCTCTGTGTGGAGTTTGCATGTTCTTTCCGTGGGTTTTCTCCGGGTACTCCGGTTTCGTCGCACATTCCATAAACATGCTAGGTTAATTAGCGACTCCAAATTGTCCATAGGTATGAATGTGAGTGTGAATGGTTGTTTGTCTATATGTGCCCTGTGATTGGCTGGCTGGCGACCAGTCCAGAGTGTACGCCACCTGGGATAGGCTCCAGCACCCATGCAACCCTCGTGAGGATAAGCGGTAGAAAATGACTCAATGTTTACGTTTAGCATGGCGGTAAAGTGGTTAGCGCACAGGTCTCACAGCTAGGAGACCCGGGTTCAATCCCACCCCCAGGGCCATCTCTGTGTGGAGTTTGCATGTTCTCCCCGTGCATGCGTGTGTTCTTCCCGGTACTCCGGTTTCCTCCCACATTCCAAAAACATGCTAGGTTAATTAGCGACTCCAAATTGTCCATAGGTATGAATGTGAGTGTGAATGGTTGTTTGTCTATATGTGCCCTGTGATTGGCTGGCCACCAGTCCACAGTGTACGCCGCCCCTCGACCCTCGTGAGGATAAGCGGTAAAAAATGAATGAATGAATGAATTAATGTAACATTTACAGGGCTTCTTGGTTGCACAGTGGTAGTGTGGTTAGCGCGCAGGCCCCACAGCTAGTAGACCCTAGTTCGATCCCACCCTCGGCCATCTCTGTTTGAAGTTTGCATGTTCTCCCTGTGCATGCGTGGGTTTTCTCCGGGTACTCCGTTTTTTTCCCACATTCCAAAAACATGCTTAATTAGCGACTCCATAGATATGAATGTGAGTGTGAATGGTTGTTTGTCTATATGTGCCCTGTGATTGAGAGTGTACGCCGCCTCTCGCCCGAAGACAGCTGCCATGTGACCCTTGTGAGGATAAACGGTAGAAAATGAATGAATGAAAGTATCTAAACAAATTTGCCACTTAATGAGGTTCATTACTGAGGCATTTCGATGAGTTTGCGAAACATCCTCTCACATCCTTTTTTTCCTTCATCTTTTCTTACATCCCCTAAGCCTTTTTTTTTTAAACTTATTTTGTACATCCGCTGTGCATCCCACAGGCCCTGACCCAGTTCCTGGGCTGGTCCGTGCTTAACTGTGACACCTATGACAGACTCAACCGCATGGAGCACAGGAAAGACATCGCCCAGGAGATGCTCATGTACCAGACCAAGTGTACGGATACTGAGATGCAGTCCATCCTGGTCAGGATTTCCTTTTAAGTCTAAGGCCACATCCAAGTCAGAAAACACTGAACACTAAAAAGCCTTTGTCTGTTTTTTCTTTCTTTCTATTTTGATACGCAGAACACCAAAGAAAAGTTTGATAGCGAGCCTGAAGACTGCGACCAGAAAGAGATGTACAAACTATTGGTAAGCGAGATTTAAATGGATACTTCGCTTTTCGATTTGGAAATGACATGATTTAAACGATGAAATGTATGGACGGTGGGAAGATTTGATGGAAAGATATACGGATGAATGGATAGAGACTGATTTACATAGCGGAATATCAAAGGTATTGAGGGAGAAAATTAGCTTGTTCTTAGTCTTGATTTTTTTTTGCCTATGGAAATCGAATGGATGGATGAACAGACGGTTAATTTGAATAAAATGATCCCCAGTTTATATAAAGAAAAACTGGGAAATTGTGTTTAGATTTTTTTGTCTATGGAAATTAGACTGGTGGATTGAGTGGATATATACATTGATGGACGGAAGGGCAGATAGATGAACTGGTTAAAGTAGACTTTCATAAAGCTATCCGGGTGGAAAAAAACCTTCGATTTTTCATCGAGAAGTTTGATGGACGGATGAACAAATATATCGATATGGAAATATAGATATAGATGGTCAAAGCAGAGAAGGAAAGAAGTTCTTTGTTGACTTTTTGTCAATGGAAATTGAATGAATGGATGGACCGACAAATGTAAAGATGGACGGATAGATTGAAAGTACAAAAAGTAGTAGCAGTCGTACTTTGTGTGGACTACGGAAGATTTGATGGAAAGATATACGGATGAATAGATAGAGACTGATTTACATAGCGGAATATCGGAGGTAATGAGGGAGAAAATTAGCTTGTTCGTAGTCTTGATTTTTTTGTCTATGGAAATTAGACTGGTGGATTGACTGGATATATACATGGATGGACGGAAGGGCAGATAGATGAACTGGTTAAAGTAGAGTTTCATAAAGCTATCCGGGTGGAAATTAACCTTCGACTTTTCGTCTAGAAGTTTGATGAATGGATGAACAAATAGCGATATGGAAATATAGATATAGATGGTCAAAGCAGAAGAGGAAAGAAGATGGTTCTTTGTTGACTTTTTGTCAATGGAAATTGAATGAATGGATGAACCGACAAATGTAAAGATGGACGGATAGATTGGAAGTACAATTCCGTTGCTTAAAAGTAGTAGCAGTCGTACTTCGTGTGGACTATGGAAGTTAAACTGAGAAATGGACAGATGGAACGAAAGGATGTATAGATACATTGTTTAAGTTAGAGTTCCATTGTAAAACTAGCAGTTTGTTTTTTGTCTATGAGAATTTAATGTATAGCTGAATGGATGCATAGATGTACATATATATATGGACGGACTGTTCGAGTTCCACAATGTAATAACAGAACTTTTCCTATGGAAACATTAAAGGGTTAACTAAGAATAACTAGATTAACTTGAGTTTTGCATGATGTAATCGGTTGCAAAGTATACCGATCTATTGTTGAATCGTCCCGTTCGTGTTCAGAGAGGAACCTGCCCACCGGCAGACAACATCAACGGCGAGAACCTGTACAACTTCGGCTTCAGCGATTTCCCGGTCTCCGAGTTTGACCTCATCAAAGCCGGCATTCGCATGTTTTTCGAACTCGGAGTGGTTGAAAAGTTTAAAGTTCCAGCCGAGGTGAGAGCGTTCAGACAAATGGAATGTTCTTACGATATCGGACATGGGACTTATGTGCATCAACGTCCCCCCCCCCAACACAGACGCTCACTCGCTGGATGTACACGGTGAGGAAGGGTTACCGATCCATTACCTACCACAACTGGCGGCACGGTTTCAACGTGGGTCACACCATGTTTTGCCTGCTCCAGGTAACTCATTAAGTCGAAATACTCGAGGTTTAGTAGTAGTAGTAGTACTTCTGCATATGCTTGCATTACTATATATCATTACGATTAGTACATTGTTTAATTATTTTCAAGATATTTGTATTGTGGATTTGCAAAAAAATATTGGCAAGTTTAGAGTGACCCATTGGAGTGACCCGGTCCTTTTTTGGAATCAAACATCTTTTCCCATGTACAGACAGGGAGGCTGAGGAAGTACTATTCTGATCTGGATGCCTTCGCCATGGTTGCCGCTGCGTTCTGTCACGATATTGACCACAGAGGCACCAACAACCTATACCAGACAAAGCAAGTCCACAACTAATATTCTATATCTGCGGCGTTTTTATGTCATTGTTGTGTTGTTTTGTTTTTTTAATAATCTGCAGGAGTGCATCTCCTCTGGCCAAACTTCACGGCTCGTCGATTATGGAAAGGCACCACTTGGAATTTAGCAAAACCCTGATGGGCGACGAGGTGTGATTGTATTTGTGAACACTACAAACTATACTACTGTTCATTGTTAATAATATGCCGTGTTTTGGACACCGTTTTGCAGAGTCTGAACATCTTCTGCAACCTTCAGAAGCGTCAGTTTGAGACCGTGCAGCACTTGTTTGACGTCTGCATCATTGCAACTGATTTGGCACTTTACTTCAAGTAAATAATATTTAAATATTCAATATATTCTATTCTAACCAATGCTTCACTGTGTAAAATATGTATTACAGTTACTGCAGTTTGTGGGGAATTTACCTGCCACTATTTGAATAATTGTTGAATTTTTCAATTCATTTGACTTCATGTTCTCGTGCAGAAAAAGAACCATGTTCCAGAACATTGTGAACGCCACCGAGCCAATGACGGACGAAAAAGAGGCAACGGCGTATGTTTCTAACAACCCCATCAGAAAGGAGATTATCATGTAAGCGACATCAAATCGTGAATAAATTTTCAGCGCAGAAGTCACATCGTGTTTTTGTCCTCTCAACCCCAAGGGCGATGATGATGACCGGCTGTGACCTGTCAGCCATCACCAAACCCTGGGAAGTGCAGAGCAAGGTGGGTGGCTTTGGCACCTTCCAACATGTGTCGGGTGGGAAAAAAAATATACCTCAGAGGTGGCGCCAGGAAAGCATGCACGGGAGTTGAACTGCAGTATTACTCTATAACTCATCATATTCAATATGAAATGGAACGCAAAATGTAACAAAAGTACTGAGCCAAAGCAACAATTGCGAATACAAACTAGTACATCAAATAATGAAGTAAAATTTAAAAAAAAATAGCCATGCATTGTATGTGAAAAATTCTACAATTTAATCTGACTTTTGCTAATTTTTTGTTGTGGACTCCCGTAGAGCAGCGACACACAATAACCCGCACAGAAACCTTTCTAGATCTTCCAGCTTCTGCACCTATTCCACCTGTATTTCCTTGGCTTTCCAAAATGGTCTGTAGTTGGTCCACTGTGATGTGCTCCCGAGGACCTCCGGACTACTGCCGAACCCCACTTTTCAATTTTGTCGCTATAGGAGTTGATCATAAATCAATAAACCCTAAAGCTACAGTCGAGAGACCCTTGACTTACCATGTATGAACTCGGAGCGATAACATAAATCAGCATTTACTAAATGCTAAATGGCACAACATTGTTTATAAAACTTGATAGACCACTGACTGATGGTGGAAGAAGGCTATTAGCAACTCCAAACATCGGTTAGCTTATAATTTGCACCCCGCTCCCTGTATGCACACTCTATAATGCTACACAGATAACCACTTACTTACACAAAATAAACACAGCTAAGACATTTAAAATATAAATCGTTGCTTACAGCTTGTGCTTCTGACTCTTCAACATAACAATTGCGAATACAAACTAGTACATCAAATAGTACATCAAATAATGAAGTAAATTTAAAAAAAACAGCCATGCATTGTATGTAAAAATTTTACAATTTAATCTGTATAAATGGGAACTTTTGCTCATTTTTCTGCGTGGACTCCCGTAGAGTAGCGACACACAATAACCCGCACAGAAACCTTTCTAGATCTTCCAGATTCTAGATCTTCCAGCAACTTGCTGGAAGAATGTGTGGGGAAACCATCATTTGTGCCACACTGCCTCAAAAAAGAAACAAAAAGGACAGGGATATCCAGGACAGTAAATTGTCTTGAATTCCCCCATTGACTAATTCTATTGACTTATTGTATTCTATTCTAAAACAAAGCAACTTGTTGCAAGAAGAACTAACAGAGTGTTAGCCCAACACCCCGTCATTGATTATGTCATTGATTACTTGAGTGTCCCAATACTTTGGTCTGCGTTGGCTGCCAAAGAAATAGATCGGTGAAAGGTTGATCAGATTTCAGGCTGTGCTTGATTAAGCACAACTGTGCACCCCGGACTTACCATGTATGTCCAACTAATGGTCTGTGATGGGTCTACGGGAGTTGGGGACTCCCATAGAGCAGCGACACACAATAACCCGCACAGAAACATTTCTAGATCTTCCAGATTCTGCACCTATTCCAGCTGTATTTCCTTGGCTTTCCAAAATGGTCTGTAGTTGGTCTGCTGTGATGGGTAACACTCCCAAGTGCTCCCGAGGACCTCCGGACTACTGCCGAACCCACTTTTATGATATTGTAACAATGGAAAAACGAGGACAAACTTAATTTTTGCAAGAAAAAAAATTAAACATTTCAAGCAAGATGTTATTTTCTGACTGATATCGGAATATTATAAGGAACGGGGGGTTTTTTTGTTTTTTTTTAATAAATTTCAAGCAAAATTATGTAATTGTACAAGAATTTCCAATTGTAAAAATGTGATGAGGAAAAAAGTCATTTTTCAAGGAAAAATGTGCAATTTTTAGACTATGAAATCACAATATTGTGAGTAAAAAAAAAGCGGTAAATTTACAGGAATAATTATGTAATATTATGAGGAATTTTCTGAGATAAAACTCACTTCACTTTTCCGGGAATTAGCAACCAACTTGTGCAAAAATAGAAAAGTCGATGCAAACATCGGATTTAAAGGTGACAGCCTGACGATATTTTTTGTCGGTATAGGAGTTGATCATAAATCAATAAACCCTAAAGCTACAGTCAAGAGACCCCTGACTTACCATGTATGTCCAACTAATTGTCTGTAGTTGGTCCGCTGTGATGGGTCACACTCCCAAGTGCTCCCGAGGACCTCCGGACTACTGCCGAAACCCACGTTTATGATATTGTAACTTAACTTTTGCAAGAAATTTTTGCAAGAAAAAAATTACACATTTCAAGCAAGATGTTGTTATTTTCTGACTGATATCGGAATATTATAAGGAAAGGTTTTTTTTGTTTTTTTTTTACAAAATTTCAAGCGAAATTATGTAATTGTACAAGAATTTGCAATTGTAATAATATGATGAGGAAAACAGTCATTTTTCAGGAACAAATTTCAAGGAAAAATTTGCAATTTTTGACTATGAAATCACAAAAATGGTAAATTTACAAGAATAATTATGTAATATTATGAGGAATTTTCCGAGATAAAACTCACTTCACTTTTCTGGGAATTAGCAACCAACTTGTGCAAAAATAGAAAAGTTGATGCAAACATCGGGATTTTTTTGTGTTTTGTAGGTGGCGCTGATGGTCGCCGCTGAATTCTGGGAGCAAGGAGATCTGGAGAGATCAGTTTTGGACCAGCAGCCAATTGTAAATAATCACATTTTTATTCTTTTTGTCCATTTAAAAAAAAAAATTATCAACTAAAGAGCTTTTTATGTGTCCCTGTTGTAGCCCATGATGGACAGAAACTGCGCCGAACAGCTACCCAAGATGCAGTGCGGTTTCATTGACTTTGTGTGCTCATTTGTGTACAAGGTAATATCCTTCAAAATGTCAAAATCTGTCAAAAAAAAATACAAACTGTCACCATGCACTGACTTGAACCGGTGGAAGAATTTCTATTTGCCATACATCAAAAAGTCCACTTGGACAAGAACATACATGTTCACGTACATACCCTCCGTTCACCTTGTGTTTTTTTTTTTCCCCTGCAAGGAGTTCTCCAGGTTCCACAAGGAGATCCAGCCCATGTTTGACGGCCTCAACAACAACCGCTCGCATTGGAACGAGCTGGCCGAGGTGTACAACGCCAAAATGAAGGCCATCGAGGACCAGAAGAAGAAACTGGAAGAGGAGGAAGCCAGGAAAGGTGATAGGAAAAATCTTTGTGGAGTTAACTGTGTTAGTTCGCACATAACAAAAGAGTCAACCGCTGATGATGCTAACGGCTAAATGCTAAAATGATGCTAACAGGCATGTTTTGTGCTAAACACAGCCGGACTCGTACATTGTATTAATAACACAAAGGAACGTACGCTATATTGTCCGCTAACTGGGAAGTGTATGTAAACCAAGGAAAAATACGGTAACCGAGGTGTATGCTAACTAAGGTTCCAACAAACTTAATATTATAAACAAATTGCACACAAAAAACATACAAATCATAATATCCTGAGGGAAAAGGTTGCAATTTTGAGTTGAAATTTCTAATTTGATGAGAATAATTTTGTGATATTACGAGAAAAATTTGGATTACAAAAAGTTGTAGTTTTACGAGAATAAATTTACATTTCAAGGTAAATGTTATTTTCCCTTTGTGATATCGTAATATTACGACCCAAAAAAAGTGATTTTATGAATTTCAAAATAAATTTAATTTTACGATTGGAATATCGTAACATTGAAAAAACAAGGACAAACAAAATTTTTGTTTGTCCTTGATGTTGTAATTTTCTGACTGATATCGGAATATTATAAGGAATATTTTTTTTGTTTTTTGTTACTAAATTTCAAGCGAAATTATGTAATTGTACAAGAATTTCCAATTGTAATAATGTGATGAGGAAAAAAGTCATTTTTCCGGAACAAATTTTAAGGAAAAAATTGCAATTTTTAGACTATGAAGTCACAATATCGTGAGTAAAAAAGCGGTAAATTTATAAGAATAATTATGTAACATTATGAGGAATTTTCTGACATAAAACTCACTTCACTTTTCTGGGAATTAGCAACTAATATGTGCAAAAATAGAAAAGTCGATGCAAACATCGGATTTATCGATGACAGCCTGCCGATATTTTTTGTTCACAGAACATCGGCGAGAGTATTATTCCGATTATGTTCATATTTTGCATGTTTGAAGCCGTATGCGAGATCTCAACATGGGCCAAAAATTGTATATATTGAACAAATTTTATGGTAGCTAATTAAATAATACGTATCTTTATTTTCCAGCAGGTGGTGGAGAAGGGAAGTCAAAAACGTGTTCCGTCTGCTAACTTCCTCTGGAGATATGGACTGTTTCAGCCTTCGGCTCGGAGCCATAGTACTTCCTGGTTAGGTCAAGTCCAACCTAGACCACTTGTAGTCTCCTAGACCTGCCTGAGGAGGGAATAATCACAAACGACGAAGAACACTGTGGGAATTTATTGAGGACATGTTGGACGATGGGATGTTTCCCCTTCTTCGGACAGAATCAACGGATCTTGCAATCATCCAAACCCCGCCCCCCCCCCCCCACCTCTTCACGTAATGTTGCTAGCCGGTTAGCGCATTGTCTAGTTGCATCGAGTTGCTGCTGTATGGGCAGCGGCCAACCGTGCATGAAGGGTGGGGTCATTATAATAATTATACGAGTACATTTTGTAATCTTACAAGCATTTTATGAGGAAAAAAATGTACGTTTATGAGATAGCGAAAATATAATTTAAGGAAGTTGTAATGTTGCGAGGAGAAACAAGAATATATTTGTAACAATATAATTTCAATAACTTTTCAAGAAGGAAAAATAAGTCTTGCATTAATTAACTAACTTGCATTAATTGTCCAAAAAAAAAATTGTCAGACGACCGGACAAAACTCGTAACTTTATGAGTGAGCTTACAAAAACGACAAAAATGTTAAAATATAAAAAATTTTCAACATAAAATCACAATTTTACATGAATATATTTGTGATATTATACGGAAAAAAACATGCTATCTACAAAATAGTTGTCATTGACAGAACCGGGAAAAAATGTCACAATTTATTGAAAATAAGAAATTTCATAAATTTAATAGATAAAAATCATACAAGAAAATTTTTTTGGGAAAAAAAATTTTGAAAATTTTTTTTTGAAAAAAAATTTTTTGAAAATTTTTTTTTATCATCAAATCATAATATTATAAGGAGGGGGAAAATATATTTTAAGTGAGAGATCAACGCTAATGTTATATCAATCCAAAAATTATGCATAATTTCACTGAATTGAGGAATAAAATGGATTTGAGCTTCAGTAGAAAAAGTAGCAAAAGCTAGCAAAGCCTTATCAAAATGTACCGTGTTGAGAATGTGACACATCTACTGTATGAGCACTATCGATTAGGCCAAAGCTCAAGAGTCCCCCCCCCCCCCCCCAAAAAAAAATCTTTTTTTTTTTTTTAGCAACAAGCCTCCTCTTACACAACATGTTCCCCGCTAATCAATGAGACATCAATCAAAGGTCTCTAATCCTATCAGCGCAGCTTTACAGCTACCTGATTGAGGAGCCAAAAAGGTGCTCAAACATGCACCCAGACGACATCATTTCACAACCCGAGACGCTTATATATGTGTGTACTGTTTCATGTTTTTTGTTTTCACGTACTCTTATGTATGGATAACCGGTCATGAGTTTGTGTGTAATAAGCAAATAAAACGTCTCCACGGAGTTGAACGTGATCAGCTGTGTTTGTTTTTATCGTACACTAACCAAAAAAGGTGCGCTTGGTCGCACACACCTGAAGGTTAGACAAAGAGTGAACTTGGGCAACCCGCCACAAGGCTTAACGGCAACAAGCGCACTTCCTTTTTAGTCACATATCGTGCAAGGATCTTTCAGGCTCCAAAGCTGGATGAGCCTCGCAGGAAAAGAGGATAAGGGGATTGCTTCTGATCCCCCCCCATCCACCCCCCCACCCCGTCCAATTCAACCGTGTCTGGATCTGTTCGACATCCCGACGCTCTCGCCGTCTTTATGGACGTAAAAGTGGCTTTGTGCTTGTCGAGTCACCGACACCTATCACTGAAACACGGACTTTCTTTCAAAAAAACATTTTCAAAATGCTCAAAAAAAAGGGGAAGAAAATTCAATAAGTAATTTAATAATAATTAAACCAGCATGTAATTTTACCAAAAAAATTTTTTATTTAGGTTATAATAACACAAGACAAAAATTGTCATTTTTCAAGAAAAAATCAACATTTTTTTAACCCTCCTTATTTGGAGGTTAGCTTGAAAATTTTCCTCTGCCCTGTCTGAGTGTTTTTCCCCTTATTTATTCTGATGATTACACAATTTTGCTTGTACTTCTGTTGTTAATAACAATAAAACCAGCATGTAATTTTACCCAACAAAAAAATTTCATTTAGGTTGTAATAACACAAGACAAAGTTGTCATTTTTCAAGAAAAAATCAACATTTTTTTGGAGGTTAGCTTGAATTTTTTATTATTTTTCCCCTGCCCTGTCCTCGTATTTTCCCCCTTATTTACCCTGCTGATTACACAATTTTGCTTGTACTTCTGTTGTTAATAACAACAATAAAACCAGCATGTAATTTTACCAATTTTTTTTTTTCATTTAGGTTGTAATAACACAAGACAAAGTTGTCATTTTTCAAGAAAAAATCAACATTTTTTTTAACCCTCCTTATTTGGAGGTTAGCTTGAAATTTTTATTATTTTTCCCCTGCCCTGTCCGAGTGTTTTCCCCCTTATTTATCCTGATGATTACACAATTTCGCTTGTACTTCTAGAATAAAGGCTTGTTCAGAACCATTTTCTGCTCAAAAAAAGAAGGAAGAACGTCATTCAAAACTAAGATTATAATGTTAATAACAACAATAAAACCAGCATGTAATTTTACGAAAACAATTTTTTCATTTAGGTTGTAATAACACAAGAAAAAGTTGTCATTTTTCAAGAAAAAAAATCTACATTTTTTTAACCCTCCTTATTTGGAGGTTAGCTTGAAATTTTTATTATTTTTCCCCTGCCCTGTCCGAGTGTTTTTCCCCTTATTTATCCTGATGATTACACAATTTCGCTTGTACTTCTGTTGTTAATAACAACAATAAAACCAGCATGTAGTTTTACCAAAACAATTTTTTCATTTAGGTTGTAATAACACAAGACAAAGTTGTCATTTTTCAAGAAAAAAATCAACATTTTTTAACCCTCCTTATTTGGAGGTTAGCTTGAAATTTTTATTATTTTTCCCCTGCCCTGTCCTAGTATTTTTCCCCTTATTTATCCTGATAATTGCACAATTTCACTTGTACTTTTGTTGTTAATAACAACAATAAAACCAGCATGTAATTTTACCAAAAAAAATTTTTCATTTAGGTTGTAATAACACAAGACAAAGTTGTCATTTTTCAAGAAAAAAACAACATTTTTGGAGGTTAGCTTGAAATTTTTATTATTTTTCCCCTGCCCTGTCCGAGTGTTTTCCCCCTTATTTATCCTGATGATTACACAATTTTGCTTGTACTTCTGTATAAATGACAAAAATAAAGGCTCGTTCAGAACCATTTTCTGCTCAAAAAAAGAAGGAAGAACGTCATTCAAAACTAAGATAATAATGTTAATAACAACAATAAAACCAGCATGTAATTTTACCAAAAAAAAAATTTCATTTAGGTTGTAATAACACAAGACAAAGTTGTCATTTTTCAAGAAAAAAATCAACATTTTTTTGGAGGTTAGCTTGAAATTTTTATTATTTTTCCCCTGCCCTGTTCTAGTATTTTTCCCCTTATTTATCCTGATGATTACACAATTTCACTTGTACTTCTGTTGTTAATAACAACAATAAAACCAGCATGTAATTTTACCAAAACAATTTTTTCATTTAGGTTGTAATAACACAAGACAAAGTTGTCATTTTTCAAGAAAAAAATCAACATTTTTTAACCCTCCTTATTTGGAGGTTAGCTTGAAATTTTTATTATTTTTCCCCTGCCCTGTCCGAATGTTTTTCCCCTTATTTATCCTGATGATTACACAATTTTGCTTGTACTTCTAGAATAAAGGCTCGTCCAGAACCATTTTTTGCTCAAAAAAGGAGGAAGAACGTCATTCAAAACTAAGATTATAATGTTAATAACAACAATAAAACCAGCATGTAATTTTACCCAAAAAAAAATTTCATTTAGGTTGTAATAACACAAGACAAAGTTGTCATTTTTCAAGAGAAAAATCAACATTTTTTTTTTAGGTTAGCTTGAATTTTTTTTTATCGTGTTTTTCCCCTTATTTATCCTGATGATTACACAATTTCGCTTGTATTCTGTATAAATGACAAGAATAAAGGCTCGTTCAGAACCATTTTTTGCTCAAAAAAAGGAGGAAGAACGTCTTTCGAAACTAAGATTATAATGTTAATAACAACAATTAAACCAGCATGTAATTTTACCAAAACAATTTTTTTCATTTAGGTTGTAATAACACAAGAAAAAGTTGTCATTTTTCAAGAAAAAAATCAACATTGGTTGCAGGAACGTTTGTTTTTTTTTTAACAGTTTGACACTGTGCTCCTTATTTTTATTATTTTTCCCCTGCCCTGTCTTAGTGTTTTTCCCCTTATTTATCCTGTCCTGTCACTCCTTGTATCACTGCAAGGAATATTGTATGGAGAATGATTGCAAAATTTTGCTTGTAATTCTGTATAAATAACAAGAATAAAGGCTCGTTCAATATGCATAACGATTTGACCAATCATTAGTCATCATGTATTTAAGCATGAACTTGCTGATGTTATGGCTTAATTCATAAAAAAACAAAAAAAATGACACGGCTGCTTTCAAACAGAATGATGATGTGAATGAAGTGTGTTTATTTCAGCGTGAAAAAAAAACAAAAAATATGTGCTTGAATTTTGTCGAAGAGTCGTGACCACAGCGGAGAGTCTAGAGGAACAAGTCTTCAAAGTACTCGTCGAACTCTTCCTCCCTGAGAAGACACAACAAATTAAAAACATCTGCATGTACTGGGGACAGTTCCCTATTCGCCCCGATACGTTTGTCTACATCAGGGGTCTCAAACATGCGGCCCGCGCAAGTTTGATATGGATGCTGTATGGTATCATGTACCCAGAAAAAATTATTACATTTGATTAATGTTCATGTTAAAGGTTAAATAACTGTTAATAGTTATCCTCCCTATCCGTGTGGAAGTGGTAAGTTTTTGGCTATTTAAGTTGAAAGGAAATAACTTGAAGGCTACCGTTTAGGTCGCTAAGCTCTCTAGTTTGCAAGTTAGCATGTGTCTCAAGACCCTGCAGTTGCGCAATATGTTGTAAATAAAAAGAGTATAAATGTGACTATAGTCGTGTTTTGTCATGTCTACAGGGCTCTAATAATGCTTTGTTCATTTTAATCTGAAAAAAATAATTTGTCTACCCACCAACTATATGTGGTTTCTTAAGTTTTTATTATTTGCCGTTTTATTATTATTATTATTATTATTATTATTATTATTATATTTATTCTTGATTTGTTTATTTATTTTTCATCTTATTTTGTGTAGAAAAATAAAAAGTAAGATATTTGAGAACAGTTGAATGTTTTATCAGAGCTTTTATTGTAGAAAATTGGAACCAAAGCAAAGTTTTTTAATTTTTTTGTTTTTAATAAATGCATTTTTTGGTTGTTTTTTTTTTTTGGAAAACCTGATGCGGCCCAGTCTCACCCAGACCCGAGCTCCAGTGGCCCCCCAAGTAAATTGAGTTTTAAACCCCCGGTCTACATAGTATATACAGTAATAATGTCAAAGGTCAATATAACAGGATATTGGACTCTAATGACCACAGACAGAGAAGAGCAATGTAAATGTCAAGAGAAGGTTTAGAGGTATTAATAGCTAAAGAGACCAATACACGCTATGCTACATAAGTACATTACACCTGCTTTAATGCCTCACCTTGACTTTTCCTCCACTGCAGGGGCCGGCCCTCGCCAGTGGTCCGACTCGGACTGACCCTCCAATGCCTTGTCCTCAGAATCAGGATCTGCAGAGACAAAATTGTTATTGGAAGTAAGGTGTCAATTTCAGATGAGGCGTGTTTAGTGCATGAGTGGAATCAGACACCCTCTTGTCTGCTGATTAGTCATTGGAGAATTCTGAGTCACATTTAAAATAATTTTGATAAAAAAAAAGAATTTTTGAGATAAAGTTGTAATACTACAATAAAAGTCGTACATTTGTTAGATTCTGGCACGAAAGTTACTGATTGTAATAGTAAACTGTATTATGGAAAGCAGGAAGTGAACAAATGAAACAGCTATTGATTGTAAAATTAAACTGTATTATGGAAAGCAGGAAGTGAACAAATGAAACAGTTACTGATTGTAAAAGTAAACTGTATTATGGAAAGCAGGAAGTGAACAAATGTAACAGTTACTGATTGTAAAAGTAAACTGTATTATGGAAAGCAGGAAGTGAACAAATGAAACAATTACTGATTGTAAAAGTATAAATAAAACATAAAATAAAACCATTAAAAAATAAAATATTATAATTAATAAAATATTTAAAAAATGTTAAAAAAAAAACTTAAATTATATTAGGAAAGCAGGAAGTGAACAAATGTAACAGTTGCTGATTGTAAAACTACCAGATGGAGGGGTAGGATTTAATAAGCTTTGATTCTTCCTACTCCTTTTGGACATGTGGAACTGTGAACTGATTATGGGATGCATTCAATTGTCATTTGATGCATGTTCAAATGAAATAAAACCATTAAAAAAAATTAAAAAAAATTCATTAAATAAAAAAAACAACTTAAATTATATTAGGAAAGCAGGAAGTGAACAAATGTAACAGTTACTGATTGTAAAAGTACCAGATGGAGGGGTAGGATTTAATAAGCTTTGCTTCTTCCTACTCCTTTTGGACATGTGGAACTGTGAACTGATTATGGGATGCATTCAATTGTAATCTGATGCATGTTCAAATGAAATAAAACCATTAAAAAAAAATTAACATTTATTTATTAAATTTAAAAAAAAAATAAATAAAAACTTAAATTATATTAGGAAAGCAGGAAGTGAACAAATGTAACAGTTACTGATTGTAAAAGGGGGTAGGATTTAATAAGCTTTGCTTCTTCCTACTCCTTTTGGACATGTGGAACTGTGAACTGATTATGTGATGCATTCAATTGTAATCTGATGCATGTTCAAATGTAATAAAACCATTACCACTACCAACAACATTATAAAAAATCACAGCATTTCAGTATGTGGAATCTGTGGTATCTAGTACAGTGAAGGCCATACATAGGACTGCAAAAAAAAAAAACGTATTGGTAGAGCAAGACAGCTTGAGAAAAAGCAGGACTGCTAGCAGATGCGAGCCAGAGGGCGAATGGATGATGTTTTCCAGAAAGGTTTTCCACTCCAAACATTTTAGAGGAGTGTCACAGCCTGGAGGCTTGGGAGTGGACTGGATCATAGGCTGTCTATTGAAATGATGGATGTACAGTGTGTGTGTGTGTGTGTGTGTGTGTATGTGTATATACCTTTGTCCTGCAATTCCTCCGAGCTGCTGGAGGAGGTGGATGAATCTACGATGAGACGTAATAAACAGGAATTTGTTATGAAATAGGAAACTAAATTATTTTACAAAAAAAAAAATTATTGGAAAAGGTGATGAGTCGTCACCCCTGCTTCTCTTGTGTTTCTTCTTCTTGGAGCGTGACGATGATCTCTTCTTCATCTTCTTCCTCTTCTTCTGTAATGGCTCCTGGTTCTCCTGTGAGAGCTTTCCGACACCCTTCTTAGCTTTCACTTCTTTACGCCTACAAAATATGGACGCATTTAACGCAATTGTGATTATAATTTCGGAGTTGTGTTAGTATTATTATTAGTTGTGTTTCTTACTTGTGGTGGTAGTTGAGTTTGAAAGAACACTCGGGGCAAAGTCCTGGAAGACAAAATCAAACACGAATCAAACACAATAGAAAGAAAAGTGGGCAAAGGATTGAGCCCTGAGGAACTCCTTTTTTAAAAAAAAAATTTGGAAGACAAAAATAACACTGGGAAGAGATGTAAAGATTGAGCCCTGTAGTATTATGTAGTATTCTGGTCACTAGACAAAGAGATAGACATGCTTGCTATGCTAGCACTAGCATGCAGTAATCCTGCGGCCCGTACAATGTGGTGTAAACAAAGAATAATGGGAGTGTAAAAGTAACTATTAGAGGGCTCTAATCATGGTAAAACATATAAAAAATATTAAATTCTACTTTGGGGAAATTCATTTCCGCATGATGAGTAGGAGACATACAAATGTAACAGTTACTGATTGTAAAAGTACCAGATGGAGGGGTAGGATTTAATAAGCTTTGCTTCTTCCTACTCCTTTTGGACATGTGGAACTGGGAACTGATTATGGGATGCATTCAATTGTAATCTGATGCATGTTCAAATGAAATAAAACCATAAAAAAAAAAAAAATTTTTATATATCTTTATATCTATCTATATATCTTTATATTACCATTATATTACCATTATTAAACCATTAAAAAATATTTTTAAAAAATTAAAAAAAAATTTTTAATTAAATAAAAAAAAACAACTTAAATTATATTAGGAAAGCAGGAAGTGAACAAATGTAACAGTTACTGATTGTAAAAGTACCAGATGGAGGGGTAGGATTTAATAATCTTTGCTTCTTCCTACTCCTTTTCAGACATACAGTATGAATACCATTTAAAAACCATTATAATACTACGAAATGATAATACTTATGTCCCTCTGTGGCTTCATAACTGTGATCAGAAACTCGTCAATATCATACAATATTTTTGATGTTTCACATTTAGTCATTGTGTACACTACTACTACTACTACTACTACTACTACTACTACAGTAAAGCTATATAATTATGAGTCATACGTTTTGATGAAAAATATTGCAATATTAGGAGAATTTTCATAATTTTATGCAAGTAAATTTGTATTTTTTAATGTGGTAATGTTATAAGGAAATTTTTTATTATTATTATAATTTATTATTATTATTATTTTATTATTTTAAAGTAATAAAAATTATGAAATTCTACTAAGGGATTAATTTTGTAGATATTTTTCTCTAGCGTTATTTGTTCATTATTGACAAAAAACTATGTACTGTTTTTATATATATATATATGCATATACATATACATATATATATAAAAATATATATTTGTGGGTTTTGGTCGACAAATGATCTTGTTAACGGCTTGTGATGAAAAGCTTGTCATTTCACGCCTGACTGTGTTGACTGGGACTGGTGGGTCCTCCAATTAGCATAATTATTCTAACAGGATTTTCTACAGTATGATACCTGTAGGAGGATTATTATTATTATGAGCGGGCTCTTGGACTGGAAACCCCGTGAGACCGACCATGCTCCCACACACACACACACACACACACACACACATACACACACACTAACATGGATGTATACAATGAAAAATAAGTATTTCATCAAATTGATTGATACTGATTTTGTACGTTGACAGTCTTACAAACCAAGAGATGAAAAAAATGTGGGTTTGTTTTTGTTGA
Source organism: Doryrhamphus excisus (assembly GCF_030265055.1). Lineage (NCBI taxonomy): Eukaryota > Metazoa > Chordata > Actinopteri > Syngnathiformes > Syngnathidae > Doryrhamphus > Doryrhamphus excisus. The sequence continues at coordinate 10,892,107 of NC_080487.1, read as the reverse complement.
AGAAACCAACAAAGAGGTGGGATGTTTTTTTTTCTGCTTGGGTCACCAGGGTTGCACACATCTCAGGAGGGACCCTTAGCAGAGAAACTACCCCCAAAGCAAAAATGTTTCCACCTCCGTGTTTGACAGGAGGGATGTTTTTTCTTATTTTCTTGGGCTCAGCATTTCTCTGCCCCTCCAAACACGGTTGAGTCCAATTGATGCCAAAGAGCTCAAGTTTGGTCTCAAGTGACCACATCGCCATTCTCCGGAGTCATTCAGGCGTTTTTTTGGGGGGGGGGGAATCTTCAGACGGGTCTGTACATGTGTCTCTTTGAGCGCTGGGACCTTATGGGAACTTCTGGATTTCAATCCATTACAGGAAAGTGCCTTTTTTGGCGACTGTGTTCCCAAATAACACAATTTTACTTACTGAGTTTGACTAAAGCGTTCCTCTTCTCGCCTTGTTCTACGTAGGCAAAGTTCACCTCCCAGCTTTTGAGGCCTTCCTGCTTCTCGCAGCGTTTGTGTCCACACTGGAACTGACCTGCGAGATGAAAACACATTATTATTAATATTCTTTGCCGATATTGTGCATACTTGCATATAACAACACTTGTATTTGTATCGAACCGTTCAATACAGATAGAACCAGAGTGTACAGCGGGCCGTATTGGCAAGGTTAATGTCATATATGCTATGCTGCTATGCTTCCACTGCCAATGTACACGACATACTTTTAAACTTTTAAACAGTCCTGGAAGACAAAATCAAACACAATAGAAAGAAAAGGGGGCAAAGGATTGATCCCTGAGGAACTCCTTTTTAAAAAAAAAATTTGGAAGACAAAAATAACACTAGGAAGAGATGTAAAGATTGAGCCCTGTAGTATTATGTAGTATTCTGGTCACTAGACAAAGAGATAGACATGCCTGCTATGCTAGCACTAGCATGCAGTAATCCTGCAGCCTGCACAATGTGGTGTAAACAAAGAATAATGAGAGTGTAAAAGTAACTATAAGAGAGCTCTAATCATGGTAAAACATATAAAAAATATTAAATTCTACTTTGGGAAAATTCATAATTATGAGTAGTAGTACGAATACCATTTAAAAATCATTGTAATACTACATGGTATGTCCCTCTGTGGCTTCATAACTGAGATCAGAAGCTCGAAAATTGCTTGTCAATTGCTTGCGACACATGCACTCGTCCCCTTGCCTTGCAAGTTAAGAAAATAAGAAATATAATAATAATAATAATAATATATAAAGAAAATAATTTGCATCTCGATTTTCCTCGTAATTCATGCATATTTTTGGACAAAGCCAGTATGTACATCTGGATGTAACTACCCCTTAAAGTGCACTACAAAATATACATTTATGTACTATGTATGTATCCAATTAATTTGTAAACGTCATCTGAGAAATTAAGCCAAAACAGAACCCCCCCCCCCCCCCCCCCCCCCCCCATCACCCTCAGGTTTCCCTAGAGCCCTCTGCACGGCCCGGTCTGTTATCTTTAGACGAGCTTAAGGTGACACTGATTAGCTCGGGGTTCCTCCAGATTGCAACAGAGGGTGCAAGTGCGTCACACAGGTTCCGACTTGGCACGAGCGCCGCAGATTCTCCTGACCCCTGACTACGACGGAGGAAGGTGATGGCGGTGATGGCTTAAGGCCACGCGTTGACTAAATTTAACTGAGAGTTACAGTGAAGACACCTCCAAAGTGTTATACAACAAATTGTATCATTAATTTATTTAGTATTTCTCAGTAATTACTATAAGTAAATACTATAAATTACTATATTTTGTGACTGAAAATATTTTGACTGCATACTCTCAGTACTGGCAGTAGTACACTCCTTGAAATAAACGTTTAAGTGGGTAAAAAATCTGCTTTTGTACTCGTTCCTGATCCTATCCATCCTGGTCGCTCCCAATGACAACCTCGGCATCCTCAACTCTGCTATAGTACACTCCTTGAAATAAACGTTTAAGTGGGTAAAAATCCGCTTTTGTACTCGTTCCTGATCCTATCCATCCTGGTCACTCCCAATGACAACCTCAGCATCCTCAACTCTGCTATAGTACACTCCTTGAAATAAACGTTTAAGTGGGTAAAAATCCGCTTTTGTACTCGTTCCTGCATCCTATCCATTCTGGTCACTCCCAATGACAACCTCAGCATCCTCAACTCTGCTATAGTACACTCCTTGAAAGAAACGTTTAAGTGGGTAAAAATCTGCTTTTGTACTCGTTCCTGATCCTATCCATCCTGGTCACTCCCAATGACAACCTCAGCATCCTCAACTCTGCTATAGTACGCTCCTTGAAATAAACGTTTTAAGTGGGTAAAAATCTGCTTTTGTACTCGTTCATGATCTTATCCATCCTGGTCACTCCCAATGACAACTTCAGCATCCTCAACTCTGCTATAGTACACTCCTTGAAATAAACATTTAAGTGGGTAAAAAATCTGCTTTTGTACTCGTTCCTGCATCCTATCCATCCTGGTCACTCCCAATGACAACCTCAGCATCCTCAACTCTGCTATAATACACTCCTTGAAAGAAACGTTTAAGTGGGTAAAAATCTGCTTTTGTACTCATTCATGATCCTATCCATCCTGGTCACTCCCAATGACAACCTCAGCATCCTCAACTCTGCTATAGTTCACTCCTTGAAAGAAACGTTTAAGTGCGTAAAAATCTGCTTTTGTACTCGTTCCCGATCCTATCCATCCTGGTCACTCCCAATGACAACCTCAGCATCCTCAACTCTGCTATAGTACACTCCTTGAAATAAACGTTTAAGAGGGTAAAAATCTGCTTTTGTACTCGTTCCTGCATCCTATCCATCCTGGTCACTCCCAATGACAACCTCGGCATCCTCAACTCTGCTATAGTACACTCCTTGAAATAAACGTTGAAGTGGGTAAAAATCTGCTTTTGTACTCGTTCCTGATCCTATCCATCCTGGTCACTCCCAATGACAACCTCAGCATCCTCAAATCTGCTATCTGCAGTTCTGTTTGTTTTGTTTTTTGTTAATAATTGTCGTTTATTAGTAATTAGTAATTACTACACAAGTAATTCGTACACAAGACTAGACTGTCAATCGAGCACACAAAGCGAAAACGTGAACGGGCATCGAGCATGCACTCGCTACGTCATTCAGTGATTGTTAATCGTGCGGCCATCTGCCTCGCAGTGGTGTCCCTCCTGATCTGCGGAATTAAGAGGCATTGACGTAGGAGGGACCGGAGTTTCCTCACTTAATGGGTTTACTGAGCCGTGTCGGTGCCCACACTCCCCCCCCCCACCCCCCTGGAGCACGTGAGGGTCACTTGCACTGTGAGGAGATTTGTCAACAAGTTGATTGTGGAGCTAACAGGCTGCCTAGGAACACTCGATCACGTGCACTCGAAATGATAATACCGGTGTCATTCAACTGAACTTTTCCAGTAAGATCCACCCGTGGGGGTCGGTGATGTCAGCACAAGACAAATATCAGGGCACGACGGTGTCGAGGTGTCACAAACCGCTGTGGTGACCTGGCATGGCCACAAATACTGTACTGTGTTAGCTGGCGCTGCATTTAGCTTTATATTTGTTAGCGTTTACAAACACATAATTTAATGATTTCTATTTTTGATGCCGCTTCTTTGCCCTGTGATTGGCTAGCGAGCAGTCCAGAGTGTACCTGTCAGGTTCAAACTCCTGTGACACTTTTAAAAACACTGAAATGCAGAAATACCGAAGAGACAAACAATATTCAAAGTTACTCGCAGCAAGGAGAGTGAAACAACATACCCAGTGACATGCCGCCCCACTCTGAATATTCTCTTTCGGGGGTCCCTACTACATGGTCGTGCAACTCCAAGGGCGGGGGAAGGCAGTTACACGAGCTGTATTTGTTTGTCTATGTGTTTGTATATGTGAGAGTAATTACTTTTATTGTTTTACGAGTTCTTATCTTGACACATTCTTGCAGGATTAACATGAACATCTGCAGGGTTGCTGTTGCCGCATCCAAGCACTTCCCAGGGTTTCAAACATGCGGCCCGCAGGACACCAGTTTGAGGCCCCCGCCTTGATATGAAAGTTTAATGTTAGTGCGGGCCCGCGCAAGTTTTAAAATGGATGCTGTATGGTATCATGTACCCAGAAAAAAATATTACGTTTGATTAATGTTCATGTTAAAGGTTAAATAACTGTTAATAGTTATCCTCCCTATCCGTGTGGAAGTGGTAATTTTTTTGGCTATTTAAGTTTAAAGGAAATAACTTGAAGGCTACCGTTTAGGTCGCTAGCTCTCTAGTTTGCGAGTTAGCATGTGTTTCAAGACCCTGCAGTTGCGCAATATGTTGTAAATATAAAGTATTAATGTGACTATAGTCATGTTTTGTCATGTCTACATGGCTCTAATAATGCTTTGTTCATTTTAATCTGAAAAAATAATTTGTTTACCCACCAACTATATGTGGTTTCTTAAGTTTTTATTATTTGCCGTTTTATTATTATTATTATATTTATTTATTTATTACTGATTGATTGATTTTCTTTATTCTTGATTTGTTTATTTATTTTTCATCTTATTTTGTGTAGAAAAATAAAAAGCAAGATATTTTAGAACAGTGGAACGTTTTATCAGAACCAAAGCGAAGTATTTTTAATTTTTTTGTTTTTAATAAATGCGTTTTTTTGGGGGGGGGGGTTTTGGAAAACCTGATGCGGCCCAGTCTCACCCAGACCCGAGCTCCAGTGGCCCCCAACTAAAATTGAGTTTGAGACCCCTAGTCTAAGCAAATGTATGTAATGGTGATAACTAACATTATATTCATTCTATCTACATTTTATTCTAACAGTACCCCGCCTCTCTCCCAAAGACAGCTGGGATAGGCTCCAGGTAGAAAATGAATGAATGAATGAAGAATAAAAGCAAGATGAATATTAGTGCTGGCACGGTGGTTTTAGCACCTGGTGTGAGCACCCAACTCCTAAATCCTCCCTCTCTCGGCTCGCATAAAATCACCACATTATCAGCGTTTGATCGCAGCGCAATGCTTGACCTTGACTTCTTCTAATCCGAAGGAGCGCCATTACGGGCCAAAAAAAGTGTGCAAAGACAGGACTGTATGCTCAGCTTAAAATGAGACGATAAGTCTTAAAGAGCGTTGAGGCTAAGTAAAAAAAAAAAAGAGAGTGGCCTTTAATCTAACTGAAAACCGGATCTATATTTTATGAGGGGGGTCCTGCTGGGTTCTGTTGTGGCAGAATAAATCAGCTCTGGAGAGGAACCAGCGTGTATTTTTAGTTGGTTAGAACTGCTCTCCAAGCATTCTCACTTATTTCAGCATCCTTCTACCAATATATTCACTATCTCTCCTCTGGACATGTCCCAAATATCTCTCTGACTTTGTCTCCAAGGCCTCTAACATGTAATGTCCCCTTGGTGTACTCGTTCCCGATCCTATCCATCATGGTCACTCCCAATATCTCTCCTCTGGACATCTCAGTCTGGCCTCTCTGACTTTATCTCCAATGCCTCTAACATGTAATGTCCCTCTAATGTACTCGTTCCTGATCCTATCCATCCTGGTCACTCCCAATATCTCTCCTCTGGACATCTCAGTCTGGCCTCTCTGACTTTATCTCCAAGGCCTCTAACATGTAATGTCCCTTTGGTGTACTCGTTCCTGATCCTATCCATCATGGTCACTCCCAAATATCTCTCCTCTGGACATCTCAGTCTGGCCTCTCTGACTTTATCTCCAAGGCCTCTAACATGTAATGTCCCTTTAGTGTACTCGTTCCTGATCCTATCCTTCATGGTCACTCCCAAAAACTCGCCTCTGGACATCTCGGTCTGGCCTCTCTGACTTTATCTCCAAGGCCTCTAACATGTAATGTCCCTTTGGTGTACTCGTTCCTGATCCTATCCATCATGGTCACTCCCAAATATCTCTCCTCTGGACATCTCAGTCTGGCCTCTCTGACTTTAGCTCCAAGGCCTCGAACATGTAATGTCCCTCTCATGTACTCGTTCCTGATCCTATCCATCCTGGTTACTCCCAATATCTCGCCTCTGGACATCTCAGTCTGGCTTCTCTGACTTTATCTCCAAGGCCTCTAACATGTAATGTCCCTTTGGTGTATTCGTTCCTGATCCTATCCATCATGGTCACTCCCAAATATCTCTCCTCTGGACATCTCAGTCTGGCCTCTCTGACTTTATCTCCAAAACCTCGAACATGTAATGTCCCTTTGGTGTACTCGTTCCTGATCCTATCCATCATGGTCACTCCCAATATCTCTCCTCTGGACATCTCAGTCTGGCCTCTCTGACTTTATCTCCAAGGCCTCTAACATGTAATGTCCCTTTGGTGTACTCGTTCCTGATCCTATCCATCATGGTCACTCCCAAATATCTCTCCTCTGGACATCTCAGTCTGGCCTCTCTGACTTTATCTTCAAGGCCTCTAACATGGAGTGTCCCTCTGGTGTACTCGTTCCTGATCCTATCCATCATGGTCACTCCCAAATATCTCTCCTCTGGACATCTCAGTGTGGCCTCTCTGACTTTATCTCCAAAGCCTCGAACATGTAATGTCCCTTTGGTGTACTCGTTCCTGATCCTATCCATCATGGTCACTCCCAATATGTCGCCTCTGGACATCTCGGTCTGGCCTCTCTGACTTTATCTCCAATGCCTCTAACATGTAATGTCCCTTTGGTGTACTCGTTCCTGATCCTATCCATCATGGTCACTCCCAAATATCTCTCCTCTGGACATCTCAGTCTGGCCTCTCTGACTTTATCTCCAAGGCCTCTAACATGTAATGTCCCTTTGGTGTACTCGTTCCTGATCCTATCCATCCTGGTCACTCCCAATATCTCGCCTCTGGACATCTCAGTCTGGCCTCTCTGACTTTATCTCCAAGGCCTCGAACATGTAATGTCCCTCTCATGTACTCGTTCCTGATCCTATCCATCATGGTCACTCCCAATGAGAACCTCAGCATCCTCAATTCTGCTATCTCCAGTTCTGCTGCCTGTTTTCTCCTCAGTGGGGCTGTCTCTAGACTGAACAACATCGCTGGTCTCGCCATAGTTTTGTATACATTTCCTTTCATTTTAGCTGAAACTAGCTAACAGACAAGAATTTTGGAGTGTATTCCTAAAAACAGCAGAGCGTCTCTGTCTTAAAGAGAGGATCTTTGACTTGTTGATGTTTTTGTAGAAGATCCCTTAGCACTCCTCAGTCATATAGAGAATATTTGACCAGCGACCAACAGTAGGGTGGTCCTTTCACATGGAGGATCTTTGACTAGCATTTTTGCAGTATATTCCTAAAAACAGCTGGATATTTCTGTCATATACTGTGTTTTTAGAGGATATTTCTTTTGTGTTTTTGCAGCAGAGCGTCATTTTTTTTGCAGAACATTCCTAATAACAGTGTGGTCTGTCATATAGAGGTTCTTGGACTAGAATTTTTGCAGGATACTCTGCGATATATGAACTGCAGAGCACTTCATATGTGTTTCGTATGTATTTTTTTGGCAGTAGTTCCTTAATAACAGCTGCATGCTCTTGTCATTTTGAGGATCTTTGACTAGTTTTTCAGCAGTAGGTCCTTTGGTCTGGTTGTTTGTGGTTTTATGCCAGGGAACCAGCATTACAAACTATTTGTTTTTGACTATGGAGGTTCTATTTGTAGTTATTTATTTTATAGTTATATCATTTTTTTTCATAACATTCCTAAAAACAGTTTGTTTTGTCATATAGAGGTTCTTGGACTAGAATTTTTGCAGGATACTCTGCGATATATGAACTGCAGAGCACTTCATATAGCACTGTTTTGTTTTTTTTTAGCAGTAGTTCCTTGATAACAGCTCCATGTTCTTGTCTTGAGTAGGGTGGTCCTTTCAAATGGAGGATCTTTGACTAGCATTTTTGCAGTATATTCCTAAAAACAGCTGGATATTTCTGTCATATACTGTGTTTTTAGTAGATATTTCTTTGTGTTTTTGTAGCAGAGCGTCATTTTTTTGCTGAACATTCCTAAAAACAGTGTTTTCTGTCATATAGAGGTTCTTGGACTAGAATTTTATTAGGATACTCTGCGATATATGAACTGCAGAGCACTTCATATGTGTTTCGTATGTATTTTTTTGGCAGTAGTTCCTTAATAACAGCTGCATGCTCTTGTCAATTTGAGGATCTTTGACTAGTTTTTCAGCAGTAGGTCCTTTGGTCTGGTTGTTTGTGGTTTTATGCCAGGGAACCAGCATTACAAACTATTTGTTTTTGACTATGGAGGTTCTATTTGTAGTTATTTATTTTATAGTTATATCATTTTTTTTTCAGAACATTCCTAAAAACAGTGTGTTCTGTCATATAGAGGTTCTTGGACTAGAATTTTTGCAGATCACTCTGCGCTATATGAACTGCAGAGCACTTCATATAGCGTTTTTTTTTTTTTTTTTGCAGTAGTTTCTTAATAACAGCTGCATGCTCTTGTCATTTTGAGGATCTTTGACTAGTTTTTCAGCAGTAGGTCCTTTGGTCTGGTTGTTTGTGGTTTTATGCCAGGGAACCAGCATTACAAACTATTTGTTTTTGACTATGGAGGTTCTATTTGTAGTTATTTATTTTATAGTTATATCATTTTTTTTTCAGAACATTCCTAAAAACAGTGTGTTCTGTCATATAGAGGTTCTTGGACTAGAATTTTTGCAGATCACTCTGCGCTATATGAACTGCAGAGCACTTCATATAGCACTGTTTTGTTTTGTTTTTAGCAGTAGTTCCTTGATAACAGCTCCATGTCCTTGTCTTGAGTAGGGTGGTCCTTTCACATGGAGGATCTTTGACTAGTATTTTTGCAGTATATTCCTAAAAACAACTGGATATTTCTGTCATATACTGTGTTTTTAGAGGATATTTCTTTTGTGTTTTTGCAGCAGAGCGTCATTTTTTTGCAGAACATTCCTAAAAACAGTGTGTTCTGTCATATAGAGGTTCTTGGACTAGAATTTTTGCAGATCACTCTGCGCTATATGAACTGCAGAGCACTTCATATAGCGTTTTTTTGTTTTTTTTAGCAGTAGTTTCTTAATAACAGCAGCATGCTCTTGTCATTTTGAGGATCTTTGACTAGTTTTTCAGCAGTAGGTCCTTTGGTCTGGTTGTTTGTGGATTTATGCCAGGGAACCAGCATTACAAACTATTTGTTTTTGACTATGGAGGTTCTATATAATATAGTCTTTGGTTGGACACCACCTTTCAATAACGATGGCAAGATTCCTCCACATTGACAGTAACTTGGAGATCTATCCTCCGGCAGACATTACACACACACACACACACACACACACACAAAGCAAACAGCATCAGTTGCAGTTGCATCGAATGCCCTTTGGTCCACTCGGTCAGCAGCTCTCAGCGGAGTAAATAAATGTTTCAACACACAACCCAAGTGTTGCACTTCTGCTCAGCAGCCTGCCCGGGTTGCTTGTCAAAAGCAAAACAAACATTAAAAAAAAAAAAAAAAAAAAGCAAATTCTGCAGAGTATTAACCTCTTCTTCGTCAGTTAGTTGTGCGAGTCGGCGTTGAAGATGACATAGGAGGTGCTTGACCTCCAATATAAGACAAACGTGACCGGGCTGGTAATGAGTTGACCTGTAACGAATAGCTGGAAGGATTTTTTTTTTATTTTATTTGACTTTTATATTTGCGCTGAATTGTCAGCTCCCGGGGTTGCTAAGCAACCTGACACGAAGACCCCTAGAAATAGAAAAGGCAGATATGTAAAACGCTTATTAGCAAGTGAGAACGCTTCTGGCGGGCGTGTTTTATCGGAGTCATAGTCGTCAGAGAAACGGGTTACAAGTTCCAACAAAAAAAAAAAAAGCTAATTGTTCTCCCATTGAAGTGCAGACCACGTTGCATAATGGAGTGTGGTGGTAATCATTGACAATAAAGCCGCAAAACGCCAAAAATCAGGTGGAAAAATGAGCCATTAAATGATGAATTTAGCTTTGATGTCAGCATCAGTTTTGTAGGACTATATTAGTACTCGCATAAAGACTTTATTAACATGTTAACGTGTTAAAATTAACACGTTAATGGGAAGTGGGTGATGATTCTTGGATATATTATGCTTGTCTGTGAAAATACATTTCTATTTGATGCGGCTATTTTAAATTGTTCAGAAAAAGGAGAATAATAGGAAAACTATTTGAATACCATTTACATTTTTTCCTTACAATTAAAAAAATATTGTAAAATTTTGTAATTGTCACGTTAAATTAGACAATTTTTTCTCCTAATGTTAGAGTTGTTAGAATTATTTGCATAATAATTGCATACTTTTGTTTTTTTTTAATTACAACTTTTTTGCAGTGTAAAATTTTTTTTTGAATAAATTGTTAATTAGTCAATTTAATTCATTTTTTCCCGCACAATGGAAAAGTGGTTAGCATGTTGGCCACACAGTCAGGAGATCTGAAAGACCTGGGTCTTTGCGTGCTTATTAAATCCTACCCCTCCATCTGGTACTTTTACAATCAGTAACTGTTACATTTGTTCACTTCCTGCTTTCCTAATATAATTAAATTAAAAAGAAATTAATTTAATTTAATTTGTTTTCATTTTAATTTATTTTTTATTTTAAATTAATTTATTTTTTAATTAAATAAAATTTAAAAAAAATTAATTAAATTATTTTTTAAATTAAATTATATTAGGAAAGCAGGAAGTGAACAAATAAATTAAATTAAATTTTTTGTCACGTACCGAAGTCCTAGCATATAAGTGTTTCAAATGTAGTTCTTCCCTGAGATCATATTTCTCCTCTCTTGTAGAGAAGTATTGGATGACATTTTTAGCTAATTGGTTATTTTTAGCCTTATGCATTATTTTAGCTGTTTGAAGATGAACTATATCAGCAAGTTGAAGTATTTGTGATTTTAGAAATAAGGAGTTAGTATGTTCTCTGTAAGCGGCATTATGAATTATCCTTACTGGCCTTTTTTTGCATTACATTTAGCAAGTGAAGATTGCTTTTATAGTTATTAGCCCATATTTCCACACATCGGTTGGCGTTCTTATTTTTATATTTTTTATATTTTTATTATTATTATTTATTATTTTTAGCCTCATGTATTATTTTTGCTCTTTGAAGATGAACTATATGAGCAAGTTGAAGTATTTGTGATTTTAGAAATAAGGAGTTAGTATGTTCTCTGTAGGCGGCATTATGAATTATCCTTACTGGCCTTTTTTTGCAGTACATTTAGCGAGTGGAGATTGCTTTTATAGTTATTAGCCCATATTTCCACACATCGGTTGGCGTTCTTATTTTTATATTTTTTATATTTTTATTATTATTATTTATTATTTTTAGCCTCATGTATTATTTTTGCTGTTTGAAGATGAACTATATGAGCAAGTTGAAGTATTTGTGATTTTAGAAATAAGGAGTTAGTATGTTCTCTGTAGGCGGCATTATGAATTATCCTTACTGGCCTTTTTTTGCAGTACATTTAGCGAACATTATTTCCAATGGGGAAAAAAAATCACTGTATTTATTATGCTTAGCTATATTGTCCACCATCTGCAGCGCTTCCTTCCGGGAGAAAGTAGTAGCGCTGGAAACGTGCGGACATCAAGCTGCTGTTTACTGATATTGTCGGACGGCAACTGCAACAACAACTAGCACTTCCAGCTGTTCCTCACCAACAACAAACCTGAGGAGCATGCTTCTGTCAAAACACGTCCAAGTGTAATCACCTCGTCTTCCAACTCTCTTGACTTGGTGTTGTCTCTTTTTTTCTTTTTTTGTGACACATGCCGAAGCGTGTTTTCATTTAAATTATTCAAGTCGAATGCCTGGCACACAATTCGTTCCATTTGCCTTGGAGGGCAGACGAGGCTTGAAGCTTATCTGCAGACTTAGTAAACTGGGAGTGAAGGAAAAACACACAGAACATGTTTTTTTTTTTTTCATGTCAGAAATCATATTGACTCTTTATCGCCAAGGAACCATATTTGGGGAACTCAAAGTTTGGTAGAAATGGAATTGACAAGCCTTGCTGTAAGATAGAGTCTTTAAAGCAGCCCGTCACAGATTTCTAACCTCGCAGGAAATCTTCTAAAATGCCCCAAAATGCTCATTGTTTATCATAATAAATAGAGGAGGTTATGAAAAAAATCCCCTGCAGTAGAATCATGTGATGTATTTTATGTTGCAAGCCAAAATATATCAAAATAATATGAAAAAATTATTTTAAAAATTTTTTAATATTAATAATTTTTTACAATTAAGTTAAAAACAGTTTTATATTTTATTATCTTTTAATTTTATAATATATATATAATAAAATTATAAAATGAAAATTATAATAAAATATAAAACTATATAAAATATAAAACTGTTTTTAACTTTATTGTGTAAAATTATTAATATTAAAGTTAATATATATATGTATTTTTTATTATTATTATATTTTATCTATATTTTTGGGATTATTGTATTATTATGAATATATTTACAATTATTTAAAAAAAAGATTCTAATCTTTCTAAATGACCGCTGAAAAAAAACACATGGTAGCCAAAAATAAACAAATCCAGAAAAATAATTACATTTTGCTTCATAAATTCTAATGTCTATGGTAATAAATAATTCTCTATCATTAGTATGATTATGTGATTCTAAATATATTAATACATATAATATTTATTTATCTGAAATGTCCCAAAATGCTCATTGTTTATCATAATAAGTACAGGAAGTTATGGAAAAAATCCACTGCAGTAGAATCATGTGATGTATTTTATGCTGCAAGCCAAAATATATCTAAATAATATGAAACAATTATTTTAAAAGAAACTTTAATATTAATATTTTTTTACAATTAAGTTAAAAACAGTTTTAGATTTTATTATAATTTTAATTTTATAATATATATATAATAAAATTATAAAATGAAAATTATAATAAAATATAAAACTATATAAAATATAAAACTGTTTTTAACTTTATTGTGTAAAATTATTAATATTAAAGTTAATATATATATGTATTTTTTATTATTATTATATTTTATCTATATTTTTGGGATTATTGTATTATTATGAATATATTTACAATGATTTAAAAAAAAGATTCTAATCTTTCTAAATAACCGCTGAAAAAAAACACATGGTAGCCAAAAATAAACAAATCCAGAAAAATTATTACATTTTGCTTCATAAATTCTAATGTCTATGGTAATAAATAATTCTCTATCATTAGTATGATTATGTGATTCTAAATATATTAATACATATAATATTTATTTATCTGAAATGCCCCAAAATGCTCATTGTTTATCATAATAAATACAGGAGATTATGAAATAAAATCCCTGCAGTAGAATCATGTGATGTATTTTATGTTGCAAGCCAAAATATATCTAAATAATATGAAACAATTATTTAAAAAAAAACTTTAATATTAATAATTTTTTACAATTAAGTTAAAAACAGTTTTACATTTTATTATAATTTTAATTTTATAATATATATATAATAAAATTATAAAATGAAAATTATAATAAAATATAAAACTATATAAAATATAAAACTGTTTTTAACTTAATTGTATAAAATTATTAATGTTAAAGTTAATATATATGTATTTTTTATTATTTATTATATTTTATTTATATTTTTGGATTATTGTATTATTATGAATATATTTACAATTATTTAAAAAATATTCTAAGCTTTTTTTCCCCCTAAATGACCCCTGAAAAAAACCACATTGTAACCAAAAATAAACAAATCCAGAAAAAAATACAATAAAATTATTAACAATTACATTTTTGAAATTTTTCAACAGTTTTAAAAGGGTATAAATTGTTTTCCACTTTCCACTTTCTGCTACTCATTACTGTATTAGCCTAGCTGCTAGCTCACTCACATTAGCAGCATGTTTTGCAGACTATATAAACAAATATATGTAAAAATAATATAAAGAATAATAAATAATATTATAATAATATAAGAATATAAACAAACATTGATTTGCACTGTTGAAAGTGTCACTTTTAACTTTGTTGTTGCTGTACTGTATTATTTTTTTAATAGCAGTAATTGTTTAATTGTTTTACTCCACCACTGAATTATCAAGAAGTGGTGCATAGTAAAAAAAAAAAAAAAAAAAAAAGACTAACAGCAAAAACAAAAAATTATATAAAAAAATTTGTAAAAAAAAAATTAAAATAATTATTTAAAAAATATTTTAAAAAGATAATAATAAAAATTAAAAAAAAATTAAAAAAGCACTTTAAATGAATTTACTGCAAAGTGCCTATAAGGAATAAAGCCAAATCCTTTTTGTAGTACCATATTGAATTTTTTTCCTTTGCTTATCTGCATCATGTTGAATTGCATCATATCGCAAGAAATTGCACCATATCATATCAGATTGCATTGATTTGAATTAAATGATTATTGTATCGTATCGCCAGAAAAGTCCATGTATCGTTAAAATATCGTATCGCTGGCAGTGCATCGAGATGTGTATCGAATCGTCCTCAGTGCTGAGAATGCTGAGAACACTAATAGTGAAAGTAAAAGTAAAAAGTTTCTCTAAATCGCTGCAGCCAATCGAGATCATGTCCTGTTTTATTTTGCAAACCTGCATTTTCTACTTTCTGAAGATGCGCCCCACGTCATTTGATTCCTATTGATTCAGTTGGTGGAAAAACGCTCCTGGTGGATTCCCTTACAAGGAACACAAGACCACAACGATCGAGTCGGTCTAATCCCACTTCCTGTCGAGTTTGTGCCACTAGGGCTGAAATGTCACCGACCGGGATTACGCCGTCTTAATCTGGAACAATATATTGGCTTAGTCAGCTATCTCAGACACGCCGTGTTTGTGTCTGTTTGGCTGTAAACGTTATATGCAAATGATGCAAAATGGAGAACGTGTGAGTTGTAGTTTAAAATATTGTGGAGGAGGAGAAAAGAAAGCAGAACAGAGCCAATTCCTGACTCTTGAGGTTTGTGTTAAAAAGGTTAAGGGTGGAAGAGGGAAAAGGTCACATTTTTGAAAAGCTTTACAAGTAAAAAATGTCTCATATTTCAAAAGCTAAGCAATGCTGTACTGTCAAAATGGAGGTCAAAGTACAGTGTGGGGGGGTGTGGGGGTGGTTGGGGGGGTTTGGAAACAAAGCATTACAAGCTCTGTGGGAATTGTCTGAGAGGTTTGCGCTTTGCATGCATTGTGTATGTATTTGCATGTCTCTGTCGCCATCTAGTGGACTGTTCTGTTACTTCAACCCTTACAACAAAGTGCTGAGTGATCCAATGACAGAAGCGACAGAACCAATCACAGGGCACATATAGACAAACAACCATTCACACTTACTGAGTCTTTTGGAAATATTCAACTCTCACACTCTAAATGTGTTAGGACTGGGGTCCCAAACATGCGGCACTCGGGCCAAATGTGGCCCGCAGGACACTACTTTGAGGCCCCCGCCTTGACATGAAAGTTTAATGTTAGTTTGGCCCGCGCAAGTTTGATATGGATGCTGTATGGTATCATGTACCCAGAAAAAAATATTAATTAATGTTCATGTTAAAGGTTAAATAACTGTTAATAGTTATCCTCCCTATCAATGTGGAAGTGGTAATTTTTTGGGCTATTTAAGTTGAAAGGAAATAACTTGAAGGCTACCGTTTAGGTCGCTAGCTCTCTAGTTTGCGAGTTAGCATGTGTCTCAAGACGCTGCAGTTGCGCAATATGTTGTAAATAAAAAGAGTATAAATGTGACTATAGTCGTGTTTTGTCATGTCTACAGGGCTCTAATAATGCTTTGTTCATTTTAATCTGAAAAAATAATTTGTCTACCCACCAACTATATGTGGTTTCTTAAGTTTTTATTATTTGATGTTTTATTATTATTATTATATTTATTTATTACTGATTGATTTTCTTTATTCTTGATTTGTTTATTTATTTTTCATGTTATTTTGTGTAGAAAAATAAAAAGTAAGATATTTGAGAACAGTGGAATGTTTTATCAGAGCTTTTATTGTAGAAAATTGGAACAAAAGCGAATTTTTTTTTTTTTTTAATAAATGCATTTTTTTTTTTTTTTTTTGGAAAACCTGATGCGGCCCAGTCTCACCCAGACCCGAGCTCCAGTGGCCCCCAAGTAAATTGAGTTTGAGACCCCTGTGTTAGGATGCACAAATTATCATAATGTGCATAAAATCCTGAACATGCTAAGCATATATCAAACTTCAAAGTTGTTGAGCAACCTCTAAATATTAATCAATATTGATACAATTTGGCCCAAATTTTTTTTCTATTTTTTATATTTTTTATTATTATTATTTATTATTTTTAGCCTCATGCATTATTTTAGCTGTTGAAGATGAACTATATCAGCAAGTTGAAGTATTTGTGATTTTAGAAATAAGGAGTTAGTATGTTCTCTGTAGGCGGCATTATGAATTATCCTTACTGGCCTTTTTTTGCAGTACATTTAGCGAACATTATTTCCAATGGGGAACAAAAATAACGTGCGGACATCAAGCTGCTGTTTACTAAAATGAAAATTATAATAAAATATAAAACTATATAAAATGTAAAACTGTTTTTAACTTCATTGTATAAAATTATTAATATTAAAGTTAATATATATGTATTTTTTATTATTATATTTTATTTATATTTTTGGGATTAATGTATTATTATGAATATATTTACAATGATTAAAAAAAAAGATTCTAATCTTTCTAAATAACCGCTGAAAAAAAAACACATGGTAGCCAAAAATAAACAAATCCAGAAAAATAATTACATTTTGCTTCATAAATTCTAATGGCTATGGTAATAAATAATTCTCTATCATTAGTATGATTATGTGATTGTAAATATATTAATACATATAATATTTATTTATCTAAAATGCCCCAAAATGCTCATTGTTTATCATAATAATTATAATTATAATTATCATCATATTGATGGACTGAGAGCATGAAATTTCAAAAATTGAAAAATAAGGACCACCCTAAATGTGTCTAATCTTGTGCATTAAAGTTTTTCGACTTTTAAGATGAAGAAACAGTTTATCGTACCTTTTCCCGACACAACTTCACTCTCCGTGCGCCAACGAAATCCAAACTGTTAAAAAGAAAAAAAAAAAATTCCACGCGTCAATTCATGCATCGCATAGCGACATTAACGTATATTATAAAAATCCAGATAACTCCAAGTGTTGCTCCGTCGACTCCGAGGCTACTGTGAAAATAAAATGTGTCATGTTAAATGGATCATACCCAAAAAATGTAATAGGGTTCTTTCCTCGCCTCGTGCTTCACCAAGGAAACAACCTGATATCTGAATAGGATTCAGGCACCCGGAACATCACATAAAATATTAATAATGCTCAAGTGTTGAGTCATGTCACACGGCACCGAGTAGGCAAAATACCACATTTAATAATCAGATGATGACAGTACGTGCCGGGAAAAAGTTGCCACGGTGTGAATAAAAAAGGGATATGGACGTCATAAATCAAATTCCCATTCCCGTTATTTACTATAAAGGACACTAATCCGGCCTTGTGTAATGGGAGATTTCGATATATAGCAAGTTATCTTAACTACATTAGACACAGTAGAGCAGGGGTGGGCAAACTACGGCCCGGGAGCCACATCCGGCCCGCCAAGTGTTTGAATACGGCCCGCCCAATCTTTCCAAAGTATTTCATTTAAACTCAACATACAACCTGGCATCATGGCCTGAGCCAACCTTTTGATGGTTTTATCAATTTAGTTTTTTGACATGGTCTGTTGTTTACAAAGTGCTCCTGAAAAAAGGGACACAAGCACATAATAATAATAATTATAATTATTATTATTAGATTTTTATAATTATTATTAGAACTATTATGATTATTATAATTATTATATTAATGCTAATTATTATATTAATTATATATAATATTATTGTTATATTTGCATATTTTACACAATAATAATATAATAATAATTATTTTAATTTTATTGTAATTATTATAATATTTTATTATTTTTAAAATATTTAAATATAAATATAAAATCATAAATAATAATAGCAGATTGCATGACAATTTTACAGATACAATAATACCAGGTGGACTGTTACGTGTAAAATATATAGTCTGCCCCCCCGTAAATTTTGTCATATCAATGCGGCCCGCGAGTCTTCGGGGCAAGGGGCGGGGTACACCCTGGACTGGTGGCCAGCCAGCCAATCACAGGGCACATATAGACAAACAACCATTCACACTCACATTCATACCTATGGACAATTTGGAGTCGCTAATTAACCTAGCATGTTTTTGGAATGTGGGAGGAAACCGGAGTACTCAAAGAAAACCCACGCATGCACGGGGAGAACATGCAAACTCCACACAGAGGTGGCCGAGGGTGGAATCGAACTCCGGTCCCCTAGCTGTGAGGCATGCGCGCAAACCGCTGCAGTTCATTGGATTCGTTGTTGCAGGGTCTTTTGTGACCTCTTTCACACTTGGGTGAATTTGGTTTGGTTCCATGTTTTCACCATTTGTGGATAATAGCTCTCACTGTGGTTTGCTGGAGTCCCAAAGCTTTAGAAATGGCTTGAGAACCTTTTTCAGACTGATGGATCTCAATTAATCTTTGTTTTTTTTTGTTTTGGGGTTTTTTTGAGTGGGGGGTGTGGGGGGGGGTCCACACTGGGCATGTTGTGTTTACTTGTGTTGTCACTGACAATATTACTTTTTTAACAAACAAAATAAGAAGTAAATAAAAATAGTATGCTAGACCAAATGGCAATTATATGTAAAAATATGGAATCGGTAGTTGTATGGTTTTATTGTCATATACATTGAACCTACCTTGTTTTCTTTGTATCGACTGAGATCAGCTATGCAGTACTCTTTAAAAAGCTTGTCGTAATACTTTTTCGCCAATTCTTTCTCCCTGGAACACAAATTTCACAGTGAACTTAGATCTTAAAATTTATTTTTTTTATACATTTTAGAATTCAGTTACCATGTCATGTCCTCCTCATCCTCGTCTCTCCAGAGAAAGCGATGATTCTCCTTCAAGACATCCGAGTCTGTTTTGTCTGTTGCCCTGAAAAGTAAAGAAAGTATTAACAGCGGATAACTTGTTAAATAACTTGTTTAATCTGATAAAATACTTACACAGAACGTTTAAAGTCGGCCATGTGTCCTCCATAATAAAGTATGTAGTCGCCGACAAACTTCTTATGTCGTTCAAACTGGATAAAGTTGCTTAAAGTCATTTATAACTTTGATTTTGTTATTTTACTTACAGTATAGAATTTATTTAAGGATACAGCATTCAGTGATATAAGGTGGGCTCTTCTATTCCTGGCTTCCTCTCTGCAAAATATTATTAAGCACATTCAAAACATTGTCAAATGTTAAAATACTATATTGTACTTCATAGATTTCGGGGTACCTGTCCAGTTCACCGGCGTGAAAACTGCGATGAGCCACTTGAGAATGTCGACCTTTCTGGAAAGGCTTCTGTAAGATTTCCTGTTCATGTTTCCTGCCATTAAAAGGACTATACATTTAGGTTCCTCTGTCACATTAATGTGAGGATAAAAAAAACAATTACATAGTCACATTCAGTCGTTTTGCACTGAAAATGGAGCTGCTGCAATTTCATTGTACTATATGTAAAATAACAATAAAGGGCATTCTGATTCTGATTCATTACCGTTTAAGTCTGCTCTCTGAAGACTCTCCTTGTTCCTCATCACTGAAATCTGAATTGTAGTCCTCACCACCGGCATGTACCTTTTCAAAGCAAAAGAACACAATCGCAATATATTGGAAACAGTGTAAAGTGTAAAGCAGACAAACGAGGTTGTAATACCTGCGAAATACATCATTAATTCAGTAATTATTGTAAGAAAACTAGGCTATGTTCGGTAATTACGTTGTAAGGAACCTGGCGATCATCATTTAACGTTACGTTAAGTATATGAATACTCAAACTAATTATACGATTATTGCATAAAATAAGTCCAAACCTTGACGAGATCATCCATGTTTTTTTTGCATTCAAGATGCAGCGAACGAATATTTACAAAATAAGCGTCGCTCGGTTGTGACGTCACTGGCGCGCGTATTGATGACATTTACGTTTCGGTTTTTTCTTATTTTAATATTTTACTTTATTTAACACTTGGTAATGTTATTTGTTTTTTGTGTACGTTTGTTGTATATCTGGTTGTTAGTAAAAAAAAATTAAAAAAACACTTTTGTATTTTGCCCTGTACGTGTGTGGCCGCCATGTTGGTGAGCAGGATCCAGAAACATTCGTCCATTTTCTTTATCGCTCACCCTCATTAGGGTCGAAGCTGACTTCCGGCGACAGGCGGGGTTCACCTCGGACAGGTCGCCAGCCAGTCGCAAGGCACATATAGACAATCATTCACACTCACATTCACACCTATGGACAATTTATATTCGCCAATTAAACTAATATGCAAGTTTTTGTAATGTTGGAGGAAACCGGAGTACCCAGAGAAAACCCACTCATGAAGAGGGAGAACATGCTAACTCCACACAGAGATGCCCAATCGCCTGACTGTGCTAACATGCTAACGTGCGGCCCGGAATCCAGAAACATTAAATTGTAAACATGTCCTATTAGATGGCCCAAAAGCAATAATTTTTCAAGGTATGTGTCATAAAAAATATGTAAAATGTTGTATAACACTAGCTCTATATATATATATATATGTGTGTGTGTGTAAATATATACACACACAGTAATGATGGTGATTTAAATTATAGTCTATCTAATGTATTAACAATACCATTACAAACAAATGTTCCATTGTGTTAACACTTCCAGTTAAATATCCACATAATATAAGTAACTATAAATGGTTCAAATGGAAATGAAAAATACACTAGAGCAACAAATTGAGAGCGGTTGAAAGGCTGACTTTAATACAATTAAAATTAAATTACAAATCAAATAAATTAATATGTAAAAAATAAATAAAACTCAAATTCAGCCACTATTTATTTTGTAATAATTTTGAAATATATATTTTTTAAATACATAAAATATAATTAGCCGCTATTTATTATATAACACCTTTAAAATATTTTTTTAATCTGTTAACGTAAGAATTATTTATTTTTTAAATTTTTAAAATTATATTAACAATAACCAATATTTTTAAAAACCAAAAATTGAATAACATCAAATTTAACAGATTTTGTAATAGCCACTTTGTTGGTCTAATAAGCGTTAACGTAAGAATCTTTTATTTTTATTTTATTATTAGTTTTTATTTTTTTTAAATAATATTAACAATAAACAATATTTAAAAAAAACAAAAAATCTGCCATTATTTATCATACTGTATAATTATTTTAAATTTTTTGAAAGCAATATTGCTGTTTTATAAGCTATATTTCAAGCATGAAAAGACATTGTAAGGTGTTGACATTATGTTTTTTGTTTGATATATAATTTAAAAATGTATATAATTAAATAAAACAAATTTAAATTCAATGACATCAAATTTAACAGATTTTGTATTAGCCACTTTGTTGGTCTAATAAGCGTTAACGTAAGAATTTTTTATTTTTATTTTATTATTTATTTATTTTTTAATAATATTAACAATAAACAATATTTTTTTTTAAATCTGCCATTATTTATCATACTATATAATTATTAAATTAAATAAGGTGTTGACATTATGTTTTTATTTTGATATATAATTAAAAAATGTATATAATTAAATAAAACAAATTTAAATTGATTTTTTAAAATATTTTCTGACTGTGTATTATTACATTAATATAATGTTAATGTATCTTGACATAACATAACATATAAGAAAAAAAATGAAGATGTCCGCCCCCCTTGGAAAATACAATGTAGGCGTTTAAATACTGAAGTGGAAAATAAAAGAAGCTCTTATGCGTTAAATTTGAAGTCAAAAGGTGGCGGCGAAGAAAGAGGCCCAGTGTTTTGTGCCACCCCCATCCCATCCACCCACCCATTAGAACAAAGGGGGCCAATGTCGGACAAAAACAGAACTGGAAATGTATAATCTATAAAGAAGTATTCCTGTTTTTTTTTCCTCCATGTGGCTTCTGCTTGAAAACAGTGTAATTAATTTTAAACATGACAAGTGCAGCGTATGAATATTTCATGTGTGTTTTCGGCACTATGATAGCGAAGCATGGATGGGGGGGGGTGTATGGGGGGTGTCATTTGAATGAGGCAGGTGCACCCGCTCACAATAGCTGTCTTCTTGTTAGTCGTGCATATGTAATGATATTAATAAAAGCACAGATAAGAGAAAAAAAAGGTGCACTTTGTTTGGGGTTGCATCTCCTCCCCCCTTCTCTCTCTCTCTCTCTCTCACCCCAACCTTCTCTCCATCTGTGGCCAACTTCTTTGTATGCAGCAGCCTAATAAGAAGCAGACAACATTTTGAAGAGGGAAGCAAAGGAGGGGGGGTCTGTTGTCTGTGCCCATTTGGAACCCTCCAGACAGTGTTTGCAGCCCCACAACAGACCTCTTCTGCAAATCGGAGTCAGGATTTTGGGAATCACACGTGGATGCTTGGAAGTCTGCACTGGGACAACAGAAAAAATGGCATCCCTGAGCAGAAGAGTGACAGAATGGACTCTCCTGGTTGTGTTGGTCGCTGCGTGGTGGCTTCAAGCAGAAGGACGGAGAGTAAAGCAGCCCCGGTGCCCCTCTGGATGTACCTGCACTAAAGATAATGCCCTGTGTGAGAATGTCCGATCTGTGCCTCACACTTTCCCGTCAGATGTCCTCTCACTGTAAGTAGCTGGTGTTATATTATATGTGTTCATATGTATCATCCTTTTTTTTTTTATTGATGACTGCAAATTTTATCCAGGTCTTTTGTCAAGTCTGGATTCAATGAAATCACAGGAGGGAGCTTTGTACACACACCTGCCCTGCAACTACTGTAAGTTTTATTTCATTTGAACATGCATCAGATTACAATTGAATGCATCCCATAATCAGTTCACAGTTCCACATGTCCAAAAGGAGTAGGAAGAAGCAAAGCTTATTAAATCCTACCCCTCCATCTGGCACTTTTACAATCGGTAACTGTTACATTTGTTCACTTCCTGCTTTCCTAAAATAATTTAAGTTTTTTTTCAATTTTATTTGATTTTATTTGTCCAAAAGGAGTAGGAAGAAGCAAAGCTTATTAAATCCTACCCTTCCATCTGGGACTTTTACAATCAGTAACTGTTATATTTGTTCACTTTCTGCTTTCTTAATATAATAAAAAATGTAATGTATTTTATTTTATTTTATTATTTTTTTCATTTTATTTTATTATTTTTTTATTTTATTTTATTTTATTTGTCCAAAAGGAGTAGGAAGAAGCAAAGCTTATGAAATCCTACCCCTCCATCTGGTACTTTTACAATCGGTAACTGTTACATTTGTTCACTTCCTGCTTTCCATAATACAGTTTAAGGTTTGTTTGTTTTTTAATGTACCTTGCACCAAAGTACGAGGTGATATGACAATTTAATTTAATTTAATTTAATTTAATTTAATTTAATTTAATTTAATTTAATTTAATTTAATTTAATTTAATTTAATTTAATTTAATTTAATTTAATTTAATTTAATTTAATTTAATTTAATTTAATTTAATTTAATTTAATTTAATTTATTATTATTTATTTAATGACATTTTTAGCTAATTGGTTATTTTTAGCCTTATGCATTATTTTATCTGTTTGAAGATGAACTATATCAGCAAGTTGAAGTATTTGTCATTTTACAAGGAGCTAGTATGTTCTCTGTAGGCGGCATTATGAATTATCCTTACTGGCCTTTTTTTGCAGTACATTTAGCAAGTGAAGATTGCTTTTATAATTATTAGCCCATATTTCAAGTCAATCTAATGCATAATGTAATGAATTTTATTTTAAGCATGCATTAATACAAATAATAACCACCTTCCTTGAATAGACACCCTATACTCTCTGTAGTTGAGTAAATCTACCTGCTGTCGGATGTCATTTATATTATTGTAAACATGCATCTGTATAAATAATTAATGCCATAACGTCGCTTATTCTTCTTTCCCGCAAATGAGTCTTGTGTGGTTGTTTTGTCACCCACAGATTATTCACGGCTAATTCCTTTGACGTAATCGACGAGGATGCTTTCATGGGTCTGCCACATCTGGAATATCTGTGAGTACTTCATTTTGGAAATGATGAAGCTCATAAAAGAATGCAAAATTAACAAGACATATTTTTTCACAGATTTATTGAGAATAACAAGATTGCTTCAATATCCCCTTATGCATTCCGGGGCCTGAAGACATTGATTCATCTGTGAGTTTCATCTATCCCCTTACATGTATTAATAGTGCCTTTGCAGCACAATATTGTCATTGAAAGGCATTTTATTTAGGAAAAGCAGTCAATGAGGCACAACCTAAGTGGTTTTTCTTCCTGTTGTTTGTGACCTTCACTCTTGCAAAAATTAGTATACAAGGTTGCTATTAAAGGGCACCTTAAAGGGTCTCTCTCTATGCTTATTATTTTTTTATTATTTTAAATTTAAAAAAAATAATATTAACAATAAACAATATTTTTAAAAACCAAAATAATCTGCCATTATTTATCATATTGTATAATTATTAAAAAAAATCCAAAGCAATATTGCTGTTTTATAAGCTACATTTCAAGCATGAAAAGACATTGTAAGGTGTTGACATTATGTTTTTTGTTTGATATATAATTAAAAAATGTATATAATTAAATAAAACAAATTTAAATTTAATAACATCAAATTTAACAGATTTTGTAATAGCAACTTTATTGGTCTAATAAGCGTTAACGTAAGATTTTTTTATTTTTATTTTATTATTATTTTAATTTTTAAAAAAGTAATATTAACAATAAACAATATTTTTAAAAAACAAAAAATCTGCCATTATCACACTGTATAATTATTTTAAAAAAATTTAAGCAATATTGCTGTTTTATAAGCTATATTTCAAGCATGAAAAGACATTGTAAGGTGTTGACATTATGTTTTTTGTTTGATATATAATTTTAAAATGTATATAATTAAATAAATAAAAAAAAGAATAACATCAAATTTAACAGATTTTGTAATCGCCACTTTGTTGGTCTAAAAATAAAAATTCTTATTTTAAAGGCGTTTTAAAAATATTTTAATGATGTTATATAATGAATAGCGGCAGATTATATTTTATGTATTTAAAAATATATATTTCTAAATAATTACAACATAAATAGTGGCTGAATTTGATTTTTATTTATTTTACCATTTATACTTAGTTGATTTGTAATTTCATTTAATTTTAATTTTATTACAGTCAGCCTTTCAACCGCTCTCAATTTGTTGCTGTAGTGCAAAAAAAACATTTCTAAATAATTTGCAAAAAAATAACAAAAGTGACCTAACCCAATTCAGCAAAGTGTCCTAATCCTGCCAATCTAATAGTACAGCTTGCAGCCACAGAACACTAAACCAATGTGTTGAAGTGCAGTGCTTGGAAATAGCCTGACATGTGAGCGACCTGCAGGTCGAGGCTACATATAACTGTGCCGTAGCCTTCAACAAGGTGACCTATAATCTCTTTTAGCTCGCTCTCTTTTTCCTAAGGTTTGTGGGGGTGCAACTAAACCTTTTAGCTAAATCCCATGCAGATACAATATATAAAAAATGTGTGAAAAAATGTAAAACATAAGGATTCATGATCATTTTTAGATTGAAACTGAGTTGCATGATTTCACCCTAAACCAAGCAATGGTGACATTTGCATTTACAACACGTGTAAACAGGATGTGATTTTATTTTAGTAGTAGTAAGCCTGCAGAGTAGTGACTTCCTGGAAGACTGCGTTGAGCATTGCTTCTTAAAAATATTGCACAACTTTACGCGTGTAATGATGTCAATGCTGCAAATAGGAATTTAGTATTGTGCCGACGAATACGCAATCCCTTTGATTGGGATGCATTATTAAACGGGCTGTCGGAATCTTGTCTCGTCTGCTCAGTAATGGTCTGTTTTAGGGAGTGCAGCAATGAAAAAAAATGCAGAGGAAAGTGAACTCTACGCTCGGTACAGCAAGTCCCAAATAAATAATGCAGCGCTCATGAATTGAAACTCACTTTTCATTTTAATTTTCATTTCAAACAGACAGTCGCTTTTCGAGTTCCGGTTGAAATTGCACATATTTTTCTTTCTCTTTGCAGGAGCCTGGCTTACAACAACCTTGAGACGTTACCTAAAGATGTGTTCAAGGGTATGGATGCTTTGACTAAAGTGTGAGTATTTACCCCCCCCCCACCTCCACCCCCCCCCCCCCCCCCAAAAGAAAAAAATCATGACTTTAGTTACACATATGGTGGCTGGGTGGGTTATTCAACTGCATCCCAAGTGTATTTTTAAGCAGTGATAGCAAGGAGGAAAAGTGTGATTATAACCATAGAACTTCCAACAGTGCCACAATTTGGACTTTAACCACTTCAACCCATTTGGCAAACAAATCAAACCCCCCCAAAAAATCTGTTTGGCTTTTTCTTTAATTTTTTTGTGTTTTTGTGTTGAAAGTTAAAGAGTAGAAGTGTCATGATAACCATAGAACCTCCAAAATTAGTCAAATTTCGACTCAAACCTGAAATCACGCAATATTTTATGAGACAAACATCCTCATCCCTGCTACCTCCGGTTAACATGTAATGTCCCTCTGATGTACTCGTTCCTGATCCTATCCATCATGGTCACTCCCAATGAGAACCTCAGCATCCTCATCTCTGCTACCTCCGGTTAAAATGTAATGTCCCTCTGATGTACTCATTCCTGATCCTATCCATCATGGTCACTCCCAATGAGAACCTCGGCATCCTCATCTCTACTACCTCCAGTTAACATGTAATGTCCCCCTGATATACTCGTTTCTGATCCTATCCATCATGGTCACTCCCAATGAGAAACTCAGCATCCTCATCTCTGCTACTTCCGGTTAACATGTAATGTCCTTCTGATGTACTCGTTTCTGATCCTATCCATCATGGTCACTCCCAATGAGAACCTCAGCATCATCATCTCTGCTACCTCTGGCTAACATATAATGTCCCTCTGATGTAATAGTTTCTGATCCTATCCATCATGGTCACTCCCAATGAGAACCTCAGCATCCTCATCTCTTCTACCTCCGGTTAACATGCAATGTCCCTCTGATGTACTCCTTCCTGATCCTGTCCATCATGGTCACTCCCGATGAGAACCTCAGCATCCTCATCTCTGCTACCTCCAGTTCTGCTTCCTGTCTTTTCTTCGGTGGTCTCACCACACTTATAAAAAATAATCATGTGTAATGTGATGCTATTAAAACCAAGGGATCTGCGAGGCAACAACCTGATATGCGACTGCAAGCTCAAGTGGCTGGTGGAGTGGATGCACCAAACCAACGCCACACTGGACCAGATCTACTGCAGCGGACCCCCCATTCATCAGGGCAAGAAGATCAACGACCTTCTGCCGCACTCCTTCGACTGCATCACATCAGGTATCATCCTGTAGTTTTTCCTGTAACGTTTATTTATAGAGTGAAAATGAGCGCTTGTTTCGTCTTGCAGAGTTCGCCGCTTATCAATCGCTGAAGTTCGAGTCCATTTCCGTGGAGTCGTTCACTTTGGGAAAAGACCAGTTCGTTGTGTTTGCACAACCGTTTTCCGGCACGTGCAGCTTCATTGAATGGGATCACGTGGAAATGACCTTCAGGAGTTTTGACACCATTGAAAGTGAGTGGAATCAGTACCACAAACAATAAGCTAGCGGAGTAACAATTCATTGGCGTTGCTTTTCCAGGCACTTCCACGGTGGTCTGCAAGCCCATGGTGATCGAACACCATCTTTTCGTCATCGTCGCGCAGCTCTTCGGCGGCTCCCACATTTACAAACGCGACATCTCCGCTAACAAGTTCATCAAAATCCAAGACATCGACATTCTGAAAATACGCAAACCTAACGACATTGAAATCTTCATGATTGACGGGGAGTCATTCTTCGTCATTGCGGATAGCTCCAAGGTTGCCAGTTTTTTGTCTTGTCCCATTTCAAGATCTTACATCCGGAGACTTGATTTCAAATCCATTCTTATAGGCCGGCTCCACAACCGTGTACAAATGGAATGGCAACGGAT
Organism: Doryrhamphus excisus; assembly: GCF_030265055.1. Lineage (NCBI taxonomy): Eukaryota > Metazoa > Chordata > Actinopteri > Syngnathiformes > Syngnathidae > Doryrhamphus > Doryrhamphus excisus. Next base: position 10,863,825 of record NC_080487.1, on the reverse strand, counting down.
TCTACTCCCATCAGTCACTCCATCCGTGGTACCGAGACACAGATGTGGAATACCTGGAGATTTCCAACAAACCCCACTTGATTTTGTCCAGCAGCTCCCAGAGACCTGTGGTTTATCAGTGGAACAGGGGCTTGAAGCAGTTTGACCGCAGGACTGATCTCCCTGACATGGAGGATGTGTTCTCCGTGAAACACTTCCGGGTTAAAGGTAAGTTAGATTTACTGTCCAATGAAAATGCAGAGTACTTGATTGTGAACTCATTCAGATGAATGAATGTGAGTGTGAATGGTTGTTTGTCTATATGTGCCCTGTGATTGGCTGGCGACCAGTCCAGGGTGTATTCCGCCTCTCACCCAAAGACAGCTGGGATAGGCTCCAGCGACCCTCATGAGCATAAGCGGTAGAAAATAAATGAATGAATGTTTAAGTTTAGCGTGGCGGAAAAGTGGTTAGCGCGCAGGCTAGTAGAGTTCAATTCCACCCTCGGCCATCTCTGTGTGGAGTTTGCATGTTCTCCCCGTGCATGCGTGGGTTTTCTCCGGGTACTCCGGTTTCCTCCCACATTCCAAAAACATGCTAGGTTAATTAGCGACTCCAAATTGTCCATAGGTATGAATGTGAGTGTGAATGGTTGTTTGTCTATATGTGCCCTGTGATTGGCTGGCTGGCGACCAGTCCAGTGTGTACCCCGCCTCTCGCCCAAAGAAAGCACCCCCTGCAACCCTTGTGAGGATAAGAGGTAGAAAATGAATGCATGTATTTAATGTATTGCAGTATTTGATTTGACTAATAATAGGCTATAGTCAACCACAAGACAGCGATCAATTAATTAATTTATGAATTTTTGAAACTTAATGACTGTATTATGGACTGAGTGGTTAGCGCGCAGGCCACACAGCTAGAAGATTTGAGTTCGATTCCACCCTCGGCCATCTCTGGCCGGGTTTTCTCCGGGTACTCCGGTTTCCTCCCACATTCCAAAAACATGCTAGGTTAATTAGCGACTCCAAATTGTCCATAGGTATGAATGTGAGTGTGAATGGTTGTTTGTCTATATGTGCCCTGTGATTGGCTGGCTGGCGACCAGTCCAGGGTGTACCCCGCCTCTCGCCCAAAAGATAGCTGGGATAGGCTCCAGCACCCCCTCGCGACCCTCGTGAGGATAAGCTGTAGAAAATAAATGAATGAATGTTTAAGTTTAGCATGGCGGAAAAGTGGTTAGCGCGCAGGCCTTACAGCTAGTAGAGTTCAATTCCACTCTCTGCCATCTCTGTGTGGAGTTTGCATGTTCTCCCCGTGCATGCGTGGGTTTTCTCCGGGTTACTGTAAGTCTCTAAATCACTGGTCTCAAACACGCGGCCCGCGGGCCAAATGTGGCCCGCATGACACTAGTTTGAGGCCCCCGCCTTGATATGAAAGTTTAATATTAGTGCGGCCCGTGCAAGTTTGATATGGATGCTGTATGGTATCATGTACCCAGAAAAAATTATTACGTTTGATTAATGTTCATGTTAAAGGTTAAATAACTGTTAATAGTTATCCTCCCTATCCGTGTGGAAGTGGTAAGTTTTTTGGCTATTTAAGTTTAAAGGAAATAACTTGAAGGCTACCGTTTAGGTCGCTAGCTCTCGAGTTTGCGAGTTAGCATGTGTCTCAAGACCCTGCAGTTGCGCAATATATTGTAAATAAAAAGAGTATAAATGTGACTATAGTCGTGTTTTGTCATGTCTACAGGGCTCTAATAATGCTTTGTTCATTTTAATGTGAAAAAAATAATTTGTCTACCCACCAACTATATGTGGTTTCTTAATTTTTAATTATTTGCCGTTTTATTATTATTATTATATTTATTTATTACTGATTGATTGATTTTCTTTATTCTTGATTTATTTATTTTTCATCTTATTTTGTGCAGAAAAATAAAAAGTAAGATATTTGAGAACAGTGGAATGTTTTATCAGAGCTTTTCTTGTAGAAAATCAGAACCAAAGCACTGAAAAAGTTTGTATATTTTTCTGTTTTTAATAATTTTTTTTTTTTTTTGAAAACCTGATGCGGCCCAGCCTTGCCCCAGACCCTAGCCCCAGTGGCCCCCAGGTAAATCGAGTTTGAGACCCCTGCTCTAAATGGTCCTTTTGTCCCTGTTACTAGGAGATCTGTTTATATGCCTGACAAGATTCATCGGGGACTCCAAGGTGATGCGTTGGGACGGCGCCATGTTCAAGGAGGTCCAGACGTTCCCGTCTCGCGGATCTATGGTCTTCCAGCCCGTCTCCATTGGCAACTGGCAGTACGCCATTCTGGGGAGCGATTACTCGCTGACGCAGGTATACCAATGGGACGCCAAGAGGGGCCACTTTGTGCCATCCCAAGAACTGAGCCTCCAGGCCCCAAGGGGTTTTTCTTTAGTGTCAGTGGACGGTCGAGAGTTTCTGATTGCATCCAGCTTTAAGGGGAAGTCGCAGATATACGAGCACCTCATGATCGATCTTAGCAATTAAATCCACATAAAAGCCATTTTAAATTCGACCGCAATTTTCCAGGAAATATATTCCTTAAAAGTCGGATTTTGGACTACAGACACCTCAGCGAAATCTGTACATATGTTTTGCTTTTTCTTCATTTTTTTTTTTTAACACGGGCAAAAAAAAAAAAAACACCAAAAGAACATTCACTGAAAAAGCGGACTCACATTGAAAGCACCATCGTTCGTTATCAAAGTTACAGCTGACTTGTTTTGTCGTGGTTAACTTCTTTTTACACTTGTGTGACAAGATTATTGTTTTGTTTTTATGTCTCAATATTAACAGGAGTTAGCTTCTTTTTACACTTTTTACACAAATTTAAATAATTATACCCTATGATAAATAATAGCAGATTTTTTTTGTTTTTAAAAATATTGTTTATTGTTAATATTATTTAAAAATTAAAAAAAAAAATAATTCTTACGTTAACAGCTTTTAAAAAATATTTTAAAGGTGTTATATAATAAATAGCGGCTAATTTAAAAAAATATATTTCAAAATTATTACAAAATAACAAAATAATGTCACACAAGCAAAGTGGCTATTACAAAATCTGTTAAATCTGATGTTATTCAATTAAAATTTGTTTTTTAATTATATACATTTAAAAATTATATATCAAACAAAAAACAATGTCAACACATTACATTTTTATGCTTGCAATATAGCTTATAAAACAGCAATATTGCTTTAAAATAAAATTTTAAATAATTATACGGTATGATAAATAATGGCAGATTTTTTTGTTTTTAAAAATATTGTTTATTGTTAATATTATTTAAAAAAAATTAAAATAAAAATTAAAAAATCTTATGTTAACAGCTTTTAAAAAATATTTTAAAGGTGTTATATAATAAATAGCGGCTAATTATATTTTATGTATTTAAAAAAATATATTGCAAAATTATTACAAAATAAATAGTGGCTGAATTTGAGTTTTATTTATTTTTACCATTTTAACTTATTTGATTTGTAATTTAATTTTAATTTTATTAAAGTCAGCCTTTCAACCGCTCTCAATTTCTTGCTGTCGTGGAAAAAAAAAACATTTCTAAATAATTTGCACAAAGAATTATTAAAATTATGAAAATTATTATTGATTATTTTTTATTCTCATAATTTTGAGTTTTTCTCTCATGACTTTTTAATCTCATCATTTTGAGTTTTTATCTCATCATTTTGACTGTTTATCTCATAGTTGTGAGTTTATCTCATAATTTCAACTTTCTTATCTCATAGTTGTGAGTTTATCTCATAATTTCAACTTTCTTATCTCATAATTTCAACTTTCTTATCTCATAATTTTGACTTTATCTCATAATTTTCAATTTGTATCTCATGATTATGACTTTAATGTCATAATTTTGAGTTTTTGTCTCATGATTATGACTTTTTATCTCATAGTTATGAGTTCATCTCATAATTTCAACTTTCTTATCTCATAATTTCAACATTTTCATCTCATAATTTTGACTTTATCTCATAATTTTCACTTTTTATCTCATGATTATGACTTTAATGCCATACTTTTGAGTTTTTATCTCATGATTATGACTTTAATGTCATAATTTTGAGTTTTTTATCTCATGATTATGACTTTTTATCTTATAGTTATGAGTTTATCTCATAATTTCAACTTTCTTATCTCATAATTTCAACATTTTCATCTCATAATCTTGACTTAATCTCATAATTTTCACTTTTTATCTCATGATTATGACTTTAATGTCATACTTTTGAGTTTTTATCTCATGATTATGACTTTTTATCTCATGGTTATGAGTTCATCTCATAATTTCAACTTTCTTATCTCATAATTTTCACTTCATCTCATAATTTTCACTTTTTATCTCATGATTATGACTTTAATGTCATAATTTTGAGTTTTTATCTCATGATGATGACTTTTTATCTCATAGTTAGGAATTTATCTCATAATTTCAACTTTCTTATCTCATAATTTCAACATTTTCATCTCATAATTTTGACTTTATCTCATAGTTTTCACTTTTTATCTCATGATTATGACTTTAATGTCATACTTTTGAGTTTTTATCTCATGATTATGACTTTTTATCTCATAGTTATAAGTTCATCTCATAATTTCAACTTTCTTATCTCATAATTTCAACATTTCCATCTCATAATTTCAACTTTATCTCATAATTTTCACTTTTTATCTCATGATTATGACTTTAATGTATACTTTTGAGTTTTTATCTCATGATTATGACTTTTTATCTCATAGTTATGAATTCATCTCATAATTTCAACTTTCTTATCTCAGAATGTCAACATTTTCATCTCATAATTTTAACTTTATCTCATAATTTTCACTTTTTATCTCATGGTTATGACTTTTTATCTCATAGTTATGAGTTCATCTCATAATTTCAACATTTTCATCTCATAATGTTAGATGTTGAATGTTAGAATTAGACCCCGGAATGGATGATTTGTTAATTCTTTTATTCATATTATAAGGAAAGAATAGTTTCAGATACTCAAGTTAAGTGTTTGTGATTACACAACTGACATTAGCAATAATTTAGCATCAGAATAAGTAGCGGTGGTCCACGGAGAAAATCATATTCAGAAGAGACACTTTGAACTGATCTCCATGTATTGTAGTTACGCAAGACTCCATGCATGATGCAGACGCTCACAGTGTCGCTCTTTGGATGAATGACCTGCTAGAAGCATCCCACTACCGGTATCCCACCTCACTCTCTTTTCACTTGCTCTTTTTTTTCGCCTCGTTGGACAAAAAAAAAAAAAAAAGCATTGTTGTTATTCCACTGTGTCAACTAACAACCTTACTGACAACAAGTTGCCAAATACAGTACAATATTTACTCTTATTTTTTATGATGTTGTATAAAGTAATTTATATATACAGTTTGTTTTTTTTGGATAGTTTTATTTTGGATAAGTTAGATGTTAGGATAGTAAAGACTCATTGTTAAATGTGATGTTTGGGAAAAAAATTAAAATAAAAAAATGTGAATTATTGATTGATTTACTGTATATAATGTACTTTCTTATCAAGGTTTTATTGTAAAAAAAATATGGCTAAATATGGCTGAAATTAAGATTGTAGTACTTTTACAAGGGGTTTATGACGTCACGCTACATTGTCGGTACATTACAATATTTACTTTTATTTTTCATGATGCTGTATAAAGTATTTTATATATATAGTTTTTTTTAGATAGTTTTATTTTGGATAAGTTAGATGTTAGTATAGTAAATACTCATTGTTAAATGTGATGTTTGGGAAAAAAAAATAAAAATAAAAAAATCTGAATTATTGATTGATTTACTGTATATAATGTACTTTCTTATCAAGGTTTTATTGTAAAAAAATATGGCTAAATATGGCTGAAATTAAGCTTGTAGTACTTTTACAAGGGGTTTATGACGTCACGCTACATTCTCGGTACAGTACAATATTTACTTTTATTTTTTATGATGCTGTATAAAGTAATTTATATATATAGTTTTTTTTTAGATAGTTTTATTTTGGATAAGTTAGATGTTAGGATAGTAAGGACTCATTGTTAAATGTGATGTTTGGTTAAAAAAAATTCAAATAAAAAAAATCTGAATTATTGATTGAATTACTGTATATACTGTACTTTCTTATTAAGGTTTTATTGTAAAAAAAATATGGCTAAATATGGCTGAAATTAAGCTTGTAGTGCTTTTACATGGGGTTTATGACGTCACGCTACATTGTATGCATGTAAATTGTGAAATTGTTCATTGAATTGTCATCAAATCAAAGGTTTATTGTTAATAATGTGACTTTAATGACATATCCCACGTCATGCGAAATGTTTGTAAAAGAGAATTTATTGTTTACAGTAACCAGTAGCTGGTTCGATTGCGTAACGGTTGGTTGTTCAGAGCACTGTTTTGAAGTGCTCACTGCTGCCCCGTGCGGCTAAAAGCAAGCACTGCATGAGTGTGTACCTACCCAAGGTTAGTCATTAACTTTCCCCTTTTCGAGTCACTTCTGTCCGAACCAAGAGCCGACAGTGGCCGTGTCGAGGCATGCTGCTGCCCGGCCCGCACATCTCACCATGGATGACCGCAACCACTACCCACAGGAGAGCGCTTTAACCGCGGTTGACCATGTCACCGTGGTGTTCCACAAAGTTGCCAGTCATGGCGACAGTAGCAGCGCCGGTGATGGCAGCGGAGACGACCACGATGGCCGGTGTTGGAACGAGGCTAAGCGGACTGAAGAAAATGCTAATTTGCGTGACTACGACTGGGATGCTGAGAAGGAGACAGGCGGCCCAAAGTTGCCCGAGGAGGGCGAAGAGAGAGGAGCTCTCTGCCCGCCGGCGTTCTGTGTCAACACGAAGGCAGCAGCATCCGTTGGCGAGAGTGGGAGCCAAGGTTTTTGACATTTTAACTTTTACATAATTTAACGCTGTATTTTTTTTCTTCCAAAATAGCAGTTATATATTTTTCATCAAAAAGACTTCCTGTTTTAATTTGCCACCGCGTGACGTCACTGAACAGCGATTAAGTGCTGTCACGTGACTGATGTTAGCTAAACGCAACGCTGCTGTAATACTAACGGTCGTTCACAGCATCTCACATTTTAGCTAAAATTTACAATCAACATTATAAACACCGGAGCCAAATTCTTTAAAGATATAATCTTAACTGCTTGGTTCAGCAGTTTTACGCTTTTGTGTATATTTTTTTTATATTTACAGCCGTGTGACGTCACTGTGACGGAGCTGATGTTTGCTAACCACAGTTGGATGTCTAATTTAGCTTTACCATAACCAAAGTCACTAAACGATATAATGCTCAATTTTTATTTGAGTACTTGTATTATAGTATATATATTTACATATATGTTATATATAAGTTGAAAGCGTAATATACTGTACGTCATCATGGATCAATGGTAGGTACTAAGGTCATGTAACTGACGTTAGCTAACCACAATAGTTATCTAACTTAGCATCACATATTTTCACCAATATGGTAGTTTTTCATAACCTATTAGCAATTTTGAAGGCACTTTGGGAAGAATAAAATTAATTATACGTTTAGTATTTGTATGAATGCATAGTTGTATAATATTTTGGATTTAAAAATCGTGTGAAGTCACCTAGCTAGCCATCAGTCTGTTAGCATCACAGATGCTTAAAGCTTAAATTTATACTTCCAAACACTAATTTGACTTGTAGTTCAACAATAGTCATGTCATAGTTTACCCCTTTTTGGCAATTTAATTCATCACAAGTTATGTAGAATTAGTGTAATTATTACAAAAGGCTGAGTGAATAGTTAGCTTTGTTTATACCATACCATATATGGCCCGATATTAGAAACAACCCCTCAATGTGTTTCAATACTACAACTATGAGCGTTTATTTCGTTATAAAAGCATGACTTATACTGGATTCTATCACATTGTGAAACTGTACGTGTGTATGTGCCATTATTTCATCACGACACTGCATTGCATTGCTTCACCAATGACAAAGAAACAGGTTGTCTTTGGAACTGAACAAGGAAATGAGATAGCGTTACACCTTGTGATTCATATCTCCTACCAGCAACCGACTGCACCTTGTCCAACAATCTGGCCTTTATCTGAGCCAAATGCCCCCTACAGGATAGCACAAAGACACAATGGATGTAATATAATCTTGGCAAATATATATCGCTGCAGGATTTGCACATAACTGTCTTGAGATGTTTTGTGTTTGCAAGTCCAGTAGCGTACTACTCAGCATGGAATTGACATTTTCAATGTTTTCTTTCTTTCTTTTCCCCCAGGAAAGCCAAAGAAATGTCCTGGGAAGGGTTTGTTCTATGCCTTCTTGTCCACTGTCTTCTTTTCCCTGATTTCCTTGTTGGTGAAGACAATCAAGGACGTGCACGCCCTAGAGATCAGTGGCTTTCGTTGCTTCTTCCAGATGCTCTTCATTGTGCCATTACTCATCTACCACAAGTAAGCATGATGGTGAAACTAAGACACTATTAATTTTACCTTTATTTACCTTTAATTTTGCATAATGTGTAGCCTAAAGTCATATTTAAAATCTAGTAAACCAACAAATGACCAAATCTAGGTATGAAAACAATACATTTTTATTGTTACTCATGCAAAATAATTCCATTGTTTATATTTTATGGAGATAAAAAAATGTAATTGTTTAAAAAAAAAGTCCTGAAAAAATATTTTTGTAGTTTATAATGAAAATAAGCCACTTAAATATCATGGTTTTTCTTGATTTGTGTTTGACAATGGCAAAATAGAGATGTGATTTTAAATAAATATGTAATTTTTACATTCAATTCCACCCTTGGCCATCTCTGTGTGGAATTTGCATGTTTTCCCCGTGCATGCGTGGGTTTTCTCTGGTTTCCTCCCACATTCCAAAAACATGCTAGGTTACTAGCATGGACTCCAAATTGTCCATAGGTATGAATGTGAGTGTGAATGGTTGTTTGTCTATATGTGCCCTGTGATTGGCTGGCTGGCCACCAGTCCAGGGTGTACCCCGCCTCTTGCTTGAAGACAGCTGGGATAGGCTCCAGCACCCCCGTGACCTTTGTGAGGATAAGCGGTAGAAAATGAATGAATGAATACTGAGTTACATAGTCCTATCGAGCAGCTACACATCTAAAGCTCTCTAGATCTTCCAGATTCTGCACCCCTTTCTGCAGTATTTCAAATTAAATGAATGAATGAATAAATTTATTCGGATGATATTTTGACTTTATTCTCATAACATTACAACTTTTTCTGCAACCTAAATTTCCAAAAATTCTACAAAAAGTTTATTCGTTATTTTGTTTTTCTTATATTACAACTTATATATATATTAAAACATGTTTTTTTTCTTTATTAGTTCAATTACTAAAATGACTATGGATGTCGGATATTGGCTTTTTTGCCGAAAACCGATATGCCAATATTTTGTACAACTCTGAATTGTCGATACCGATATGTGTAACGCACAGACCTCACAGCTAGGAGACCAGGTTCAATTCCACTCTCGGCCATCTCTGTTACCCTCGTGAGGAAAAGCGGTAGAGAATGAATGAATGAATGTTACTCTTGCAAAATAATTCCATCGTTTTTCCATATTTTGTGGAGATAAAAAAACATGAAAAATGAAAAAAAAATACTGAAAAAATATTTTTGTAGTTTATGATGAAAATAAGCCACTTAAATATTGTGGAATTACTTGATTTGTGTTTGACGATAACAAAATAGTAATGTGATTTTAAATAAAAATGTCATTTTACGGGCTACAGTGTGACGATTGGTTAGCGTGCAGGCCACAAAGCTAGGAGACCCAAGTTTGATTCCACCCTCGGCCATTTCTCTGCGGAGTTAGTTAGCAATAGAAAATGAATGAATGTCATTTTTACCTGTTTTGATAAATAAAATAAATAGAAAACAGAAACATGCCAAAACATAATAATGCTCCGACACCAACCAGAAATAAACACAAAAGTTTGTTATATTTATCTTCACATCCAATTTATTTTGATTCTCTCAATACTGAGTAATATTTCTTAATTGTGCTTGAGAATATGCTTCCTATAATGACTTTATTGATTAAAAAATTGCTTTAGATTGGATGATGACTCACCAACATGTCCTTCCGTCTATTGTCCTTCCATCCATGCTTTTTTTTTTTTTTTTAAATCCACCCTCCACAAGATTATCTTTGGACCACTTTTCAGCAAGTGTATCCATCACCTGTGTCATCTCTCTTACCCAAAATGTAGTTTACATTGACTTCCACTGTCGCACCGCATCCATTTTCCTCCACCCGTCATCCCATTCATCCATCACCGTCATATCTGTGTCCCTGCAGGACGGGCTTCCTGGGTCCACGGGATAAACGTATATATCTGATGCTGCGGGGGTTTCTCGGCTCCAACGCGATGATGCTGCTCTTCTACGCTGTTCAGCAGATGCCGTTGGCTGATGCCACTGTTATTATGTTCAGGTGAGAGTAGAACAAGTCACAGCATCAAACATTTGTCACTTTTTTGTCCTGCTTCCCATCATTCTTTGTTTTTTTTTTTCTGCACCCATAGTAATCCAGTCTTCACCTCACTGTTGGCTTGGATATTCCTAAAGGAGAAGTGTACGCTTTGGGATTGCGTCTTCACCGTTTTTACACTCACGGGCGTCATACTCATTGCCAGGCCGCCATTTCTCTTTGGGGAGCATATTCAAGGCATCGAGGGCAACTACACAAACCACATCAAGGGGACCATCGCCGCCTTTGCAGGTGATTTAATGAGTGCTGGATAAATTCATCATTTGAGTTTCAAAGCAGGTATATTTAGGGTCGAGAGATTGATACATGCAAACTAGCAACTAGCAGCAAATGACTTATCGCCGAACATGTCTCACTCTGGTACTTTAAAGGTTACAATGCCAATTTTTAAAAAGCAGAGTCACCAAATCAGAGTATTGAGCCTGATTTAATTATTGATTTTATATTCTATGTGTCAACACATTATGAATTTAAAAATGGGGTTGTCTTATATTCATGGTGGTATTCAATACAGTACAGTCATCTCTCGCTACATCGCGGTTAATAAAATGATAAACAATGGCCTATTATTAGTCAAAAAGACAAGTTATGTAGTATTGTACTGATGCATAGTTAGATTACCTTCCCGTAATACTAATAATACTACTACTAATAATACTACTGCATACTAATAATACTACTAATAATGTAGCTGCCACGGCATGTCTGGCATCACAGAGTGAAAAAAGTTATCCTCCCATTTCGTGTGGAAGTGGTAAGTTTTGGGCATTTCTCTTTGTCCTTTTTTCCCGCTCTGTTGGAAACACTATGTTTAGAATAAGTAAATAATAGAGGCTGACTAGTTAGCTCAGTAGCTTGCTATGCTAACAGCGGTCGTCACTAATGTCCCTATAGTGATCCCATCGACTGCGTAATGTGGTGTAAGCCACATGTAAAAAGAATAACAGGAGTGTAAAGGTGACTATAGGGGTGTTATTTCATGTGTACTGGGCTCTAATAATGTTTAAAAAAACATATTTAGAAAGTCATAAACAGGTTTCTATATGCTTCATTTATTGATATTGAATTTGTAGAAGTTTCTAATATGTGGAAATTCACATTCACGCGGCACGGTGGTCGAGTGGTTAGCGTGCAGACCTCACAGCGAGGAGACCAGGGTTCACTTCCACCCTCGGCTTTCCTCCCACATTCCAAAAACATGCTAGGTTAATTAGCGACTCCAAATTGTCCATAGGTATGAATGTGAGTGTGAATGGTTGTTTGTATATATGTGCCCTGTGATTGGCTGGCTGGCGACCAGTCCAGGGTGTACCCCGCCTCTCACTAGAAGACAGCTGGGATAGGCTCCAGCACCCCCGCGACCCTCGTGAGGGGAAAAGCGGTAGAAAATGAATGAATATCTACATTTGGCCTCACAGCTAGGAGACCAGGGTTCAATTCCACCCTCGGCCATCTCTGTGTGGAGTTTGCATGTTCTCCCCGTGCATGCGTGGGTTTTCTCCGGGTACTCCGGTTTCCTCCCACATTCCTAAAACATGCTAGGTTAATTAGCGACTCCAAATTGTCCATAGGTATGAATGTGAGTGTGAATGGTTGTTTGTGCTATGCTATGCTATGTGCCCTGTGATTGGCTGGCCACCAGTCCAGGGTGTAAAGCCAACAGCATAGATATTTACAAGTTTTTTTTATTTTTTTTACATGTGTTTTTATTTGTAGTGCCAAATGAAAAGCCTTGTCAGGCTGGATGTTGCCCGTGCGCCACCTATTGCGGACCTCTTCCCGGAAACCTGTCACCACTTTTTGTGTTCTTCCACAGGAGCAATCGGGGCTGCTTGCACGATGGTCGTCCTGCGCAAGATCGGGAAGAGCGTCCACTACTACCTCTCAGTGTGGTATTACGCCGTCATCGGCTTCATCCAGTGCATCGTCATGGTCACCGTCCTTGGCGAATGGAAACTGCCGTACTGCGGCCAAGACCGCTGGATGCTGATGCTCATCGCCGTCCTGGGAATCGCCGGCCAGTCCTTCCTAACCAAGGCCCTGCAGCTGGAGAAGGCCGGCCCCGTGGCCCTGATGCGAACCGTGGACGTCGTTCTCGCTTTCTTCTTCCAGTTTATCTTCCTCGGACGCACACCTACCTGGTTGAGCCTCGGAGGGGCGCTGTGCATCGTTTTGAGCACCAGCGGTGTAGCGATGAAGAAGTGGTTCCACAGCTCACGCAAGAGCTGAACACAAGCGCTTAACACAAATAGTACGGCTATTTATTTATCCCGGTTCACCATTTCCTGTTGTTCTTTACTTCTTTTGACCTAGAAGACGTTACTTTGGCAAATAAGAGTAAGACAAGCATGTTTCGGTGGGGGGGGCTTTCTTCAGTCACTTCAGTATCAACCACTGCTGCCTATTTAAGTGCAATAGAGTTCAATTTCACCGCAGTGGTGGGAACCCTGTGGCTCATGAGCCGTACACAGTTACAATATTTGACTCCAAAAAAAAACAATTTTTTTTTGTAATTTAGAAATGGACCTTGGAGGATTTGAAAAAGAACTTCAGGCCCTACCCGTGCTTGAAACCAAAGATAGCCTTAGCTCAGTATGCTTTATGAGCCTGAATGAAGTAAAAACCAAAACCAGCAGTAGGACCGTTCACTGTGTCAAAAAAAAGGTCTTAAAACTATTACAAAAATGTTGATATGTAATGCACCGCACACCAGCAGTAGTAGCACTTAAATAAAGTAGAAATGCAAAATTTGACTAATCATGGAAAAACACAATTGTTATTTTCCAATTTTTTTGATAGAATAGGAAAATCTCTATTTGAATGTTCTGTGAACAGTGATGTCCCCAATGATTACTTAGTATAGCATAACAGCGTCTCCTCTTGTTGTAGATGGTACTGCACTCTATTTAGTATTATGATTCACATACAAATATGCCCATACTTAACAAACATTATTTAAGATAGCGGTGGAACACTTGTTATATACGTTGTTTGGATCAAGTCAAGTAGGATTCTCTCAGGGATCGCTACAAGTAATTACTTGGGGTTTTTTTGTCTTTCTCTCTACAAAATATGCCGTAACTTTAAGAGCAATTTTGCTTTTTTTTATTGGGGGGGAAAAAAAGCAAAATTGTTGTCAGTTGATAATTAAGTGCCTTGAACTGGACAAAAAAAAAATCACATATAACATGGCCGAACATCGAGTGGTTAGCATGTTGGCCACACAGTCAAGTGACCAAAAAGACATGGGTTCGATTCTCCGCTTGTGTGGGTTTTCTCCCACATTCCAAAAACATGCTAGGTTAATTAGCGACTCCAAATTGTCCATAGGTATGAATGTGAGTGTGAATGGTTGTTTGTCTATATGTGCCCTGTGATTGGCTGGCCACCAGTCCAGGGTGTACCCCGCCTCTCGCTTGAAGACAGCTGGGATAGGCTCCAGCATCCCCCCTAATGAGGATAAGCGGCATAGAAAATGTATGGACGGATTAGAAATGACCTTTCTCTTTAATATTCAAATTTTTTTCCGTTTTTTTTTGTATAAAAAACACAACTTTTTTGTTAATATTGTATTTTGCCTTGTAAAATTAATACCTTTTAATTTTTTAATTTAATACTTAAATACCTTTTTCCTGTAATATTGAACATTTATGTAAAATCAGACACCACTACATCCAAAAACATGCTAGGTTAATTAGCGACTCCAAATTGTCCATAGGTATGAATGTGAGTGTGAATGGTTGTTTGTCTATATGTGCCCTGTGATTGGCTGGCCACCACTCCGAGATATACCCCGCAGCTGGGATAGGCTCCAGCATACCCACGAACTTAGTGAGGATAAGCGGCATAGAAAATGGATAGATAGAGCCAAAGAAGCTAAAAACAGAACGTGGAGACGTCTCCTGGGTCTTAACTCCTGCCTCATTTTATGGGGGGCGGTTTCATACTCTTATGTCATTCAATTGACTTATCATGTACTGAATGTTTAAAGTTGTGCGTTTTCTATTGTTATGAGGGTTACTTAAATTTTTATCCACAAGTATATATCTGTTACCATTATTTTTCGCACAAAACGACGATGCCGAAAATAATATATACATGCAAAATTAGATGTATATTGTGGCTTGTTTTCGTGCTACCAAAAATAAACATTTAGAAAGTAGAATTTATTTTTTTTGACTTGCTTGTTTTTTTTTTAAGAAATTTTTTTCAGCCTTGCAATGCACTCAAGTAATGTTTAACATATTTACATTGTATAGTTATTCTGTCATTTATGACATGATATATACTGTATATGGATTTAGGATGGATTTAGTTCAGTAATAAAAAAATACTTCAGATCTTATTCATTTTTGTTAAATGTGTGTGACAGTTTATTCTTAGTAGTACTTCATTTGAAAGTCTGTGAGTATTTTTTGTTTTGTTCCCCCATCCTTGAAGCTCGAAACAGCACACGGCCATAATTTTCTCTGCAGACAGTGTCAGAGCCAGATGGTATGATTTAAAAAAAAAAAAAAGTATATTTCTAAAAGCAGACAGTGACAAATATAACAACTTTTTCTGTCGTCTTTGCAGAGTTTTCTGGTATTTGGGGACTTAAAAGTGAAAGCACATAACAAGTGGTCCGTATGCAGTCATGGTGGAGGCTGGAGGTGAGTCCCAATGTCTTTAATTTTATTTTTATTTTTATTTTTTTATTTTTATTTTTATTTTTATTTTTATTTTTATTTTTATTTTTATTTTTATTATTTTTATTTTTATTTTTTTTTATTTTTTTTTATTTATACATTTTCTGCCGCTTTTTCCTCACGAGGGTCGCGGGAGTGTTGGAGCCTATCCCAGCTTTATTTTATTTTATTTTATTTTATTTTATTTTATTTTATTTTATTTTATTTTATTTTATTTTATTTTAAATTAACAAACCAAGAACCATGTTTTTTTTGTGGTTCAAAACAATGTGTTTTTACTCTAGCATGTGCTTACTATTTTAAAATAATTTGAAATATTTAAAAATATGTATAAAAATACATGTTTTTCAATTATATAATAGTTATTAAAATAATTGTGAATAGACTTTCTACAGGTTGGGATTGCAACTGTATTTTATATGGATGTAATGTGTGTTTCTTGACACTAGGGGGCGGAATTGACTAATGTATGCTGAATTCACTGCACCCTCCTTTGAGACCTAATCAGTCACTGCCTGTTGAAGTAATTGAACACTATAAATCCACGTATTTTGTTATCCTCATTAGCGTCGCGTGGGTATTTTTATTTTATTTTATTTTATTTTATTTTATTTTATTTTATTTTATTTTATTTTATTTTATTTTATTTTATTTTATTTTATTTTATTTTATTTTATTTTGATGCCCAATTTTAAATTAACAAACCACGAACCAAGGTTTTTTGTGGTTCAAAACAATGTGTTTTTACTCAAGCATGTGCTTACTATTTAAAAAAAATTCAAATATTTAAAAATATGTATAAAAATACATGTTTTTAAATTATATAATAGTTATTAAAATAATTGTGAATAGACTTTCTATGGGTTGGGATTGCAACTGTATTTTATATGGATGTAATGTGTATTTCTAGACACTAGGGGGCGGAATTGACTAATGTATGCTGAATTCACTGCACCCTCCTTTGAGAGCTCATCAGTCACTGCCTGTTGAAGTAATTGAACACTATAAATCCACGTATTTTATTATCCTCATTAGCGTCGCGTGGGTATTTTATTTTATTTTATTTTATTTTATTTTAACAAACCAAGTACCAAGGTTTTTTGTGGTTCAAAACAATGTGTTTTTACTCAAGCATGTGCTTACTATTTAAAAAAAAAATCAAATATTTAAAAATATGTATAAAAATACATGTTTTTAAATTATATAATAGTTATTAAAATAATGGTGAATAGACTTTCTACAGGTTGTGATTTTATATGTATTTTATATGGATGCAATGTGTGTTTCTAGACACTAGGGGGCGGAATTGACTAATGTATGCTGAATTCACTGCACCCTCCTTTGAGACCTAATAAGTCACTGCCTGTTGAAGTGATTGAACACTATAAATCCACGTATTTTATTATCATTAGTATCGCGGGGGTATGCTGGAGCCTATCCCAGCTGACTTTGGGGTACACCCTGGACTGGTTGCCTGAAAATATATATAGACATATATAATAAGGCTATATATTAATATCAGATGTGCCCCTGGGAGCTCATTTATTGGTGTACTAGTATAATAAAATACCACATCTTTTATCAAGACGATGGGGGAATCCCAAAAATGTGTCCACAGCCTCCTGGGTAAGGAGGAGTGTTTGAGGATTTTTTTTTTTTTTTTTGATGGGGGGATTGCACATTCCTGCAGGATGGCATCATGCTTCCCATCAGTGCACAAAGCGGAGGAAAATAATCCCTCATTTTCCAAGTTGGAGTGGAATAGGCAGTTATATAGGCTGTGAGGTTGAAAGGACAATCGTGTTGCTTTTCAAAAAGACTGCAGTGGTCCCCAACCTCTTTGAGCCCACGGTTGGGTGTGTTTGATCCATGGTGTGCTCCCAAGAGCTCATAGTCAGCCAATGCTATTGTGATGTTCTGATGTATAAAACTAAGGAAAAGCAAAATATCAAATGAAAACACTGTACCAAACATACAAAACATTGGTGTGAGTCTGGAGGTTTATTCTTTTTTATTATTTTAATTTTATATTAATAAATTGAGTAAATTTAATAAATTCAAAAAATTCAATAAATTAAATAAATGTAATAAACAAATAAATAAATAAATAGATTGAATAAATAAATTTAATAAATTCTATATTAATATAAAAAAATATCAATAACATATAGGACGGCATAAAATACACATCTGGCCATAATGAGTAGACTTTTTTATTATTTTAATTTTATTATATTAATTTAATAAATTCAATAAATTTAATAAACAAATAAATAAAATAAATACATTCTATAGTAATATAAAAAAATAAAATCCCCCAAAATTTAATTTTGCCGATACAGTGCCTGATGGTTAGGGATCGTGTAAGTGTACGGGGGAAAAAAAGCACAATAACATATTACATATTACATTACATACATTTAATTTTATATTAATAAATTCAATAAATTTAATAAATGCAATAAATAAATAAATACATAAATAAAATTAATAAATATATTTAATAAATAAATTTAATAAATTCTATATTAATATTAAAAAAATAAAATCCAAAATTAATGTACACATTTAATTTGGCCAATACAGTGCCTGATGGTTAGGGATCATTTGGCCAAATCTGGCATAATGAGTAGACATTTTTTTAATTATTTAAATTTTATATTAATAAATGTAATAAATGTAATAAAATAAATAAAATACACAAAATAAATAAATTAAATAAATTAAATACAATAAATAAAATAAATAAAATAAATAAAATAAATAAAATAAATAAAATAAATAAAATAAATATTAATATTAAATAAATAAAATCCAAAATTAATGTACACATTTAATTTTGCTGATACAGTGCCTGATGGTTAGGGATCATCGGGCCAAATCTGGCCATAATGAGTAGACATTTTTTTAATTATTTATATTTTATATTTATAAATGTAATAAATGTAATAAAATAATAAAATCTATATTAATATTAAAAAATAAAATCCAAAATTAATGTACACATTTAATTTTGCCGATACAGTGCCTGATGGTTAGGGATCATCGGGTGTGAGTGTACGGGGGAAAAAAACACAATAACATATAGGACGGCATAAAATACACATCTGGCCGTAATGAGTACACATTCCAATGTGGTGACACACACACACGCACATCCACACACACGCACATCCACACACACACACTAATCACGCGTATTGTCCCCCTGTCCACAGTTAAGTAGCTACTGAAGTGCTGCATTCAAATACATTCGGATATTGTGATAGACATACATGTGAACGACTAGCTACTGAAGTGCTGCATTCAAATACATTCGGATATTGTTATAGACGTACATGTGAACTATTAGCATTCAACATTGTTTTTATTATGAAAAATATAAAAGCAATTAATTATAGAATAGAATATGTGTCATACATGTAGTTTCCGGTGTTTCCTCGTGCAAAACGAAGACGGTGATTCCAAAGCATGGCTTTTCCAAAGTGTCCCCGAACGCATCAGCAAAGAGTGTGTGGCTCTCGCTTGTTCAATGAAGTCGTCCGCTTCGGGGAGAAACTTCTCCAACACCTGACTCTTTTAAATGGATGCTAAATGCATCTAAACCACACAACACGGTAAGTTTTGCCTTTAAAATGTTTAAACTATGACTAGAGACTGCAGAGTGTTTGTTTGTTTGTTGTTAGCGAGCACGACTATACGTGCGTCTCGCCATGCTAACACGACAATGTTTGTTTGTTGGTACTAAATATCCGAACTTGCAATATTTGTTAGTATAATGTGTTTTAGTGGGAATTAATTAATCGGATTTAACTGTTGTTGATGTTTTAAAAGTGCATATAAACATGCCTGTTGGGGTGCCCTGACCTCTGAACTTTTATTGTAGTGGACATTCACACAATATGTTTAAAGTGGAGGCACTAGTGGAAAATAACACCAAAAAGACAATAAATATCAGAAAATAATCTGTGATTAATCATATCTGATAAAGAACTTTAATTTGATGCCTCATTTACTTCTATAGCCTAAATATTAAATAAGTTAGAGCAGATTTTAACCCGGAAAATAGTACCTTTGGTCCCCATTGCTTTAAAATTGATACACCCACAGACAACCGTGCTATAAAATATAGAATAATTTAAGCTATGAAAATGTATTTTAAAGCAAACAGCATAGATATTTACATGTTTTTTGATAATCAAAAAATCCTACTTTTCATGTGACCACTACAAGTGCACTTTGAGGATGATTTTTACTTTATTTATCCAATATACATTAAGAATCGGTCATTTAAAACGAGCGTTTGCACAGACAAACAACCATTCACACTCACATTCATACCTATGGACAATTTGGAGTCGCTAATTAACCTAGCATGTTTTTGGAATGTGGGAGGAAACCGGAGTACCCGGAGAAAACCCTCGGGGAGAACATGCAAACTCCACACAAAGATGGCTGAGGGTGGAATTGAACTCGCATCTCCTAGCTGTGAGGCCTGCGTGCTAACCACTCGCACACCGTGCATCCAAGAAGCCCTCTAAATGTTACATGAATTAATTAATTAATCTTATCCTCATGAGGGTCGAGGGGGGTGCTGGAGCCTATCCCAGCTGTCTTCGGGCGAGAGGCGGGTACACCCTGGACTGGTGGCCAGCCAATCACAGGGCACATATAGACAAACAACCATTCACACTCACATTCATACCTATGGACAATTTGGAGTCGCTAATTAACCTAGCATGTTTTTTGGAATGTGCGAGGAAACCGGAGTACCCCGGAGAAAACCCACGCAAACTCCACACAGGGTGGAATTGAACTCGGGTCTCCTAGCTGTGAGGCCTGCGTGCTAACCACTCGAGCACTATGCAGCCCAGAGCAAGAGTTATAGTGGTAATTTTAAGATAATAGTGTAAATAGCAAATCAACAGGTGAAGTCTTCACCTGTCTCGGTGCTTTTCTTCCTGTCACTCACACATATCAGACACAAATATTTGGGTTAATATGGGACTTTCATGTTCTACTCATCTTACTATCACACAAACATAAATCTTGACACTACTTCTTTTTCTTCTTCTTCTTCTTCTTCTTCACCCCCCCCCCCCAAACCATGACAAGTTGAGCAGTCTTCTTCATGAGTCATCGTTTTCTTCTGCTGTTGCAAACACGCTAGCGCTCACTGGCAGTGAAAATACAGTCAGCCCCTTTCCCTCTGTTGTCACTTTACACACACACACACACACACACACACACAAACACACACACACACATAATAGCGCTTTTCGCTCTCTTTCCACTGCACGCCCAGCTCTCTAATCAAAACCATATGTGCTTTTCACCATGAAAAGTCATTTGTGTGTTTTTTGCAATGAGCGCCCAGTGTTGACAGTGGAGCGCACACTGCTGCACATTACAGCTTGTCGTTTTATATCCATTTCCCCCTTTTTTAGTATTTATTTTTTTTATTATAGATCAGGGGTCTCAAACACAAGGCCCCCGCCTTGATATGAAACTTTAATGTTAGTGCGGCCCCGCGCAAGTTTGATATGGATGCTGTATGGTATCATGTACCCAGAAAAAATTATTATGTTTGATTAATGTTCATGTTAAAGGTTAAATAACTGTTAATAGTTATCCTCCCTATCCGTGTGGAAGTGGTAAGTTTTTGGCTATTTAAGTTTAAAGGAAATAACTTGAAGGCTACCGTTTAGGTCGCTAGCTCTCTAGTTTGTGAGTTAGCATGTGTCTCAAGACCCTGCAGTTGCGCAATATGTTGTAAATAAAAAGTATAAATGTGACTATAGTCGTGTTTTGTCATGTCTACAGGGCTCTAATAATGCTTTGTTCATTTTAATCTGAAAAAAATAATTTGTCTACCCACCAACTATATGTGGTTTCTTAATTTTTAATGATTTGCTGTTTTATTATTATATTTATTTATTACTGATTGATTGATTTTCTTCATTCTTGATCTTATTTTGTGTGAAAACCTGTTTCTGATAATCAAAATACTGTGCATTTTACTTTTATTAGAGACTTCTAGACGTGAAATAGCACCCCTATTGTTAAACCAACCTGTGGAGCAAAATCAAACAGGAAGCGGTCGGGATTTCAGAGTTGCGTTTTAGCTTCAAAATAGCAGGTTTTTCTGCTGAAAGCGATTTTATTCAGAAAAAAAATTTAAATATGGAAAAAGTACTGTTGTTCCTCGTTTATTCCGATTAATTGGTTCCGGACTCGAATGCGATAAGTGAATTTCCACAAAATTCCATTGATAAATGAAGTATTTATGTTGTTATGACATAGAAAACCTGTTTCCGATAATCGAAATACTGTGCATTTTATTTAATTAGAGACCTCTAGACGTGAAATAGCACCCCTATTGTTAAACCAACCCGTGGAACAAAATGGTGGATTTCAGAGTTGCATTTTAGCTTGTTTGTTCGCTATGGCCGCAACAGTAACCTGTTTTATTATCCTGATTATTATTATTATTATTATTATTATACATTTTGTGAGATAATTAAAACAATTAAATTAAACTAAATTAAACCAAAATTAAAACCCAAATAAAGCATGTTCCAACCTTGTTGCTTATTTCATCAAACAATTACAATGTAGAATACTGTTACTTATACTCAACTCTATTTGTATTTAAGTTAATTTAGCCATTTTATGCTTGGAAATGTTAAATTTTTTGGTCCAAAAAAATATGCAAAAATATCTTAAATATACATATTTTTTACAGAAATCATTGATTAATTTTTTTGTATTTTAAAGCGATGTTCGGACGCTGACATAGCAACGGTTAAAAATACAAATATTACAGCACGGTACAGCGTGTATCCACACTGTCCTGTTCTAGTCTTTTTTTGTCACTAAGCCCCTCCCCCCTACTGTCACATGGCTGTTGATTGACAGCTTGCAGATATCTGATAGAGATTGGAGCGTTTTTCTTATTCGCCCCCCCGCATCATAAAAGTGCATTCCTGACCTACCGATTATTCTGCAGGAATGCTAAAGTGCCAGTTTGAAGTATTTAGCCGGGTTTTTTTTTTTTTTTTTTTTCTTCGAGGGCCCCTGAGCAGCTTTTGGGGGCTGTCATGTTCATTTGTCTCGTCGGTTTTGAAAAGAAACCTTTTGGTGTTCGAATCCCAACACCACCAGGCTGTGAGTCATTCTTTGTGATGAGCTGAGGAATGATTCACATGAATGAACATGAGGAGGCTTTTATGTGTGAGTGAAGGTCTGAAAACAATAATGTAGGAATGCTTCCAAAATTATGTCTCCCCCCATGACCTCATATACAACGCTGGGACTCACTTATGAATAGCAAAATACAAAAATACATAGTCATTTTTACAGTATGTTAGTAGCCACGTTTACATGAGTTGACCTTTCCAAAAATAGTATATATGGAAAGGAATATTCCAATGGAGTGTCTACATGCGCCGCTATAATCTCTAAAATTAAAATTAAAATTAAAATTAAAATTAAAATTAAAATTAAAATTAAAATTAAAATTAAAATTAAAATTAAAATTAAAATTAAAATTAAAATTAAAATTAAAATTAAAATTAAAATTAAAATCAAAATTTTAATTAAAATTTTAATTAAAATTAAATTAAAGATTTTAATTTTAAAAATTTTAATTTTAATTATATACATAACTATATTAAAATGAAAACAAAAACAATGAAAATGAAAATACATAAATGAAAAAAATTTAAATTTAAATTAACACATACAAATTAAAATTAAAATTAACACACAAATTAAAATAAACACATACAAATAAACACATAGAAATAAAAATAATAATCACATAAAAATGAAAATAAACACATGAAAATGTATCAAAATTAATTTAAACATTTTCAAGTATAAAAATGGCTAAATTATCTAAATATAAGACATTCAAAGATGTTGTGTGATGTTGAATGGACAGCGTTCTTGGTCAGTGCACTTGTCAGTCTGTGTGACCTGGTTGTGTGTACATATCTATGTGTGTGTTTGTCTGCACTCTTGGCCCGAGGCTGAGATTTTTCCTGGAAGAGTAATTTGCTTTGCTTGCCTGAGGGAGGTCACAGTTTAGCTGATCAACCAAAAAAAAGATACTTTGAGATTTTTTTCCTTATTATTGTGCTGCAGGTTTTAAAGTGTGACTTTGTATGGTCGTATCACCTCGTACTTCAGTACATGATTAAAATTACTATTATTATTAAAATTAAACGTAAAAACATAAATGTAAAAACATATAAATATATGAATATATGAATATATGAATATATGAATATATAAATATATGAATATATGAATATATAAATATATAAATATATAAATATATAAATATATAAATATATAAATATATAAATATATAAATATATAAATATATAAATATATAAATATATAAATATATAAATATAAAAACATAAAAACATAAAATAAATACAAATGCATAAAAATAAATACATAAAAAAACTTAAACTATATTAGGAAAGCAGGAAGTGAACAAATGTAACAGTTACTTCAGTACATGATAAAATTAAAATTAAAATTAAAATTAAAATTAAAAACGTAAATATAAATAAATAAAAATAAATACAAATGCAAATAAATACATTAAAATAAATACAAAAAAACTTTAACTATATTAGGAAAGCAGGAAGTGAACAAATGTAACAGTTACTGATTGTAAAAGTACCAGATGGAGGGGTAGGATTTAGTAAGCTTTGCTTCTTCCTACTCCTTTTGGACATGTGGAACTGTGAACTGATTATGGGATGCATTCAATTGTAATCTGATGCATTTTCAAATAAAATAAAACCATTACCATTACTTTTGTTTGACTTTAAAAAGTGCTCAGATACTGAAGTGACCCTATATTTTGAAGCATAACACTATGAAATTTGATGCCTATTTATAATAATAAAAAGTGTGATGTCTAAACCCTGCCAATACCGACTGATTGACTAAAGCAACAATGTGGCGAAACTGTTTGAGTAAACGTGTCCTTTTTAACCCTTATCCTTGTATGGACCCAAACATGTGATAGGCCAAATAACAACACTGACATTTTTTACTACTACTGGTGCACTTTGCTCTGATTTGCCTTCGCTCTTCCTTCCGTGAGCACATTTCCAGTCATAATACGCTTTATGCAACAGTAACATGAAAGCAGATGAAGTCATCATAAAACCACAGTTATTTCTCCATAGTGTATAAGCCTCCCATTCTTCCAACAAGTCTTTGTCATTGTGTCCGCTTTTATGGCTTGTCTGGCTGATGATGCTGCAGACACACTTCCAGTACAGATGGCGCAACCGCCATAGTCGATCAAAACGTCTTCCTATTATTATTATTATTTTTATTATCATTAGGTGTTAATAAAGTTCAGGGACATTTTTGCATGTGTGACTCAGCAAAATTTTTTTGTCAGTCAAGTGAAGGAGTCATGGTGATGTGTTTTTTAACCTTCGGGTTTTTACCGCCACATTCCTCTCTTACCTGTTTTGAGTCACGTAACCGCGATCAGACGTTTAATGCCAGTTTACTTGACTAGCGTTTACAAAATGTTGTTGTACCGTTTTGACCCAAACAGAAGAAGAACCTTCTGGTATTTGAGAAATAATTTTTCCAAGCAGGTCTTTCCAGGTCACTGGTGTGTGTGAATGATGGGAAGAAAAGCTTTCACACTAGTGCATTTTTTTCAAATTAAATAACCTAGAAAGCACAAACCTCCACCACAAGCGCCATGCGTGCTAACACTTAGCATGATAATGTTAAGTGTTTATATAATAGTCTATCAATAAAAACAGCTAAAAATGCTACTATGCTCATATTAACATGCTTGTAATGCTAACATTAGCATGCAAACACCTAGCAAGTGTTTATATCTGTGTGCGTCTACTTCTGAAAATGTCAAAGCTACTATGTTAATGTTAGCATGCTAACAATGCTAATGTGATTATGCTAACACCTAGCATAAAAAGTTTATAGTTTATACAGGTGTGTGTCTATGAAAATGGCTAACAATGGAACTATGCTAACGTTAGCTGGCTAGCAATGTTAATATTAACATGCTTGTAATGCTAACATTAGCATGCATAAAGTGTTTATATCTGCATGCGTCTACTTCTGAAAATTGCAAGAAAAGCTACTATGTTAATGTTAGCATGTTAACAATGCTAACGTGACCATGCTAACAACTAGCATAATAAGTTTATAGTTTATACAGGTGTGTGTCTATGAAAATGGCTAACAATGGAACAATGCTAATGTTAGCTGGCTAGCAATGTTATTAGCATGCTTGTAATGCTAACATTAGCATGCGTAAAGTGTTTATATCTGCGTGCGTCTACTTCTGAAAATATTAAGAAAAGCTACTATGTTAATGTTAGCAAGTTAACAATGCTAATGTGATTATGCTAACACCTAGCATAAAAAGTTTATAGTTTATACAGGTGTGTCTATGAAAATGGCTAACAATGGAACTATGCTAATGTTAGCTGGCTAGCTATGTTAATATTAGCATGCTAAAATCTAGCATATAATGCAAAGCTTTTATATATGTCTACGTATGGAAAATAGCTAAAAATGCTATTATAACATGCTAACATTAGCATGCTAACACCTAGCATGAAGTGTTATATATGTGTCTACCCATGAAAATAGCTAAAAAGTGT
This sequence comes from Doryrhamphus excisus, assembly GCF_030265055.1. Lineage (NCBI taxonomy): Eukaryota > Metazoa > Chordata > Actinopteri > Syngnathiformes > Syngnathidae > Doryrhamphus > Doryrhamphus excisus. Next base: position 10,837,871 of record NC_080487.1, on the reverse strand, counting down.
TTAAAGTTTTTCCTTGAAGTTAGTTGATAGATGTGGAGGTATTTAGAACTCTTTAGATCAAAGGCATTTTGTATTCCGTAAAATGGGAATAGGTCAAGAAAAGTGGGAATTCTTGGTATGTGAAAAATGGCTGAATGCTTTTGATGTTGGAATGGCTTGAACGGGTTGAGAAATGTGGCAATTATACTGCATAAAAAAACTATAATGAGATTATGATACTGTATCCTGTGTCAAATACAGTTTCATAATTCTGACATATTAGGGTTTAAGCAGGGATGGGATGTTCTGACATATCCTATTGTAATGCATCACCGTATACATAGCATCTTTGGGGCTGCTAGAGGTGTGACCTATTCACACCTAAGGCTTGATGGGGAGTAGGTTGCCATGGGGAATAATCCCCTGTTTTTTTTCCAATGGAGCATTCTCATTTCACACTTTGGGCAACGTCTATTTTGGTAGTTTTTGCCGCACTGGTCCAATTTCTGTTGACCTAACAAGTATGGGTTGTTGGTTTATGTGCATGTTTGATTTCATTTGAACATGCATCAGATTACAATTGAATGCATCCCATAATCAGTTCACAGTTCCACATGTCCAAAAGGAGTAGGAAGAAGCAAAGCTTATTAAATCCTACCCCTCCATCTGGTACTTTTACAATCAGTAACTGTTACATTTGTTCACTTCCTGCTTTCCTAATATAATTTAAGTTTTTTATTTAATTTTTTTAATTAATTTTTTAAATTGTTTTTATTTTTTTAATTATTTTTTTAAATGGTTTTATTTCATTTCAACATGCATCAGTTTACAATTGAATGCATCACGTAATCAGTTCACAGTTCCACATGTCCAAAAGGAGTAGGAAGAAGCAAAGCTTATTAAATCCTACCCCTCCATCTGGTACTTTTACAATCACTAACTGTTACATTTGTTCACTTCCTGCTTTCCTAATATAGTTTAAGTTTTTTTATGTACTTATTTTTTAATAAATTTTTTTCTTATTCTTATTATTTTCATTTTATTTATTTTTTTTAAATTTAAATTTTAATTTTAATTGTTTTCATTTTTAATATAGTTTTAATATAGTTTAATTTTTTTGTTTTTTTTGTTTTTTTTTAATAATGTACCTCGTACCAAAATACGAGGTGATATGACCATCCAATGACATAATGGGTGCCATAGTAAGTGTCAATATAGTGATATATATATAGCACATCATGACTGGTTCAAGACTCTTCATCCTTGTATTTAGCAAACATCAACTGCTTGTATTGTTTCTTGAATTGGCTCATCGTTGTGCGTTGTTTGCATTTAAAATGTATGATTATGATTAGTACATTTTTACACACAGCTGGTTGCACAGTAAGAACTGACAGAAGGGAAGGCATATTTGACTATTTCTATGTTTCTTTTGTGTAACAATTTACTTGTAAATGTCAACAAACAATGATTGATGACTTGTGTTCCTTTTGTGTTTTCCCCTCAGGACTTGAATATATTCCCAGAGTTACATGTCCAGACCCGGCGCACACACCCAGCCTTGTAGTAAGCTGCACCGTCAAGGAAATTCCTCAAGCCTCCAGGGTCGTATTTGTACTTTCATTATCAGGCAGTTCTTGCAGCTGCACAAGCTTCTGTTTCCACGACAACACGAACCACTCAAGAGGTCGCTGGACATTTCATTTGACTAAATTGTTCCCATGATGGAACTTTGAAGGACGGAGATGGACTTATCATGACCCGGTTTGGATCCATCTGATCATTTGTGTGAGTACTGTGACATTGGGTCGATTCTTGGGGTGTAGAGTTACATTTATTTACAGTAAGCGACACAAAGTATAACGGGCTCACGATATATTCACCTGTCTAGTAAACAGATACAGTGCAGACTAGGGATCGACCGATATTGTTTTTTTCCGGCCGATGCCAATACCGATTTTTTTCCATCACCCTTAGCCGATGGCCGATTTTGCTTGGGTCGATATTTAAAAGGAATAAATATTCAACCATGTGCAAAACTTTTCTGTGGTAGTTTAAGTTTTATCTAGCATCGATATGATGCCGATATATATATATATGATGACGATATATCAGGCCAATATTTGCGTTCTTTACTTGAATCGGTATCGGCCGATATACGCGAGGATTCGCCGATATATTTTTCCGCCACATGATTTACAGACAGGCATCACAGTCATCATATCGGCCGGCCGATACATCGGGCCGATATATGGGGCCGATATTTGCGTTCTTTACTTGAATCGGTATCGGCCGATATACGCGAGGGTTCGCCGATATATTTTTCCGCCACGTGATTTACAGACAGGCATCACAAGAGCTTATTTCTCCGCATTTTTAAACATAGTATAACAGTATAACTGTGTCACGATAAAGATAAACCTTGCCAACAATTTGGTAGCGGCGCCATTTTTTATTTAGCATTTTGTTCATGAACCGTGACTTTAAACCACGACATTAGTGGATCATTTATTCTTCTCATTTTTATTTTAGAGCTTATTTCTCCACATTATTAAACATAGTATAACTGTCTCACGATAAAGAGAAACCTTGCCATCGATTTGGTAGCGGCGTCATTTTTTTTTTTTTGCATTTTGTTCATGAACTGTGACTTTAAACCACGACATTAGTGGATCATTTATTCTTCTCATTTTTATGAAGAGCTTATTTCTCCACATTTTTTAACATAGTATAACTGTCTCACGATAAAGAGAAACCTTGCCAACGATTTGGTAGCGGCGCCATTTTTTATTTTGCATTTTGTTCATGAACCGTGACTTTAAACCACGACATTAGTATATCATTTATTCTTCTCATTTTTATTTTAGAGCTTATTTCTCCACATTTTTAAACATAGTATAAACAGTATAACCGTCTCACGATAAAGAGAAACCTTGCCAACGATTTGGTAGCGGCGCCATTTTGTTCATGAATCGTGACTTTAAACCACGACATTAGTGGATCATTTATTCTTCTCATTTTTATTTTAGAGCTTATTTCTCCACATTTTTAAACATAGTATAACAGTATAACTGTCTCACGATAAAGAGAAACCTTGCCATCGATTTGGTAGCGACGCCATTTTTTTTTTTTGCATTTTGTTCATGAACTGTGACTTTAAACCACGACATTAGTGGATCATTTATTCTTCTCATTTTTATTTTAGAGCTTATTTTTCCACATTTTTAAACATAGTATAACTGTCTCACAATAAAGAGAAACCTTGCCATCGATTTGGTAGCGGCGCCATTTTGTTCATGAATCGTGACTTTAAACCATGACATTAGTGGATCATTTATTCTTCTCATTTTTATTTTAGAGCTTATTTCTCCACATTTTTAAACATAGTAGAACTGTCTCACGATAAAGAGAAACCTTGCCAACGATTTGGTAGCGGCGCCATTTTTTGTTTAGCATTTTTTTCATGAATCGTGACTTTAAACCACGACATTAGTGGATCATTTAATCTTCTCATTTTTATGAAGAGCTTATTCCTCCACATTTTTAAACATAGTATAACTGTCTCACGATAAAGAGAAACCTTGCCAACGATTTGGTAGCGGCGCCGTTATTTAGCATTTTTTTCATGAACCGTGACTTTAAACCACGACATTAGTAGATCATTTATTCTTCTCATTTTTATTTTAGAGCTTATTTCTCCACATTTTTAAACATAGTATAACAGTATAACTGTCTCACGATAAAGAGAAACCTTGCCAACGATTTGGTAGCGGCGCCATTTTTTATTTAGCATTTTGTTCATGAACAAAAGTGGATCATTTATTCTTCTCATTTTCATTTTAGAGCTTATTTCTCCACATTTTTAAACATAGTATAACAGTATAACTGTCTCACGATGAAGAGAAACCTTGCCAACAATTTGGTAGCGGTGCCATTTTTTGTTTTGCATTTTTTTCATGAATCGTGACTTTAAACCACGGCATTAGTGGATCATTTATTCTTCTAATTTTTATGAAGAGCTTATTTTTCCACATTTTTAAACATAGTATAACAGTATAAATGTCTCACGATAAAGAGAAACCTTGCCAACGATTTGGTAGCGGCGCCATTTTGTTCATGAATTGTGACTTTAAACCACGACATTAGTGGATCATTTATTCTTCTAATTTTTATGAAGAGCTTATTTTTCCACATTTTTAAACATAGTATAACTGTATCACGATAAAGAGAAACCTTGCCATCGATTTGGTAGCGGCGCCATTTTTTATTTTGCATTTTGTTCATGAACCGTGACTTTAAACCACGACATTAGTGGATCATTTATTCTTCTCATTTTTATTTTAGAGCTTATTTCTTCACATTTTTAAACACAACATAATACCGCCTTCATATGTAATAAAGCTGCAGAGTTAATTTCCTCTGCATAGCTCATTTCCTTCTGCTGCTTTATGGAGTCTATAATTGCACGAACAAATATGACTGGCAGCTGAAACTTCTCAGATAATTAAAGAACGTTTATTGCCCCCTGACAGTAAATCCTGACTCCTTTTCAGCCAACAGCAGTACGACAACGCTGCCTGCAGACGCTAATGGCCACCGAAGAAAATCAAACCTCAGTCGGAACCGTCCTGGATAAGCGTTCAACACCTCCGTCCGACAGGGAAACCAGACAGTCAAATGACGGCCGGGAAGTCCGTCAGCACCCGGATCAATCTTGGCTGCCCAAGCAGTGCAACAGCCCCGCTCTTTTTTACTACAGGAAGTTGTTATGCGACTGTGAGAAAGACGCCATTTTGGACCAGAAATATTTCGAGGAGAAGCTATTGGTTGGTAAAAAAATGGACGGACTAACTTCAAAGCTCGGATCAGGACGATCTTTGCGGCATCTGGACTTTGGCGACAACCAGAGTCCCACATCCAAGTTCAGCTCCAGCATCTTTTGGGCCAACCGGCGGCACGTCCGTCGCTCCAGCCTGCCTGTGTCAACGCTGGAGTTCCATAAGGTAGCATCTACTTTAGCCCACGTTTACACCAAGCGCTATGGTTCGGTTTTGCACAATAGTCCAGTCTAGAACAACAGCCCTGTTTATCTAAGGAATGGTTATTATTGGGGGTGTCATGATACACGATGATACACAATATTCGGTTCAAGAGAATGAGACGAGACGATATTTTGGTTTTATTTAATTTGAACATGCATCAGATTACAATTGAGTGCATCACATAATCAGTTCACAGTTCTATTTTAACATTGTAACATTACATTAACGTATATAATGTATAACATAATGCATTAAATTAAATTAAATTAAATTAAATTAAATTAAATTTAATTTAATTTAATTTAATTTAATTTAATTTAATTTAATTTAATTTAATTTAATTTAATTTAATTTAATTTAATTTAATTTAATTTAATTTAATTTAATTTAATTTAATTTAATTTAATTTAATTTAATTTAATTTAAGCGAGAATAGAAGTTAGCTTAAATTAAGTTGTGTGTGTGGTAATGGTAATGGTTTTATTTCATTTGAACATGCATCAGATTACAATTGAATGCATCCCATAATCAGTTCACAGTTCCACATGTCCGAAAGGAGTAGGAAGAAGCAAAGCTTATTAAAACCTACCTATTTGTTCACTTCCTGCTTTCCTAATATAGCTTAAGGGGTTTTTTTTTGTTGTTTTTTTTTTTATTAAAATGTTTTGTCCCGTACCGAAGTACGAGGTGATATGACAATTTAATTTAATTTAATTTTATTTAATTTTATTTTATTTTATTTTATTTTATTTTATTTTATTTTATTTTATTTTATTTTATTTTATTTTATTTTATTTTATTTTATTTTATTTTATTTTATTTTATTTTATTTTATTTTATTTTATTTTATTTTATTTTATTTAAATTAAATTAAATTAAATTAAATTAAATTGTCATATCACCTCGTACTTCGGTACGGGACAAAACATTTTAATAAAAAAAAAAACAAAAACCCTTAAACTATATTAGGAAAGCAGGAAGTGAACAAATGTAACAGTTACTGATTGTAAAAGTACCAGATGGAGGGGTAGGAGTTAATAAGCTTTGCTTCTTCCTACTCCTTTTGGACATGTGGAACTGTGAACTGATTATGGGATGCATTCAATTGTAATCTGATGCATGTTCAAATGAAATAAAACTATTACCATACAAAAAAAAAATATCCCCCAACCTTAGTAATTAATTGATTAATAATAATCTAATAATAATGTTCTCCTTGCAATATTTATGTAATCGTTGTAATATTTTGTATTTTTAGACAACGCTATCCTGCTGCACTTCCTCCAGCGAACCCAATTCACTGGTATCGTCTCCCTGTATCTCCCCTCTGCTACCCGCTCGCTGTCAGCGGCGCCACAATGGACACATCCGCAGGCACCAAGTCAAAACCGAATACGTGACATTCGAGGGTTTGGATAAGAAGCCAAGTAGAAGCTCCTTGGAAACGTTCTTCCTGCGACGGGCATCACTTGAATCCATGCAGGATGAGAGAATGTCATCGGAATGTCGGGACGGGAGATGCAGCAGCAGTAGTAGTGATGGGGAGGTTGAAGAGCATGACTCGGAATTTGTAAGGAACCGTAATGATCGGTCCACCGTTCTGGTGAGGCGGTTCTTTAAGAACAATCAGAAGGTACGGTACGATTTTTATGTCTTTCTGTTGAAAAAAAAAAAATTGAGATGCATTCACTGACACTCTGTCTCTAAGATGACCAAGTCGGTTTGCACTGGAACAAGAGCAATCGTCCGGACGTTGCCGTCAGGACACATCTCCGAGGAAGCCTGGGAGAAGGTAGTTTGCTACTTGACATGGCGACCGAGCAAGAAGGATATTCGGCCAATCCGAATGCGACACGTTGGGGAACACCGTAGGATCTGCACCACGATGTTGCAGTTTGTCTGGACAAAGATGCACAAGGTATGGGGCTGCTAAAAATACTACATACTACAAGGTTCAGTATGTTAAAGTGACGCAGGACATGTATGAGAACTGTAAGAGGAGTTCAAGGTGGAGGTTGGACTGCATCAGGGATCAACCCTAAGCCCCTTTTTGTTTGCTATGGTGATGGACAGGCTGACAGATGAGGTTAGACAAGAATCTTCATATGATGTTTGCAGATGACATTGTGATGTGTAGTGAGAGTAGGGAACATATGGAGGAGATGCTAGAAGAATGGAGGTTTGTCCTGGAAAGGAGAAGAATGAAGATTAGCTGTAGCCAAGAGTATATGTGTGTGTGAATGAGAGGGACCCATGTGGAAGAGTGAGGTTACAGGGAGAAGAGATACAGAAGGTGAGAAGCTTGCGCAGGCAGGATGGAACGGGTGGAGAAAAGTGTCAGGCGTGATGTTTCACCTAAAATGAAAGGAAAGGTATCCAAAACTGTGGTGAGACCAGCCATGTTGTTTGGCCTAGAGGCAGTCCCACTGAGGAAAAGACGGGAAGCAGAACCGGAGGTAGCAGAGATGAGGATGCGGAGGTTCCCATTGGGAGTGGCCATGATGGATAGGATCAGGAACAAGTACATAAGAGGGACATTACATGTTAGCTGGGGGTAGCAAAAATGAGGATGCGGAGGTTCCCATTGGGAGTGACCATGATGGATAGGATCAGGAACAAGTACATAAGCGGGACATTACATGTTAGCCGGAGGTAGCAGAGATGAGGATGCTGAGGTTCTCATTGGGAATGACCATGATGGATAGGATCAGGAACGAGTACATCAGAGGGACATTACATGTTAGAGGCCTTGGAGATAAAGTCAGAGAGGCCAGACTGAGATGTCCAGAGGAGAGATATTTGGGAGTGACCAGGATGGATAGGATCAGGAACAAGTACATTAGAGGGACATTACATGTTGGAGGCCTTGGAGATAAAGTCAGAGAGGCCAGACTAGTGAATAGAGATAGTGAATATATTGGTAGAAGGATGCTGCCAGGTAGGAGACGTAGAGGAAGACCAAAGAGGAGGACATGAGGGTAGTTGATGTGACAGAGACAGATGCAGAAGACAGAAGATGCAAAAGACAGGAAACACAACTGGAGGTAGCAGAGATGAGGATGCTGAGGTTCTCATTGGGAGTGACCATGATGGATAGGATCAGGAACGAGTACATCAGAGGAACATTACATGTTAGCTGAAGGTAGCAGAGATGAGGATTTGGAGGGTTTTCATTGGGAGTGACCATGATGGATAGGATCAGGAACGAGTACATCAGAGGAACATTACATGTTAGTTGGAGGCAGCAGAGATGAGGATGTGGAAGGTTCTCATTGGGAGTGACCATGATGGATAGGATCAGGAAGGAATACATCAGAGGGACATTACATGTTAGAGGCCTTGGAGACAAAGTTAAAGAGATGGTTGTGACATGTCCAGAGGAGAGATAGTGAATATATTGGTAGAAGGATGCTGCCAGGTAGGAGGCGTAGAGGAAGACCAAAGAGGAGGTTAATAGACGTCGTGAAGGAGGACGGATGGAGGAGATTGATTCGCTATGGCGATCCCTGAAGGGAAAAGCCCAAAGAGAAAGAAGGTTCATGAGGTTTCATGACAGCTTGTCAGGTTTTATGGTGTTCCATCACTGACACCTTGCCTGGAGTTACTGTGTGTATAGAGCCAGAACACCAAAATTAAGTTTTGGCATTAAAAATGCATTTTGGCTTCTGTCTTTACACTGAAATGAGTATTGGCACTGAAAAAGATTCCATTGAAGTATTTTTTAATATATATATTATGATAGGTGTAGTATGAATGTCAGTCTTAGATCAAATTTTCACATTTAATATTCTTATTTTTTTTGTTACTTTTGACTTTATGGCCCTCTTTTAGAGAGGAGAGGCTGCTCTGCTTCCCATGCTACAAGCCCCTCCCTTGCATGGCAGTAAAGTAAAGTTAAAGTAAAGTAAAAAGTTAAAGTAAAAAGTTAAAGTAAAGTAAAAAGTTAAAGTAAAATAAAAAGTTAAAGTAAAAAGTTAAAGTAAAGTAAAAAGTTAAAGTAAAATAAAAAGTTAAAGTAAAGTAAAAAGTTAAAGTAAAAAGTTAAAGTAAAGTAAAAAGTTAAAGTAAAGTAAAAAGTTAAAGTAAAGTAAAAAGTTAAAGTAAAGTTAAAGGTAAAGTAAAAAGTTAAATAAAAGTAAGGTAAAGTTTTAAGGTAAATTAAAAAGTTAAATAAAAGTAAAGCAAAGTAAAATTAAAGGTAAAGTAAAAAGTTAAATAAAAGTAAGGTAAAGTTAAAGTGTAAAGGTAAAGTAAAGTAAAAAGTTAAAGGAAAGGAAAGGAAAAGTAAAAAGTTAATTAAAAGTAAAGCAAAGTAAAGTTAAAGGTAAAGTAAAAAGTTAAATAAAAGTAAAGCAAAGTAAAGTTAAAGGTAAAGTAAAAAGTTAAATAAAAGTAAAGCAAAGTAAAGTTAAAGGTAAAGTAAAAAGTTAAACAAAAGTAAGGTAAAGTTAAAGTGTAAAGGTAAAGTAAAAAGTTAAATAAAAGTAAGTTAAAGTAAAGTAAAGGAAAAGAAAGGAAAGGAAAGTAAAAGTAAAAAGTTAAATAAAAGTAAGGTAAAGCAAAGTAAAGGTGAAGTAAAAAGTTAAATAAAAGTAAAGTAAAGTTAAAGGTAAAGTAAAAAGTTAAATAAAAGTAAGGTAAAGTTAAAGTGTAAAGGTAAAGTAAAAAGTTAAATAAAAGTAAGGTAAAGTTAAAGTAAAAAGTTAAATAAAAGTAAAGTAAAGTAAAAAGTTAAATAAAAGTAAGGTAAAGTTAAAGTAAAGTAAAAAGTTCAATAAAAGTAAGGTAAAGTTAAAGTAAAGTAAAGTAAAGTAAAGTACGAGTGCTGCTCCCCGTAGATGTGGCTGTGGTTTGTGCTTATTCACCTCTCTGCTTTCTCTTATTTGGATTGAGATTTTCTGCCTGTTATGCATTGAAGATGAATAATTGGTGCTAGAAGTACGCTGATGGACGAACACGCACACACACACGTATGAACCCCCCCCCCCCCCCCCCCATACACACACAGGCTCTTTGTTCAGGGCTGCGGAAAAGTGATTTATTCCCCCTGTTGGTTCTGCTCCACATATTACTGACAGAGCCATGACTGAGGCTTCTGTCCGAGTGTGAAAATGCACAACGCCGAGTTGCAGAGAGACAACTTTTTAATCGTGTTCGAATCCCTCCTGTTACACGAGTGCAGGTACACAAATACAAAGAGGCCGTAAACTGGCAAGTTTGAATACGCCTCTGTTGTTTTGCATTTTAACGACGCACACAACATGGATGCTCTTGTTGTTTTTTTTTTTTCTGTGGCTTCACTCGTATAAAACGTCGGACTACCACAACAGAACTCGACACTGACTACGGTTATTCACACAGAGAGGCATCCACACGCCGCCCGGAGTGTGGTTTCTTGATTTTTTTGCCGGCGTGTTTTTCTTTTACGAGTCTTTTGTGGTTGCAGGAATACGACCCCGAGCGAGCTGCTGTAATAATGAAGCCATTCAAATAAGTCGGAGTTGCCAGCAAAACACTAAAAACTACAGTTGTCGTCTTTTAAAATGTATAACACATATGTTATGTAAGTAACTCAGTGGTGCTTAACCAGTGGGTCGCGGGCCATTTAGGAGTGTCACAAGATCTTACAAGATTAAAACATAACAAAATTTCTTATTCAGAAAAAAAAAATATGGTGGACACTAGCCCTGGGACGATAATAAATACATAAAATAATCACACGATAAATGAAAATGAACTGTGTAATTTTGCTGGTTTGTGTATAAATAAATAAATAAAATTATATATATATATATATATATATATAATCCTCCTATTGATTATCAGTAATAGACATGGGGAAGGGGTACGATTAAATATAATATATAAATATAATAAAAAATAATAAAAATATAATATATAAAATTTTAGATATATTATATATAAATAAATATAATATATATAATATTATATGAAAAAATAATTATAAATAATATTCATATATACGAATATATATATAAAATTATAAAATATAAAATTATATATAAATATAAATAATATATAAAATGTTATATATATACATTATATATAAATAAATATTATATATATATATAATATTATATAATACATAATATAATTATATATATTAATATTATAATATATATATATATATAATATTAAAAATATATTATATATAGTATTTATATATATATGAATATATATATGAAATTATAATAATATATAAAATTATGTATAAATATAAATAATGTATAAAATGTTATATGTATAAATTATATATAAATAAATAATATATATATATAATATTATATATAATTTATATACAAAATTATATATATTATTATATTTATTTATTTGTATATAAATAAATATAATATATATACTATATATATATTCTATATAAAATAGATATTATATACAATATTTATATATAGAAATATATGAATAAAATTCTATATTATATATATATATATATATATATATATATATTTCTATATTATATTTAATCCTACCAATTCCCAATTACTGATAATCATTATCCTCCTATTACTGATAATAGGAGGATAATTTTAATAAGTAAAACATTCAGGATGTTTACTTCAAAGCTGCATCAAGTCTTTGTAGGTGAAGTCTTTCATTTCCTTGTTGTCAACATAAACTTCAATATTTGTCCAGTTCTTTAATGTCTTTAATAAAAAGTACCATCATATCTGGTGTATAAGTTGCACCCACTACTTTTAGACAGGGAAAAAAAGATGTACTGGACTATAAGCCACATGTGTACATGTCATAAAATATGATATTTAGTGCACAGAAATGCATTACATAAAAAGAATTGTAAATATTTTTAACAAAATATGTATATATATATATATATGTTGTATATAGTGCATTTAACATAGATAACAGTAGCCTACCAGAAAACTAATTAACGGCAGTCCTCTTGGGAACTAAAACCACAAGAGACTTTCTCTTTTGTGTCTGAATCGAACAGCGGCATAATTCCTTTATCACACATGTCATCGGCCTCCCTCTCTCTTTTGTTGTTCTTCTCATGCGTCCATCTTGTCTCTGTGTATTTACTCGATTTTCCGGCACATTTTCTTGTCGAGATTAGCTGATTTTTGTCGTTATACTTTTTGTCTGATTTTGTATGATTTTCTGATCATACGTTCATTGATGCTAGCATAGCACAAAGCAGCCATGTTTCCTTGTCTTGACGGCCAATCGGATCGCCTTTAACTTGAAAGCGGCATCATATCCATTTCCTTGTGTGTTTCTTATTATGGATGATTGTGACTTTTGGCAGTCAGCGTTAGATGCATCGATAGTAACTATTATTATTATTATTATACAAGAGACCTTTTTATGCTTATTTTTATGGATTATTGTATTTTTATTTAGCGGATATGACATGTTATTTACATGTCATGTAAATTATCGCTCTGGACTTCCTAAAAAACATGCTAAAATGGAACCAAGTCTACCACCTGCCTTTAAAGTCATCATAGTCTGTCATGGCGGATGCAGGTATGTATTAACTATAAAATCCATGCACAAATTCCAATCCGTACCCTCTTTTTATATGTTATTTTCCATTTTTTGTTTGCGTTCAACATAACAGACTTGCAATGTCGGTGGGTATATTTATATCAGGGGTCTCAAACACGCGGCCCCGCGGGCCAAATGTGGCCCGCAGGACACAAGTTTGATATGGATGCTGTATGGTATCATGTACCCAGAAAAAATTATTACGTTTGATTAATGTTCATGTTAAAGGTTAAATAACTGTTAATAGTTATCCTCCCTATTCCGTGTGGAAGTGGTAAGTTTTTTGGCTAAGTTGAAAGGAAATAACTTGAAGGCTACCGTTTAGGTCGCTAGCGGTCTAGTTTGCGAGTTAGCATGTGTCTCAAGACCCTGCAGTTGCGCAATATGTTGTAAATAAAAAGAGTATAAATGTGAGTATAGTCGTGTTTTGTCATGTCTACAGGGCTCTGTTTGAACTAAAATGGTGGACTCAGTCGTCTTTGGTGAATACGAATTGTACTATGCTTATACTATTCTTGTGGCATACCCCAGGGTTCAATTACAGGACCACTTAATTGTTTCATACAAGTGTACTTTGTTTGGGGTTCATTATTACGTGATTGAAATGTATTTTAAATCATTGTTTATGTTGACATAAACATTTTTAGAAGAGTATTTTCGTTGAAATATTTTTTGGGGGTGAAGAGAAAGAAAAAATGCATTAAATATTATGAAATATGAGGTGCATAAGTTGTAATTATGGGTATTTGTTTGAACAAAAATGGTGGACTCGCACTCGTCTTTGGTGAATACAAATTGTACTATGCTTATCCTATTCTTCTGGCATACCCCAGGGTTCAATTGCATGCCCACTTTATTTGTTTCGTACAAGTGTACTTTGTTTGGGGTTCATTATTACATGATTGAAAGATATTTTAAATAATTTTTTATGTTTACATTAACGTCTTGAAGAGTATTTTTGAATTTTAAACTTTGAAATTTTGAACCTTTAAACTCCGAGGTGTAAAGTTTGGAGGCTACACTGCACCATTATTGTATATATTTATTAGCATTGATGGTCTCATTTATTTCCCACATATTTCGTCCACTTGTCTGAGTAGTGTTTTCAACGTCATTGTGAAATCCAAGCTGCAGTGAACTCCCCACAGTACTAATTACAACCCTGCCCGAATCCCTCTCAATGTGACCAAAAGTGGTGGCGCCTGGCTGAGTGCTAAGTGACCACACCACACGCAGTGGCAGTGGGGCGTACGTAGGGGTTGTATCCGTGTAATTAACGCTCGTTTTATTACAGATGATACAATTTCAGGAATTTAAGAATAGAGCTTGTCCTCGAGGGACACAAGCAACTCGGACCAGAGTGTTGACATGGTTCATTTCATGTTTCATTGTGGTTTTACACTTTTTTTTTTTATGAATCTTCCTTTTACGACTCATTGCTGTAGTTTTACAGTTTCCAAAAAGTGATTTTTTCCCCTCATAAAATCATAACTTTTTACTGTAAAATTGTCATATACTTTTATGACACCAATTTCTAATATATTTCTGACATTTTATGCATTTTACACTTTTTTTCTTCCTGTAATGTTGACTTTAAAAAAAAAAGCAGATATTTCCTTCCTATTTTCCCAATAAATTATAAAAAAAATAAAATAAATAAATACAAATAAATATTTTTTCCATTTAAAATATAACCTTTTCCCGTAAATATATTAATTTTCCTCCAAAATATTACACTTTATTGCAATTGCAATTTTTAATGATTGTAAAATCAATTTTTTCTTGTAATATTACACTTTTTCCCCATTATTTCTGACATTTTATGCATTTTATACTTTTTTTCTTCCTGGAATGTTGACTTAAAAAAAAATAGCAGATATTTCCTTTCTTTTTTCCCAGTAAATTATAAAAAATTAATTAATTAATTAAATAAATAAAAATAAAATAATTTTTACATTTAAATATATATATTATAAAATCAAATTTTTCTTGTAATATTACACTTTTTCCCCCATTATTTCTGACATTTTATGCATTTTATACTTTTTTCTTCCTGTAATGTTGACTTTTTTTAAAAAAATATATATTTATTAAAAAATATATATATATTATTTAGATATTTCCTTTTTTTTCCCAATAAATCATAAAAAATAAATAAATAAATAAATAAATATTTTTTCCCATTTTAAATATAACCTTTTCCCCATAAATTAATTGCTTTTCCTCCAAAATATTACACTTTATTGCAATTGCATTTTTAATGATTGTAAAATTATTTTTTTCTTGTAATATTACACTTTTTCTCCATTAAAATTGTGCATTTTTCCTCAATAATGTCATTTTTTAAAAATACTATAATAAATTGTAAAAAATAAATACAAAAAATATTTTTTTCCATCCCGTAAATGTATTGCTTTTCCTTCAAAATATTACACTTTATGACAATTGCAATTTTTAATGATTATAAAATCTATTTTTTCTTGTAACATTACACGTTTTCCCCATTAAAATTTTGCATTTTTCCTCTATCATGTAATTTAAAAAAATACTATAATAAATTATAAAAAAATAAATACAACAAATATTTTTTTCCATTTAAAATATAACCCTTTTCCCATAAATATATTGCTTTTCCTCCAAAATATTACACTTTATTGCAATTGCAATTTTTAATGATTGTAAAATAATTTTTTTCTTGTAATATTACACTTTTTCTCCATTAAAATTGTGCATTTTTCCTCAATGTATTTAAAAAAAATACTCTGGTGCATATATCACTGTGTGTTCTTAACTCCTGTTTCCATGCTGCTACAGTGGAGGTCTATGTGGATATAGTAGCTCAACTTCGCATTGCTGTTGTTCCGCTACCAAGGAATGTGCCGAGTAGGCCACTTTGTGTGTTGTGACTTAGCAAGAGATTAGCATGTGTTGCTTTTGGGGTGGTGGTGGTGTGGAGGGGGGGGGTATACAATTCAGTACTGTACAATATTCAAGGGTCTATGCATGTGGAGTTTATTTTCTGGTGAAAATAAACTTTGGTGGGCTGACACTGGAGTGCCAAAATTGCATTCTGGTGTTTTTTTTTTTTTCCACACTTTTATTGGCTTGAAATGTGTACACAGACTGTTAGCTCAGCCGCCTCGCATCCTTGTGGCAGAAAAGACTGAAGTCTGCATATGATAGCACACATGGGGGTCGTGTTGAATTGGAAACTCAAAGTGAAAGAGTGAAAGTCCATAAAAAGTGTCTTTGTGATTTCCCACCTACAGTTATACATTAAGTCAATTGCTATACTTTTGGTAATGGTAATGGTTTTATTTCATTTGAACATGCATCAGATTACAATTGAATGCATCCCATAATCAGTTCACAGTTCCACATGTCCAAAAGGAGTAGGAAGAAGCAAAGCTTATTAAATCCTACCCCTCCATCTGGTACTTTTACAATCAGTAACTGTTACATTTGTTCACTTCCTGCTTTCCATAATACAGTTTTAAGTTTTTTTATGTATAAATTTTTAATTTTTAATTTTTAATTTTTAATTTTTAATTTTTAATTTTTAATTTTTAATTTTTAATTTTTAATTTTTAATTTTTCCTCCCACATTCCAAAAACATGCTAGGTTAATTGGCGACTCCAAATTGTCCATAGGTATGAATGTGAGTGTGAATGGTTGTTTGTCTATATGTGCCCTGTGATTGGCTGGCTGGCCACCAGTCCAGGGTGTACCCCGCCTCTCGCCCGAAGACAGCTGGGATAGGCTCCAACAACCCCCGCGACCCTCGTGAGGAAAAGCAGTAAAATGAGTGAATGAATAGTTTGATCTGGGTCTGCACGGTGCGCGAGTGGGTAGCGTGTGCCCACGCAGTTAGGAGACCCGAGTTTGATTCCGCATCTCTGTTGAGTTTGCATGTTCTCCCCATGCATGTGTGGGTTTTCTCCGGGTAATCCGGTTTCCTCCCACATTCCAAAAACATGCTAGGTTAATTAGCGACTCCAAATTGTCCATAGGTATGAATGTGAGTGTGAATGGTTGTTTGTCTATATGTGCCCTGTGATTGGCTGTTTTCCTCTGCTTATTTAGGTCTGGATTTCAGTGGTAGTAATTTAAATAGGGAAGCCCAGACTTCCCAGTCCCCAGTTAGGAGCAAAGCTTGTTTTGCTAGGAAATCAGTCTGACCTTAATTAACACTTTAGCAGAAGTACTGTATTTGTTCATATCCATTGATTTAAAAATAGCCTTGCTAACGCTAATGATGTCAGAGTTAAGCCAAAGAAATGGTTTAACCCAAATCCAAAAAGAACAAAAGCATTTTCTGAGGAAATATTTGTAGAAAGTATGACGTGGGTGTGAGATTATGAAGTTGACTTTCTAAATCTCAAGACTTCAATGATGTCCAGTTATTATTATTATTAATATTATTATTATTATTGACTGGAATTGCACTCACTGGACCCTTCAAAATAAATAAAATTATTTTTTACATTTAAAATAACCTTTTCCTCGTAAATTTATTGCTTTTCCTCCAAAAATTACACTTTATTGCAATTGCAATTTTTAATGATTATTTTCTTGTAATATTACACTTTTTTCCCCTTTATTTCTGACATTTTATGCATTTTATACTTTTTTTCTTCCTGTAATGTTGACTTTTTTAAAAATAGCAGATATTTCCTTCCTTTTTTCCCAATAAATTATAAAAAAATAAATGAATGAATAAATATTTTTTCCCATTTAAAATATTACCTTTTTTCCATAAATATATTGTTTTTCCTCCAAAATATTACACTTTATTGCAATTGCAATTTTTAATGATTATAAAATCATTTTTTTCTTGTAATATTACACTTTTTTTGAGCCATTATTTCTGACATTTTATGCATTTTATACTTTTGTTCTTCCTGTAATGTTGACTTTTTAAAAAATAGCAGATATTTCCTTCCTTTTTTCCCAATAAATTATAAAAAAATAAACAAATGAATAAATATTTTTTCCCATTTAAAATATAACTTTTTTCCCGTAAATATGTTGTTTTTCCTCCAAAATATTACACTTTACTGCAATTTTTAATGATTATAAAATAATGTTTTTCTTGTAATATTACACTTTTTCTCCATTAAAATTGTGCATTTTTCCTATATAATGTAATTTTTCAAAAATACTCTGGTGCATGTATCACTGGTGGCACAGCAACTTTACTGAGTGTTCTTATTATTATTCACTGGAATTGCACTCACTGGACCCTTCATTAGACCAATAGAAGTAATGCTTATGGTGCCACCTAGTGGAGATCATACTTCAGTGCAAATCATCTTGAATTTCCATAGACAATATTCATCCACAAGAGATGTGTGTTGTGTATGGAAAGCTGAATAACACAATCACTCAACGCCATCTTGTGTATTTGTCAGCACTTCTTCATAATTAGTAGACGAGTAAAAATAATGACTCACTCAGTGTTGTTTAGTCAATGATGAATAATATGCTGCCTCATTAGCAAGCCGCCCGAGCGTTGATCAAAGACGTGCAAAAACAAAAAGATGGCCAGCAGCTGTTTGTATTGTCCTCAACACAACTTTGATGTTGCTACTGGAAATGGACACTTGTTTATTCACATTAAGTAGGACATAGTTTATTTATTTGAAATTAGATTTGAATGGTGCGTTTAAGGGGTGCTGGAGCCTATCCTAGCTGTCTTCATGCAAGAGTACACCTCTATAATGTAATTTTTTTTTAAAGATAGTAGATATTTCCTTCTTTTTCCATTTAAAATGTAAAACTTTTCCATAAATATATTACTTTTCTTCCAAAATATTACACTTTATTGCAATTGCAATTTTTTATTTTTGTAAAATCTTTTTTCTTGTAATATTACATTTTTTCCCCATTAAAATTGTGCATTTTTCCTCTATAATGTACTTTTTTTAAAAAAATAGTAGATATTTCCTTCTTTTTTCCCCAATACATTTTTTTTCCATTTAAAATATAACCTTTTTCGCATAAATATGCATTTTGTACTTTTTTTCGTCCTGTAATGTTGACTTTAAAAAAAATAGATATTTCCTTCCTTTTTTCGCAATAAATTATTTTTTTCCATTATTATTATTATTATTATATTATTATTATAAATTATTATTATTTCCATTATTTTTTTGTACTTAATAGTAGATATTTCCTTCTTTTTTCCTCAATAAATGTATTTTTTTCCATTTAAAATATAATTTTTTCCCATAAATATATTACTTTTCCTCCAAAATATTACACTTTATTACAATTGCAATTTTTCATTTTTGTAAAATCTAATTTTTCTTGTAATATTACACTTTTTCCCCATAAAAATTTTGCATTTTTCCTGTATACTGTACATTTTTTAAAACCTTTTTCGCATAAATATTATGCATTTTGTACTTTTTTCGTCCTGTAATGTTGACTTAAAAAAATAGATATTTCCTTCCTTTTTTCGCAATAAATTATTTTTTTCCATTTAAAATATAAAAATTTTCCCATAAATATATTACTTTTCCTCCAAAATATTACACTTTATTGCAATTGCAATTTTAAATTTTTGTAAAATCTATTTTTTCTTGTAATATTACATTTTTCCCCATTAAAATTGTGCATTTTTCCTCTATAATGTACTTTTTTTTTAAATAGTAGATATTTGCTTTTCCATTTAAAATATACAATTTTTCCCATAAATATATTGCTTTTCCTGCAAAATATTCCACTTTATTGCAACTGCAATTTTTAATTATTGGAAAAACTATTTTTTCTTGTAATATTACACTCTTTCCCCATTGAAATTGTGCATTTTCCTCTATAATGTAAAATTTTTAAAACATAGTAGATATTTCCTTCTTTTTTGCCCAATTTTTCCCCACAAAAATTTGCATTTTTCTTCTATAATGTACTTTTTTAAATGTAGTAGATATTTCCCCAAGATTTTTTTCCCCAATAAACACTTTTTCCCCATTATTTCTGACATTTTATGCATTTTATACTTTTTTCTTCCTGTATTGTTGACTTTTAAAAAAATAGCAGATATTTCCTTCCCTTTTTCCCAATAAATTATTTAAAAAAAATTAATTATAATATATAAATTATATATAAATTATATATATTAATTATATATAAATTATAATATAATAATTAATTACATAAATAAAAATAAATAAAACCATTTTCCATTTAAAATATAACATTTTTCCCATAATTATATTGGTTTTCCTCCAAAATATTACACTTTATTGCAATTTTTAATGATAAAATCTATTTATTTCTTGTAATATTACACTTTTCCCCATAAAAATTGTGCATTTTTCCTCTAATGTACAATTTTTGTTTGGTATTTTTACACTACATTTTACACATTTTACACTACCTTTTAACTTCTACATTTCTAATTGATTGCCAAGATATGTTTGATTGTATGGGCATGATTATTTATTGATAGTGTCATGGAGCATACATCCATTTTCTATACTGCTTATCCAATGAAGTCAAAATGAATTGCAGTACACGGCTTCAACCAGCGGAGGTGCTATTGAGTCAGTTGATGAGTCTGTTGATTTAATTTACTGTGTAAACAAACCCAACACTGCATCTTGGCATTGAAACCGTAGTACAGAACATTCACCGCCTAAACAGTAGCGCCGATTCGCACATAATCTGAACGAGTTCAAGTACTTTATTTACAAATACATTGCGTTCAGTTCAATGTTCTTAGAATATCGAACATTTTCAATGAATTTGTTATTTTCAACTCGTTCATGCACACACCGGAGGAGGATGAACTGAAGCGTGGTACACCAGCATCTCTTCCTCCTCCTCCTCCTCCTCCATCTTTGTGTGTTTAGAGTGTTCTGACTGATAGCATCTTGCTAACCTAATATGGGGGTACCCTCTCATAGGCAGAGATATCAGGCTTTTTTTTTTCTTTTTCCTTGCTTCTATTTGCTTCCCACCTCTTTTTCACTTTCTCTCTCCTTTTGTGAGCTTTGTCAATGTAGAGAGCTCTCACTCCCACTCTCTTTTTCTCTCTCTTTTTCTCTCTCCCATATCTACTTTGTCACTTTTGTAAGCGTTCTTAATCTACACAAGAAGGAATTGGAGTTTTATGTTTCTCTGTACATTTTATAAAGCGGTAAGTTCGAGTTCTTGTACTTTTCATTCATGTTTTATGTTTTCTTTTCAGCAAAAATATTTTACTATAAGTCGTGCAATGACTTAGAATAACTAAGTACTAAGTATGTACGTTTCTTGCATAAGTAAGAGCGTCCATGATGCTTGAGAAGTGTAAAATCTGGGGGAGTTGTGGTGTGAAATGATCCCAGTGCTTGCTCATGGGTAATGGCTTCCAGTTTTGATCCTCAACATGACCTCCTGGAATTGCTTTCCAGCCAATTCCTTGGAAAATTATTGTCATATAACAAAAATAAATAAGAAAAATAACAAGTAAAATGCGACAACTACATGCTTGTAAAATTGTGAAAAGTGCAGAAAACTGGACTTTCCTTAAGAGACATGAACACATCCTCACTAGGGTCGCATAGGTACTGGAGCCTATCCCAGCCGTCTTCAGGCGAGAGGCGGGGTACACCCTGGACTGGTGACCAGCCAATCAGAGGGCACATATAGACAAACAACCATTCACACTCAATGAAATTATCATTTGCTTAAAATATTTAATCACAAATTAATCACATTTTGTACATAGTTAACTCAATTAATCACATATAGAAAGACTTTTTTTTACAATCGAACTCGGGTCTCCTAGCTGCGTGGCCTGCGTGCTAACCACTCAGTCCATAATACAGTCATTAAGTTTCAAAAATTCATAAATTAATTAATTGATCGCTGTCTTGTGGTTGACTATAGCCTATTATTAGTCTAATCAAATATTGCAATATATTCATTCATTCATTCATTTTCTACCGCTTATCCTCACAAGGGTCACATGGGTGCTGGAGCCTATCCCAGCCGTCTTCAGGCGAGAGGCGGGGTACACCCTGGACTGGTCGCCAGCCAGCCAATCACAGGGCACATATAGACAAACAACCATTCCCACTCACATTCATACCATATGGTATCGCCAATTAACTATGGAGTTAACTGGAGTTAATTAACCTATGGAGTCGCCAATTAACCTAGCATGTTTTTGGAATGTGGGAGGAAAACCGGAGTACCCGGAGAAAAAACCCACGCATGCACGGGGAGAACATGCAAATTACACTCAGAGATGGCCGAGGGTGGAATTGAACTTGGGTGTCCTAGCTGCGAGGCCTGCGTGCTAACCACTCATCCACCATGCAGCACCCATATATATGTATGTGTGTGTGTGTGTATATATATATACATATATAAACACTATAAGATACTATAATTTCAACAATAATAACAAATATCAGTATTCCTTTTGTATTTTTTCTGATTCATTTATTTTCCTGTCAGTGTACTACAATACTACTTTGCATGAAAGTATGAATGGCACATCGTGTCTTTGATTTCTCCTCCTCCGGGAGACGGGAGTAGATGACAAAGATCCATCAAGTGCAATGATTGTTGTAGAAATCCGATTATGATAATTTAATGAGGTTCATATTTCAAGCATTGCACACTTACATTATTATAATGTAATAATGTAATAATGTACCCTCACTGACTCTTTGTATATATTAGTGCTCTTAAATGCGGGAAAATATTATTTTCAATGATGATGCATATGGACCTTTTTGTTGAATTTTTTTTTTCTTCATTGTTTACCAAAATTGTGGTACAATTTTACAGATTTTCTTACTAAATAAGAAATACATATGCAGTATGTGACAGTATATGTGTCACATATAGTATTTGTTGAGAGGTACTTAGAAGTCCTGATCGCTACATGTCAAAAACTACTTAAGCCATCAAAAGGTTGGCTTAAGTAAATACTTTATAAACAACTCGCAGGCCGGATTCAAACGTTTGGTGGGCCGGATGTGGCCCCCAGGCTGTAGTTTGCCCACCCCTGCTCTTGAAATGATGCTGTTACCTTTGATTTGGAATCAAGGTAACATCAGGCAACGCCTCTACTGCTTTTTAATGCTTTTTTTTAAATGCATTTTAATGCATTTTAAATGCATTTAAATGCTTTTTAATGTATTTTAATGCTTTTTAATGTATTTTAATGCTTTTCCCCTCCTAAATCTTGCATGTTTTGCCTTTGACTTAAATGTCAAAAACTACTTAAGCCATCCAAAGGTTGTCTCCTTGCAAGTCATGTTGCCAACTTGTATGTTAAAAGTTTAAATTAAATATTTTATAAACAACTCGCAGGCCGGATTGAAACGTTTGGTGGGCCGGATGTGGCCCCCAGGCTGTAGTTTGCTTAACCCTGCTCTTGAATTGATGCTGTTACCTTTGATTTGGAATCAAGGTAACATCAGGCAATGCCTCTACTGCTTTTTAATGCCTTTTTAAAAATGCATTTTAAATACTTTTTAATGCTTTTTAAATCTTGCATGTTTTGCCTTTGACTTAAATGTCAAAAACTACTTAAGCCATCAAAAGGTTGTCTCAGATTGACTCCTTGCAAGTCATGTTGCCAACTTGTATGTTAAAAGTTTAAATTAAATACTTTATAAACAACTCGCAGGCCGGAATCAAACGTTTGGTGGACTGGATGTGGCCCCCAGGCTGTAGTTTGCTTAGCCCTGCTCTTGAATTGATTCTGTTACCTTTGATTTGGAATCAAGGTACCATCAGGCAATGCCTCTACTGCTTTTTAATGCTTTTTAATACTTTTTAAATGATTTTTAATGCTTTTAACATTTTTAAATGCTTTTTAAAGAATTTTTATGCTCTTTTAATGCCCTTTAATGCTTTTTTAAACGTTTTAATGCTTTTTTAATGCTTTTAAATTATTTGTAATGCTTTTTAAATGATTTTTAATGCTTTTGAACGTTTTTTTTAATGCTTTTTAAATGATTTTTAATGCTTTTGAACGTTTTTTTAATGATTTTTAATGATTTTTTATGCTTTTTTAATGCCCTTTAATGCTTTTTTATTTTTTTAATGCTTTTTTTAATGCTTTTAAATTATTTGTAATGCTTTTTAAATGATTTAATGCTTTTTAACGTTTTTAATGCTGTTTAATGATTTTTTATGCTTTTTAAATGCCCTTTAATGCTTTTTTTAATGCTTTTAATGCTTTTTAATGATTTTTAATGCTTTCCCCCTCCTAAATCTTGCATGTTTTGCCTTTGACTTAACCCATGAGCACTCAAGCTTAATCAAGATGACAAAAGTCCAGACTCCAAAACAGCAGATGAGGTCATAGCACGTGAATGTAAAACGTAGACACAAACGATTTCCACTCACTCCTTCCTGTATGTGTGCTTGTATTATTTGGGTGCGTTGGGTTTATGTCTCTTACCGACTTTGCACGCCGTCCAAGGTACGCCTAAAC
Source organism: Doryrhamphus excisus (assembly GCF_030265055.1). NCBI lineage: Eukaryota > Metazoa > Chordata > Actinopteri > Syngnathiformes > Syngnathidae > Doryrhamphus > Doryrhamphus excisus. The sequence continues at coordinate 10,813,855 of NC_080487.1, read as the reverse complement.
CGTTCCTGAGATACCAAAGCTGCTGAACATACCTGACTTCTCGTGAAGTTGATTTAAAACCACTTTGGGAAGTCACAGCGGTGTTTGGCAGGCTGATTGATAGCGGTGCATTAAAAAAATCAATCTAGTGGTGGAATCTATCCAGTCCGATCCAACTTTATTGATAAGGCTCCTTAAAAACAACTACTGATGTTGTAAATGATCAAAGTGCTTTACAGGGAAACGAAGCATATATAAAACATCTGTAAAATATCGACCTAAAAGAAAGCATATATAGTATATGTAAAAAAATGAAGGGTCCTAAAACAGAACCATTTGGTGCGTGTCAACTGTCACAAGTTAAAGGGACCTAAAAGGGACCCTTGGTGCCATCCAGCCTCTGATATTATCCCAGCTTTGTTATCTGCAACCCATTTAAGGAGCATTTCTATATTAACATCAAAACGTACCATATACAGTATATGCACGTGCAAGGCTTCTACGAGAAGGAAAAGGTTACGGCTGACGTCTCTGCACTGACCTCAGCTCAAAGACCGCTGACCAGAATAACAGCCAGGCTGAGTAAACCTCGACCCTTCCTTTCATGAGGTTTCTAAAAGTAGCTATCAGCAGAGATGATGGATCTGCCATCGCTTCTTTGAACGCTTGTTATGTGGGAGAATACACAAAGGGGCGGATCTATAGGAGCGTCTTAAATGTATCACAAGGGTCACAGGGGAGTGCTGGAGCCTATCCCAGCTGTCTATGGGCGAGAGGCGGGGTACACCCTGGACTGGTGGCCAACCAATCACAGGGCACATATAGACAAACAACCATTCACACTCACATTCATACATCCTTACTGATTGTAGAAAAAAAAGTCTGTCTATCTGTGATTAATTATGAGTTAACTATGTACATTTAATTTGTGATTAAATATTTTAGGCAAATGATAATTTCATTGAGTGTGAATGGTTGTTTGTCTATATGTGCCCGGTGATTGGCTGGCCACCAGTCCAGGGTGTACCCCGCCTCTCGCCCCAAGACAGCTGGGATAGGCTCCAGCACCCCCGCGACCCTTGTGAGGATAAATAGTAGAAAATGAATTAATTAATGAATAACATCAATAAGAATAATACAAGAAATGCTGGAGCCTATCCCAGCTGTTTTTGGGCGAGAGGCGGGGTACACCCTGGACTGGTGGCCAGCCAGCCAATCACAGGGCACATATAGACAAACAACCATTCACACTCACATTCATACATCCTTACTGATTGTAGATAAAAAGCCTTTCTATCTGTGATTAATTATGAGTTAACTATGTACAAAATGTGATTAATTTGTGATTAAATATTTTAGGCGAATGATAATTTCATTGAGTGTGAATGGTTGTTTGTCTATATGTGCCCTGTGATTGGCTGGCCACCATTCCAGGGTGTACCCCGCCTTTCACCTCAAGACAGCTGGGATAGGCTCCAGCACCCCCGCGACCCTCGTGAGGATAAATAGTAGAAAATGAATGACTTAATGAATAACATCAATAAGAATAATACAAGAAATGCTGGAGCCTATCCCAGCTGTTTTTGGGCGAGAGGCGGGGTACACCCTGGACTGGTGGCCAGCCAATCACAGGGCACATATAGACAAACAACCATTCACACTCACATTCATACATCCTTACTGACTGTAGAAAAAAAAGTCTTTCTATCTGTGATTAATTATGAGTTAACTATGTACAAAATGTGATTAAATTGTGATTAAATATTTTAGGCGAATGATAATTTTATTGAGTGTGAATGGTTGTTTGTCTATATGTGCCCTGTGATTGGCTGGCCACCAGTCCAGGGTGTACCCCGCTTCTCACCCCAAGACAGCTGGGATAGGCTCCAGCACCCCCGCGACCCTTGTGAGGATAAATAGTAGAAAATGAATGAATGAATAACATCAATAAGAATACAAGAAATGCTGGAGCCTATCCCAGCTGTTTTTGGGCAAAAGGCGGGGTACACCCTGGACTGGTGGCCAGCCAGCCAATCACAGGGCACATATAGACAAACAACCATTCACACTCACATTCATACATCCTTACTGATTGTAGAAAAAAAGCCTTTCTATCTGTGATTAATTATGAGTTAACTATGTCCAAAATGTGATTAATTTGTGATTAAATATTTTAGGCAAATGATAATTTCATTGAGTGTGAATGGTTGTTTGTCTATATGTGCCCTGTGATTGGCTGGCTGGCCACCAGTCCAGGGTGTACCCCGCCTCTCGCCCCAAGAAAGCTGGGATAGGTTCCAGCACCCCCGCAACCCTTGTGAGGATAAGCGGTAGAAAATGAATGAATTAATGAGTAACATCAATGAGAATAATATAAGAAATGCTGGAGCCTATCCCAGCTGTTTTTCGGCGAGAGGCGGGGTACACCCTGGACTGGTGGCCAGCCAATCACAGGGCACATATAGACAAACAACCATTCACACTCACATTCATACATCCTTACTGATTGTAGAAAAAAAGTCTATCTGTGATTAATTATGAGTTAACTATGTACAAAATGTGATTAATTTGTGATTAAATATTTTAGGCGAATGATAATTTCATTGAGTGTGAATGGTTGTTTGTCTATATGTGCCCTATGATTGGCTGGTCACCATCCAGGGTGTACCCCGCCTCTCGCCCCAAGACAACTGGGATAGGCTCCAGCACCCCCTTTTGAGGATAAATAGTAGAAAATAAATGAATGAATGAATAACATCAATAAGAATAATACAAGACATGTATTCACACTCAATGAAATTATCATTCGCCTAAAATATTTAATCACAAATTAATCACATTTTGTACATACTTAATCACAGATAGAAAGACTTTTTTTCTACAATCAGTTGAAAACGTACCCTTGTTGTGATTCACCATTGTTCCAGTGTGGGAGGGGTACCGCGACTGCATGTGTTGCAGGGTCCTCCGGTAACACAAAGCTGCCCGGCGGATGCCTGTCTGAAAATAATGCGTCGGAAAAAAATACATCGGCGATCCCAAGCGTGTATCGGCCGATACCGATTAAAGTAAAGAACGCAAATATCGGCTGGCCGATGTATTGCTCGATGTTTAGACGTAACAACCCACCGTTTGACGACCTTGAACCGAACTAGCAGGCCAGTCAAATGACATTCTCAGCCTGTATTTGGCCTGCGGGCCACCAGTTGAGTTACCTTGACATAGTCTCTCCCTGCAGTGTTAAAACACTCCGTCTGAGTGTGTGAGTGTGTGTGTGCCTTTTTAGAAAGTGTATGCGGTCATCTTTGTGCGTGTATGCATTCCAGCTCAAAGTTCAGTGGATTCGCATGGTGCCCCACTGTGACCTCGACTAATCCCCTCCCAGAATGGCTGTTGCCGGGCAGAGAAAATCACCCAACGGGGTGCTAATGTGTCGTAATGGCAATTTAACCAATCCTATCAAAATTATATGTTTTGTGGTCAGTATGAGTAGGCTAATAATGAGGTGATGAGGGGAGTGTGGTAATGGTTATTTTTATTCTTGGATTTATGAATGGGATTTGGGATCACTCACTGTGGGAACGTTGCAAGTCTCCAAAGTAGGACACAAGATCCCACCAAGCTTAAAAGGTTGTCACTTTTATTTTGGACCGCTTATTGACTTTCTTAACTAGCAAATGTAACAATTTTCATTTTTAGTGTCGCAGGGGTGCTGGAGCCTATCCCAGCTGTTTTTTTAACATGTTTTTGGAATGTGGGAAGAAACTGGAATACCCGGAAAAAAACCCACGCGTGCACGGGGAGAACATGCAAACTCCACACAGAGATGGCTGACTGTGGAATTGAACTTGGGTTTCCTAGCTGTGAGGCCTGCTTGCTAACCACTTTTTTCCCGCCATGCATCCGACTCAACTACCTACTAACACAATATTTTTTTGAATAAATGTTTTTTTTTTTATAAAATGAAAACGCAGTCAAAATTATAAGTTTGGATAACATAAAACAATAATAAGAATTCAAATTATAATAACTTAAAAATATTTTTTTTAAAACTAAAATTACACTACACACAAATTACATTAGAATCAATTTTCCACACAGAGATGGCAGAGGGTGCAAATTAACTCAGGTGTCCTAGCTGTGAGGCCTGCATGCTAACCACTCGACCACCGTGCATCTGACTACGCTACCTACCGAGACATTTTTAACCCAATATTTATTTAAACAAATGTTTTCTAAAATGGAGCCTGGAGCCTATCCCAGCTGTCTTCAAGAGGCGAGAGGTGGGGTACACCCTGGACTGGTGGCCAGCCAGCCAATCACAGGGCACATATAGACAAACAACCATTCACACTCACATTCATACCTATGGACAATTTGGAGTCGCTAATTAACCTAGCATGTTTTTGGAATGTGGGAGGAAACCGGAGTACCCGCAGAAAACCCGGCCAGAGATGGCCGGGGATGGAATCGAACTCAGGTCTCCTAGCTGTGTGGCCTGCGCGCTAACCACTCAGTCCATAATACAGTCATTAAGTTTCAAAAATTCATAAATTAATTAATTGATCGCTGTCTTGTGGTTGACTATAGCCTATTATTAGTCTAATCAAATACTGCAATACATTCATTCATTCATTTCCTACCTCTTATCCTCACGAGGGACACAGGGGTGCTGGAGCCTATCCCAGCTGTCTTTGGGCGAGAAGTGGTGTACACCCTGGACTGGTGGCCAGCCAGCCAATCACAGGGCACATATAGGCAAACAACCATTCACACTCACATTCATACCTATGGACAATTTGGAGTCGCTAATTAACCTAGCATGTTTTTGGAATGTGGGAGGAAACCGGAATACCCGCAGAAAACCCACGCATGCACGGGGAGAACATGCAAACTCCACACAGAGATGGCCGAGGGTGGAATTGAACTTGGGTCTCCTAGTTGTGAGGCATGCGCGCAAACCGCTGCAGTTCATTGGATGTTGTTGCAGGGTCTTTTGTGACCTCTTTTCACACTTGGGTGAATTTGGTTTGGTTCCATGTTTTCACCATTAGTGGATAATAGCTCTCACTGTGGTTTGCTGGAGTCCCAAAGCATTAGAAATGGCTTGAGAACCTTTTTCAGACTGATGGATCTCAATTAATCTTTGTTTTTTTTGTTGTTTTTTTTTTTGGGGGGGGGGGGGGGTTCCACACAGGGTTCCACAAAATTAATTTTGTTCATTTAAATAATTCACAGATAATAAAAATGAAATAATTCACAATTCCCTGCCCGAATGTCCTTAAAAAAAAACACTGTTATATAAGGAGTATCACTTTTGCTTGTTTGTACAACTCTTCATCACAACCCTAAATTAGGATTTAGGGGGTGGGAGCAGCTGCCACTTGGGGCTTCTAATTTACGTTCTCTGGACTTAAACCATTAACGTTTCCTGTGTAACATGAGATAGCGTGTTCATGTGTTCCTGTTGCAGCTAACATACTGAGGCATTGCTTTGTTTACTGTATAGTCGTATACAAACATTGCCTTTGATTTGTGTTGATACGTTCACACTAAATGTCCAATCTGTGGTGGACTGTAATTCTCATTACTGTAAATGTGCATATAGTTATATGTGTACTGAATATACAATATGTATGTCATTATGATGGGAAGCAGGTCTGTGTGTCGGGCCCCAAGGACAAGAATGTTTATTTGTCCCATGCGTGTGTGAAGACAGCTGCCGGGTGTCCATCAGAGACACGGCAAGTGTGTCCTTTGTTGGCGGCCTCTCCTCTTACACTCACTAGTGCTCGGCGTTCCGTGCTCCGTTAGTCACATCTTTCAAGTGTTTGACGTAATTAGTATATTATTATTATTATTATGATTATATCACTTCAAATTTCTCACCCACCTCAAAGCGCTCTACACTGCAACTATAGAGAGTGGTTTTATTTCATTTAAACATGCATCAGATTACAATTGAATGCATCACATAATCAGTTCACAGTTCCACATGTCCAAAAGGAGTAGGAAGAAGCAAAGCTTATTAAATCCTACCCCTCCATCTGGTACTTTTACAATCAGTAACTGTTACATTTGTTCACTTCCTGCTTTCTAATATAGTTTAGTTTTTTTGTTTTTTATTTTATTTTCATTCATTCATTCATTCATTTTCTACCGCTTTTTCCTCACAAGGGTCGCAGAGGGTGCTGGAGCCTATCCCTATTTAATTTAATTTTATTTAATTTTATTTAATTTTATTTAATTTTATTTTATTTTATTTTATTTTATTTTATTTTATTTTATTTTATTTTATTTTATTTTATTTTATTTTATTTTATTTTTCATTCATTCATTTTCTACCACTTTTTCCCTCACAAGCGTCGCGGGGGTGCTGAAGCCTATCACAGCTGTTTTGTTTTATCTTATTTTATCTTATTTTATCTTATTTTATCTTATTTTATCTTATTTTATCTTATTTTCCTGCTTTCCTAATATAGTGTACGTTTTTTTGTTTTTTTATTTTATTTTCATTTTTATCATTTTCTACTACTTTTTCCTCATGAGAGTCGCGGGGGTGCTGGAGCCTATTTTATTTTATTTTATTTTATTTTATTTTATTTTATTTTATTTTATTTTATTTTATTTTATTTTATTTTATTTTATTTTATTTTATTTTATTTTATTTTATTTTATTTTATTTTATTTTATTTTATTTTATTTTATTTTATTTTATTTTATTTTATTTTATTTTATTTTATTTTATTTTATTTTATTTTATTTTATTTTATTTTATTTTATTTTATTTTATTTTATTTTATTTTATTTTATTTTATTTTATTTTATTTTATTTTATTTTTCACCTACCGAAGTACATGTGATGGTGACAGGTGATATGAGCATCCAATGACATAATGGGTACCATAGTAAGTGTCAATATAGTGATATATATATATAGCACATCATGACTGGTTCAAGACTCTTCATCCTTGTATTTAGCAAACATCAACTGCTTGTATTGTTTCTTTTTTTTCTCATCATCTTGGTTGGAAAAAGACGCCATAAAGCAAAACATTAAGTCATTGAGTCATTGACCTTGTGTCAAATGACTGATTGCCACATTGTTAAGTTTTGTCATTGCACGAGGTGAACTCACTGTTTAGCTTGAAGTGAGTCAGTCTGTGTGGAATCGAGTTGTTTCATAACAGCATGACAGGAAAGGCATGCAGGCTATGCACCGTGGATGCCAAGTCTACCATTTTGCTTTTGACACATATCCCTTAGTTGTGGACAAAAATGCAATGTTAAATCTCATAGACTGGATGTCTACTGACTTTTGGCTAGCGTACCATTTATGAAGACGCTCGGTTCGCTCTATGATAGTTATAATCAAAACATCCTAATGGAGGTTATTTGTCTGAATACTTCACGGGTCCTTACCCTCTTCAAACGTTCAGAATGGTAGCTCGGGACAGTCTCCAGGGACAGTCCAAATCTGATGACCCAGTCTCTTTGCAGGAAACCCATCCCTGCTGCTAGACCTATTATGTAAAACATAACAAGTTAAGTAGATCCTTATATGACCAGCCTTGTTTATTGCACAATAAATAGTCAAGACTAGACTGAAAACCAAATGTCAATACAGGACGTGACATCACACCTTTCTATAAGCTGTTTCTCATTTGTCCTTGTTGTCATCAACAGGTAGCCAACAATGTTCAGGATGCAGTCCAACTTAACTTGACTCATCCCGCCAAAAAACTGCTGCTGCTTCTGGTTCGGCCTGCATGCATCAGCAATTTTCAACATTCCGACTGGCCGCTGTATCCCGTCAGCGGTTGTCCACCAGGACCGGATCAGAGGAACCTTCCTGATCACAGCCAGGGATCTTATCCACTCAGGTGGGACTCCGTTATCTTCATTTGTTCATTTTCTACCGCGTATTCTCAGGAGGGTCATGGAGGGTGCTGGAGCCTATCCCAGCTGTCTTCGGGCGAGAGGCGGGGTACAACCTGGACTGGTGGCCAGTCAAGTCAAACAACCATTCACACTCACATTCATACCTATGGACAATTTGGAGTCGCTAATTAACCTAGCATGTTTTTGGAATGTGGGAGGAAATCGGAGTACCCGGAGAAAATGCACGGGGAGAACATGCAAACTCCACACAGAGATGGCCGACGATGGAATTGAACTTGGGTTTCAGTTGTGAGGCCTGCGTGCTAATCACTCATCCACCGTGCATCTGACTCCACTTCCTAATGAGACATTTTTAACCCAATATTTTTTTAATAAATGTTTTCTAAAATTTGAATAAAAAGTTTGAATAAAATAAAAAATTGTAAATTTAAATTATAATAACTTAAAAATATTTCTTTTAATTGTAAATTTACAGTGCACACAAATTACATTAGAATCCATTTTTTCTGACACCGGCTCCCTGTGACATCACAGTGAACCACACTTCCTTTTTGGGCATTCCGGGATATTAGCTTTATGCTTGTCCTCCCCCTGCTTTGCGCTAATGGCTTCCAGGAATATTCCAGGAAATATTTAAAGGTTTGAACATGCAAACTCCACACAGAGATGGCCGACAGTAGAATTGAACTTGGGTTTCCTACCTGTGAGGCCTGCATGCTAACCACTTTTTCTCGCTGCGCATCCGACTCCACTACCTACTTTCCCAATATTTTTTTTAATAAATGTTTTTTAAAATGAAAACGCAGTCAAAATTATAAGTTTGGATAACATTAAACAATAATTTAAATTATAATAACTTAAAAATATTTTTAAAACTATTTTAAAACTTTTTTTAACTAAATTTACAGTGTAGACAAATTACATTAGAATCAATTTTTTCTAACACCGGCTCCCTGTGACATCACAGTGAACCACACTTCCTTATATGGGCATTCCGGGATATTAGCTTTATGCTTGCCCTCCCCCTGCTTTGCTGCACTGTTTCACTGCTCTGTTAGCACGGAGCTAGCGCTAATAGCTTCCAGGAATATTCCAGGAAATATTTAAAGGTTTGAACATGCAAACTCCACACAGAGATGGCCAACGGTGGAATTGAACTTCACCCCCATTTAGTTCCACCTTCTTATTTTTGTTTTCTTCCAGGTCTTATCTGGCGTCTGATCATCGGACGTCTGTGTGCTCCCTGCTGACCGGAGCCCTTCTGGACGCCACGACCGCTCTCGGGGCTCGCTCTGGCCTGCCCTACCCCCTTGGACAGTCCCCCAACATGCTGAAAGGTGTGTGACATTCATTCATTCATTTTCTACCGCTATTCTTCATGAGGGTCGCGGGGGTGCTGGAGCCTATACCAGCTTTCTTCGAGCGAGAGGCGGGGTACACCCTGGACTGGTCGCCAACCAATCACAGGTCACATATAGACAAACAACCATTCACACTTACTGAGTCTTTTGAGCTTGCATAGTAGTTGGTTAATATTCTGCATCATACATTGGTAGTGTATTGTCTGGTTGATGTGGCACAATACTCTTACTGTAGTACTGTAGCTATATATGCAGTATATGTATTTACATTCCAGCAGCCATTTTTATTCATTCATTCATTCATTTTCACGAGTGTCGCGGGGGTGCTGGAGCCTATCCCAGCTGTCTTCTTCAGGCGAGAGGCGGGGTACACCCTGGACTGGTGGCCAGCCAATCACAGGGCACATATAGACAAACAACCATTCACACTCACATTCATACCTATGGACAATTTGTAGTCGCTAATTAACCTAGCATGTTTTTGGAATGTGGGAGGAAACCGGAGTACCCAGAGAAAACCCGGCCAGAGATGGCCGAGGATGGAATCGAACTCGGGTCTCCTAGCTGTGTGGCCTGCGCGCTAACCACTCAGTCCATGATACAGTCATTAAGTTTCAAAAATTCATAAATTAATTAATTGATCGCTGTCTTGTGGTTGACTATAGCCTATTATTAGTCTAATCAAATACTGCAATACATTCATTCATTCATTCATTTTCTACCTCTTATCCTCACGAGGGACGCAGGGGTGCTGGAGTCTATCACAGCTGTCTTTGGGTGAGAGCCGGGGTACACCCTGGACTGGTGGCCAGCCAGCCAATCACAGGGCACATATAGACAAACAACCATTCACACTCACATTCATACCTATGGACAATTTGGAGTCGCTAATTAACCTAGCATGTTTTCGGAATGTGGGAGGAAACCGGAGTACCCGGAGAAAACTCACGCTTTTAGCTGTGAGGTCTGCACGCTAACCACTCGACCACCGTGCCGCTCGTATGTGACATTATAATAATTCAAAAAATCAATAATAACCTTTATAGTAGGTTCCAGTATAGCTAATTGCATTCAATGGTCCTTATACATTCTGTGTGGTCTCCATTTTTTTTTTTTTGGGGTTGATTCCAGCGGTTACATTTTGAGTTTATGTCCACGGCAGGAACAAGTCATGTGATGTGACTAAGTGTCCAGTCGGTTACTCTGCAGTGATGCTACAAATGTAAGCTGAGCCTGGACATTAAAAAGTCCACTGGCAACGTGCCATGGGACAGGCTGTCTCTGCAGGAGCCCCGTCGCCCCCCCCCCCCACCCTTACGTACACAGTGTCAATACACAACCTTGTACGTCTCTGTGAGTCCCAATCATGCAATAAATAAAAGCATATACATACATAGTACATGGGCATTTTAAAGTCTTATTCAAAGAAAGGATGCAAGTGACTTAGTTTGTAAGATTAAGTCGTTGGATGTTATAGTAGACATTGGTTTCAGTTTGGATGATACACTAATTTCTTGGGAACCATATATGGTCATGGTCTCTTATTGCCGTGTTTTGTATGACTAACTTGTCTTTTATGTGGACCGTCCAGTGAATGCTTGTGAAAACCGCCTTTAAGCAGCTTCAATGTTAATGTAGCCGGGGAGCTAATTCAAAGCAAGTGATAACAGGAGATTGGCTGTCCTAATTATCATTATTAATTATTTAATTAATAATACCAACTTATATTCACTTCAGCTATAATTGTCCTGAACACGTCTTTTCCACATCGCAATAAGTTCCATTTCCTGTTCTATGGTTATCATCATATTCCTATTCTCGGGGGCCATAAAAAGCACAACAAAGCAAAACCGGCAAAGTGTATTTACCAGTTTTATTAATTTTAAATAGGCTCTGGGTGCTAGCGCTCCACTTTGATAAATTATTTTTGTTTTGTTTCCACATGTCCAAAAGGAGTAGGAAGAAGCAAAGCTTATTAAATCCTACCCCTCCATCTGGTACTTTTACAATCAGTAACTGTTACATTTGTTCACTTCCTGCTGTCTTAATTTAATTTAATTTAATTTAATTTAATTTAATTTAATTTAATTTAATTTAATTTAATTTAATTTAATTTAATTTAATTTAATTTAATTTAATTTAATTTAATTTAATTTAATTTAATTTAATTTAATTTAATTTAATTTAATTTAATTTAATTTAAGACAGCTGGGATAGGCTCCAGCACGAGACCCTCATGAGGAAAAGTGGTAGAAAATGAATGAATGAATAACTATATCAGCAAGTTGAAGTATTTGTGATTTTAGAAATCAGGAGTTAGTATGTTCTCTGTAGGCGGCATTATGAATTATCCTTACTGGCCTTTTTTGCAGTACACATAGCTATGTATACACACAGCTAATTTTGTGATGTAGATGCCATTCTTCTCATTTTTGTTTAATTAATAATACCAACTTATATTCACTTCAGCTATAATTGTACTGAACACGTCTTTTACATTTGTTCACTTCCTGCTTTCTAAATTAAATTAAATTAAATTAAATTAAATTAAATTAAATTAAATTAAATTAAATTAAATTAAATTAAATTAAATTAAATTAAATTAAATTAAATTAAATTAAATTAAATTAAATTAAATTAAATTAAATTAAATTAAATTAAATTTTTTTAAGTTTTTTTAAGTTTTTTTAAGTTTTATTAATTTTAAATAGGCTCAGGGTGCTAGTGCTCCACTTTGATAAATTATTATTATTATTATTATTATTATTATTTTTGCCCGAGATGCATGCATACCATTGGACATCCCTGTTGCCTAACCCTCCATGTGTGCGACCTGACTCTTTGTAATAGTGATTGGTTGTCTGCCCGGTGGAACTCTGGCACATGGCTGTGAACTATGTATAGTGCTGGCGGTCTGAAGGGGGAGTCACAGTGGGCGGGGGGTGGGGGGGGGTATGTTGAGAAAGAGAGAGCGAGTTAATGTATTCAAAGGAAAGGACATGCTAAGAGTGTTTACTGAGGAGGACAAGCATAGATAGAGTCACAGTTAGGAGGCTTTGCTGGGAGATGAGAGCCAGAGAGCGGTTGGGGGTGGGGGGGGACGGACCGGATCGGTTGGCTCCGATCTAGACCTCTTTAGGTACCAGTGGAGTGTCAGCATGGGACGTGGGGCGGTCAGCTGCATGGAGCGGTAACATGAAGCAGTCAAGTAGAATGGACCCCAAGCTGATCAGTAAGTAGATACTTAGTCTGCTTGTACTCCTGTTTTGTTCCTGATTACTTCATACAAGCGATGTTATTCCTATTCTTTTTATTTATATATGAAGCTTTCAAATATTAGCATGACTGTCATAATATTTCCTTTGATTTGGTGTATTTACAGTAAACGCTACCGCTACTACTTTGTAGATATATTTTATTTATTTAGGTATTTATTTATTTTTACAGTGTTACACGCATATTTTAAATTAAAAAAAACATTGAAATTCAATTATTTTTATTAATTTTCATTAATTCATTCATTTTCTACCGCTTATCCTGACAAGTGTCGCGGGGGTTGCTGGAGCCTATCCCAGCTGTCTTTGGGGGAGAGGCGGGGTACACCCTGGACTGGTCGAATTTTATGTTGGGTTATTTATTTCAATAAAGTCAATGGGTCAAAATTAAACAAATAAATACATTTAAATGATATCCATATTTTGTTATCAATCAAAAATAACATTGTCATTTACATTGCTACAATGATAAATTGTTTATTAATTTTATTACATTAATTTATTACAATAAATTGTTTACTAATTTTATTACATTAATTTAATAAATAATGTAATAATAATAAATTAATCTATTAATTTTATTACATTAGTTTATTATAATAAATTATGTTTACTAATTTTATTACATTAATTTAATAAATAATGTAATAATAATAAATTTATGTTTATTAATTATACTACAATAATTTAATAAATAATGTAATAATAATACTTTAATGTTTATTAATTTTATTACAATAATTTACGATAATAAATTATGTTTACTAATTCTATTACATTAATTTAATAATGTAATAATAATACATTAATGTTTAACTTTATTACATAAATGTATTATGATAAATTAATGTTTATTAGTTTTCTTACATTAATTTAATAAATAATATAATAGTAATACATTAATGTTTATTAATTTTATTACATAAATTAATAAATAATGTAATAATAATACATTAATGTTTATTAATTTATTACATTAATTTATTATAATAAATTATGTTTACTAATTTTATTACATTAATTTAATAATGTAATAATACATTAATGTTTATTTGTTTTATTACATTAATTTAATAAATAATGTAATAATAATACATTAATGTTTATCAATTTCATTACATTAATTTATTATCATAAATTAATGACCCATTTACTTACTTTTACTGTTGAAATAAATAAACCAACATAAAATTCGACCAGTCCAGGGTGTACCCCGCCTCTCGCCTAAAGACAGCTGGGATAGGCTCCAGCACTATCCCAACTCTCGTGAAGATAAACAGTAAAAAAATGAATGAATTAATGAAAATTCAGTTAATATTTTCTTATCAACTAGTCGTATTTAATGTCCATTAAACACACATGCACCACATACATACTATATATATGTATTATTGTCATGTTTAAATGATTTTTTGTTATTATAAGAATATATTACAGTGTTGCCATGCACATTTTGACCCATTTGACATAAGAACTAAATATGACAGCATGCCAGAGTTTACAGTTGCTGGGTGTTTTTGTGTCCTGTTGACCCAAACAGCCGAGGTCACGGGGTCAAGGATACGGTAACACACTTTACAACTGAAAACAATAAAACTAAACACTTCCTGTATTGCAGTATTACGACCCCATATGTACATTAGGAAGTTTCGAGCCTTTATATGTTAATAACATGTTAGAATTTGAACGCTGTACATTGTAATGCTTCCATGCATACGTGTGCAGACGGGGTCTACTTATAACTCTGTTTACAACGTGTTGATTGTTTTTCACGGGACTGTGTGCGTGCGCACGTGTGTGTGTGTCTTTGATGTCAATGTGTGTGTGTGTGTGTGTGTGTGTGGGTGCCAAGGAGTCGACGCTTTACTTTGACGCCTCAACAACATGTCAAGCGAGGAACTGTACGTTTTAAAAAGACATTTCCTGGTACTGGATGGAGACTGCTGTGATATTTTCTTGGAAGCAATCAGATTTAGATGCAGAGATGTGCTATTTTTTTTTTTTTACTAATAGATAAACAATAATGATTTTGACTACTGAATGGAAGATTTTATAGTATAATTTGGTAAACTATTCAATGTATGAATGAGCCCAAAAGCTGAGACTCATGAGCTGAGACGGATTACAATTGAATGCATCACATAATCAGTTCCCAGTTCCACATGTCCAAAAGGAGTAGGAAGAAGCAAAGCTTATTAAATCCTACCCCTCCATCTGGTACTTTTACAATCAGTAACTGTTACATTTGTTCACTTCCTGCTTTAATTTAATTTAATTTAATTTAATTTAATTTAATTTAATTTAATTTAATTTAATTTAATTTAATTTAATTTAATTTAATTTAATTTAATTTAATTTAATTTAATTTAATTTAATTTAATTTAATTTAATTTAATTTAATTTAATTTAATTTAATTTAATTTAATTTTAGCTAATTGGTTATTTTTAGCCTTATGCATTATTTTAGCTGTTTTAGAAGATGAACTATATCAGCAAGTTGAAGTATTTGTGATTTTAGAAATAAGGAGTTAGTATGTTCTAGTATGTAGGCGGCATTATGAATTATCTTTACTGGCCTTTTTTGCAGTACATTTAGCTATGTATACACATAGCTAATTTTGTGGTGTAGATGCCATTCTTCTAATTTATTTAAAATTAATAATGTTAACTTATATTCACTTCAGCTATAATTGTACTGAACATGTCTTTTCCACATTGCAATAAGTTCCATTTCCTGTTCTATGGTTAACATCATATTCCTACTCTGGGGGCCATCTGGTATTTTTACAATCAGTAACTGTTGCATTTGTTCACTTCCTGTTTTCCTAATTTAATTTAATTTAATTTCATTTCATTTCATTTCATTTCATTTCATTTCATCAGCAAGTTGAAGTATTTGTGATTTTAGAAATAAGGAGTTAGTATGTTCTCTGTAGGCGTCTTTTCCACATCGCAATAAGTTCCATTTCCTGTTCTATGGTTATCATCATATTCCTACTCTGGGGGCCATCTGGTATTTTTACAATCAGTAACTGTTACATTTGTTCACTTCCTGCTTTCCTAATTTAATTTAATTTAATTTAATTTAATTTAATTTAATTTAATTTAATTTAATTTAATTTAATTTAATTTAATTTAATTTAATTTAATTTAATTTAATTTAATTTAATTTAATTTAATTTAATTTAATTTAATTTAATTTAACTATATCAGCAAGTTGAAGTATTTGTGATTTTAGAAATAAGGAGTTAGTATGTTCTCTGTAGGTGTCTTTTCCACATCGCAATAAGTTCCATTTCCTGTTCTATGGTTATCATCATATTCCTACTTTGAAGGCCATAAAAAGCACAACAAAGCAAAACCAGGCAAAGTGTATTTACCAGTTTTATTAACATCTGGCAAATATTCAGGCACATTTTCCCGAATATTTGTGTTGTACTCCAAACTGTACGACTATTGGGGCATTTTTTGTCTTCACTCTCCAACCGATTCTTTCCCTCTCATCTTTTATCACACGGCACCACGTTTGATTTGAAAAGCAGAACCCGCCTGAAAGTAGCGATATGAATTTCATGACCACATCGTCAATCATTCATGTATTCATTCAGGAAGAGACAATCAAAGCAGCTTTATAACTCACACTCAAGAGGCTATGAGAGTATCTGGATGAAAAGCACTAATACATATTATATTATTTTCCATGTGAGTGTGCTTATTATACCTAATGAATAACAATGCTACTTAAGGCTTGTATTCAGTCGAAAGAGCATCCATTGACCTTGTTTTGCGGCAGGAAGTGCAAGGCCTCCTGTGGCGACAAGAACCAGGAATAAAAGCAATATTCATGCATCATAGCCTGTCATGTACATACATGTGTTTGCATGCATTACCATGGAAACAGATCTAAATGTGATGGGCCGGACATCCTTATTGGTGCTTTTCCATTAGAAAAAAGTCACATGTGTGTTGATGTAATTGCAATATATATATATATATGACAGTACAGTTAGTACAGTATGGCTGAAGGTTTATGATTTTAAAAATTTCAAACAGTCTCCGAACTTTAAAACCATAAAACCGATGAAGGATTTTAGGCCTTTTATTATTTATGAATCATATTTAAGTGGACATTTTAAATGGCTTGTATACAGGAGTACTATGCAGTCTTTCTTCATGTTTGACATTGGCAGTATTTACTGGAGGATTATACCACTATACACGGTAGAAGGGGGGGGTTAGCATGTTGGCGACACAGTCAGGAGATCGGTTGGATTTGCATATTTTCCCCCCCCGTGCATGCGTGGGTTTTCTCCGGGTACTCCGTTTTCCTCCCACATTCCAAAAAACATGCTAGGTTAATTAGCGACTCCAAATTGTCCATAGGTATGAATGTGAGTGTGAATGGTTGTTTGTCTATGTGTCCTGTGATTGGCTGGCTGGTGACCAGTCCAGTGTGTACACCACCTCTTGCCCGAAGACAGCTGGGATAGGCTCCAGCACCCCTGCGACACTCGTGAAAGAGTATTGTGCCACATCAAGCAGACAATACACTACCAATGTATGATGCAGAATATTAACCAACTACTCAAAAGACTCAGTAAGTGTTATGAATGTGAGTGTGAATGGTTGTTTGTCTATATGTGCGCTGTGATTGGCTGGCGACCAGTCCAGCGTGTACCCCGCCTCTCGCCTGAAGACAACTGGGATAGGCTCCAGCACCTCTGTGACTCTTTAAGTCTCCTTAGGCAGAGGGTTCAGTTATTTATTCCTCCCCGTTCTGTCATTGTTTGCATGCTATTATCATTAAAATATGAAAACCTACAAATGTTTGGGCGGTTGTAGTTAAATCAGACACTGTTTTTTTTCATGTGTGTGATTTTGACAAAGATCAGATCACATTTGTTGGTGATTTTATGCGGAAATGTGAGAAATTTCTAAAAGTTCGGATACTTTTTCATACCATTTATTCTTATTTATTGTACTACACTTTTATTGTCTTTGTGTGCTGTTCTGTTCTATTTATTCCTAGCTGTTCTTTCTTTGAACCACCGTATTGAATGTAACACACACACCATTTTATGCACAAATGACACTGTAAAGAAAACCCAGTTGCCGCTGCTGTTGTCATGACGACCTCCTGAACATCTCAAGGGTTACCGGGAAGTGTGTGTCTGCCTGTTGACAATGAACAGAGAGTGTTGTGTGTGTGTGTGTGTGTGTGTATATATATATATAATTGATCCATCATTCATAGCATGCATGCATTTGAGTACTCATCTACTGTATGGACACTTTGGCATCCTTCGCAAAGAGTCGGTTAGTCCTTTTGCTAGCAGATATGAGCTATGCATGCATACAAGTTGACTAATGGACCTGAATGGAATCCAAACACAGGAACTCACTACAGGTGATGAACGACTCCCAGTCCCAGGAGGATGTTGTGTCTCTGCTTATAGAGTCGGAAAGGAACCAGGAAGGAGTCTATGCATAAGCATAAATTAAAAGTTAGTTCACTGTCTTGTATGCAGAGCGTCAGCTGGCTAACAACATGGCTACCACCAGCAATAGCGCTCTTCCTCCTAGCGTGAGCGGGATCAGCAAAGAGCTCGCCGATCTGCGGCACCTTGTGCAGTTCCCCGAGGAGATCGCCTGCATCGTGACCGAGCAGGAGCAGCAGCTCTACCAACGGGTAGGAGGACACTTGCTAAAAACCGATCAATAGAGACTTAGTTTTTTTCTCGATTGTTTAAACACATTTTCTGAAAGGATGCCTCATATTCTCAGAACCCGACACACAAATCCAAAAATCACTCACACATTTCTGAAAACCCCTCAATTTTTTTTTTTTTGCAAAATATTTTTGAATTTTTGGTTGTTTTTTTCTTGACTCGGAACACAAAATTACACAGAAATATATTTTTTTATTTTTACAGAAAAACAATCTACGAAGTGTTCATCACAGCCAAAAATTGAATTAAGGGGTCAATTCTCCTGCAAAAAGATATATTTTTTTTTTGCAAAATATTTTAGAATTGTTTTTTGTTTTTTTGGTATTTTTTTTTGGACTCGGAACACAAAATTACACAGAAATATATTTTTTTATTTTTACAGAAAAACAATCTACAAAGTGTTCATCACAACCAAAAATTGAATTGAGGGGTCAATTCTCCTGCAAAAAGATATATTTTTTTTTTGCAAAATATTTTAGAATTGTTTTTTGTTTTTTTGGTATTTTTTTTTGACTCGGAACACAAAATTACACAGAAATATATATATATATATATATATATATATATATATATATATATATATATATATATATATTTTTTTTTTTTTTTTTTTTTTTTTTTTACAGAAAAACAATCTACAAAGTGTTCATCACAGCCAAAAATTTAATTGAGGGGTCAATTCTCCTGCAAAAAGATTTTTTTTTTTTTTGCAAAATATTTTAGAATTGTTTTTTTTTTTTTTTTTTTTGGACTCGGAACACAAAATTACACAGAAATATATTTTTTTATTTTTACAGAAAAACAATCTACAAAGTGTTCATCACAGCCAAAAATTGAATTGAGGGGTCAATTCTCCTGCAAAAAGATTTTTTATTTTTTTTGCAAAATATTTTAGAATTGTTTTTTGTTTTTTTGGTATTTTTTTGGACTCGGAACACAAAATTACACAGAAATATATTTTTTTATTTTTACAGAAAAACAATCTAAGAAGTGTTCATCACAGCCAAAAATTGAATTGAGGGGTCAATTCTCCTGCAAAAAGAATTTTTTTTTTTTTTTTTGCAAAATATTTTAGAATTGTTTTTTTTTGTATTTTTTTTTGACTCGGAACACAAAATTTATTTATTTGTTTTTTTGGTATTTTTTTTGAAATAATAATAATTATAAACAATCGAGAAAAAACTGTAATATCATCTTTCCTCTGCAAGGTATTTCCCCAGGACTACCTGTGTTTTCTGACCCGGGACTTGAGTATCCCCGAGAATCAAACCAGGCGCCACGCGAACCTTAAGGCCTCCCTTTCTGTGCCCAACATGCCGTCTGACACCGCCCAGCGCAGTAACGCCGTGGAGGACCTAGTGGCACGTTTCAATGAGGTGAGTCAGTTTCACGGAGAGCCAAGTGTATTTTTTGCCATGCCACACACTTCTGCTATACTTTAGACTTCAATGCTGTTTTTGTTATGCGTGTCATCTCACTTAATGGACTCATGGCTGAAGTACACACTGTGTACACTAGTGAGCACGTGCTCTTGCCGTGTCTGGCGAGTGATTTTTTTTTTTTTTTTAGAATAAACACTCTCGGAGGAAAGAAAGGACCGATTTTAAAGAATTATGTTACTTTGACATCAGCTGCGTTTCATTGAATGCATCAAGAAGGAAAAGACACATGGAAAAAAAATACACAATTCCAGATGTGTGCATTGTAGATGTCCATATATGGGCAAAAGAATGTGGGACTTTTTAATAACTCCCATTACCGAGAATTTGTAATGGTAATGGTTTTATTATATTTGAACATGCATCAGATTACAATTGAATGCATCACATAATCAGTTCACAGTTCCACATGTCCAAAAGGAGTAGGAAGAAGCAGAGCTTATTAAATCCTACCCCTCCATCTGGTACTTTTACAATCAGTAAATGTTACATTTGTTCACTTTTTGCTTTCCTAATATAATTAAAGTTTTTTTTTATTAATTTTAATTATTTTTTTAATTTTAATTTAATTTTTTCAATTTAATTTTTTTAATTTTAATTTTTTTAATTTAAATTTTTTTAATTTTAATTTTTTGTTATACTATAGATTAGTAGTATAGACTGCATAGTAGTATAGACTAACTAACTGCACACGAATCACACATTTGTTATGTAAATATGGTAATGGTTTTATTTCATTTGAACATGCATCAGATTACAATTGAATGCATCCCATAATCAGTTCACAGTTCCACATGTCCAAAAGGAGTAGGAAGAAGCAAAGCTTATTAAATCCTACCCCTCCATCTGGTACTTTTACAATCAGTAACATTTGTTCACTTCCTGTTTTCCTAATATAATTAAAGTTTTTTTTATTAATTTTAATTAATTTTTTGATTTTAATTTTATTTAATTTTACTTTTTTAATTGGAATATTTTTTAATTGTAATATTTTTTTATTATTTTTTTTGTTATACTATAGATTAGTAGTATAGACTGCATAGTAGTATAGATTATCCTCACGAGGGTCGCAGAGGGTGCTGGAGCCTATCCCAGCTGTCTTTGGGCGAGAGGCGGGGTACACCCTGGACTGGTGGCCAGCCAATCACAGGGCACATATAGACAAACAACCATTCACACTCACATTCATACCTATGGACAATTTGGAGTTGCTAATTAACCTAGCATGTTTTTGGAATGTGGGAGGAAACCGGAGTACCCGGAGAAAACCCACGCATGCACGGGGAGAACATGCAAACTCCACACAGAGATGGCCGAGGGTGGAATTGAACTTTGGTTTTCTAGCTGTGAGGCCTGAGCGCTAACCACTCCTCCACCGTGCAGCTTATAGTATTGTTGTTTTAAGTGTTGCAGTGTTGAGCCCTGAAAGACTCATGGTTGGAGTTTATCATCAGTGGTTACGTAATATGCATCAAGGAGAAGCTGACCCCCCCTAATACCACATGCACAGACGGCGACAGTAACATCAAAGTGGGGTGGTGGTGGTGGGGGGGGGGGGGGGGGTTATGTAGCTAATGCAAGCCGTGCCAGTCAATTCAATCTCCATGTGCACCCTTTCACTTTATGGAAGAGCCAACTTCTGTCTGATGCCTTCATCCGGGCTACTTCCCTAAAACCACATCCCAGTTGGTCGGAATGGTTTAGAGGGTGACAGTAACACTAGCCGGCTGGTGACAGGGCTTATCCTTATGTCATCACCGAAAAAAAAAAAGTACACACAAGTACTGTGTTTCACGCTGCAGAAGCTGGGAAGTTACATGTCGAGTGTGTCACGCTTCTCAGAAAGCACTCATAGCATTTTATCAAGACTTATGTAAACGCTATAACATGATCTTGTGTCGAGGCGACTTTCAGGAATACGTGTGAGACCCTCTAGCTCAAACCCGAACCGGAACCTGAAACTGAGTCATGATATATACATAAGGGTACTTTCACGTAATGCAATCCATTTCCAGGTGCAAAACTAAAGTACCCAAACTAACACTAGCTAATTCATATTCAATCCAGTTCAATTTGAAAATGAGTGACTCAAAACATAGGATTAGAACAATGGAGCTTCAGGTTGTGCAGGGGCGTCAATGTGGTGATGTTGCGATGGCATGACTTTACTCCATTACTGGAGGCTACCGTCTGTTTGGTAATGATTGTGTTTTGGTAATGGTAATGGTTTTATTTCATTTGAACATGCATCAGATTACAATTGAATGCATCACATAATCAGTTCACAGTTCCACATGTCCAAAAGGAGTAGGAAGAAGCAAAGCTTATTAAATCCTACCCCTCCATCTGGTACTTTTACAATCAGCAACTGTTACATTTGTTCACTTCCTGCTTTCTTAATATAATTAAAAATGTAATGTAATGTATTTTATTTTATTTTATTTTATTTTATTTTATTTTATTTCATTTCATTTCATTTCATTTCATTTCATTTCATTTCATTTCATTTCATTTCATTTCATTTCATTTCATTTCATTTCATTTTTCCAAAAGGAGTAGGAAGAAGCAAAGCTTATTAAATCCTACCCCTCCATCTGGTACTTTACAATTAGTAACTGTTACATTTGTTCACTTCCTGCTTTCCTAATATAATTAAAAATGTTATATATTGTTGTTAAATAAAATGTTAAATATTTCATTTTATTTTATTTGTCCAAAAGGAGTAGCAAGAAGCAAAGCTTATTAAATCCTACCACTCCATCTTGTACAATCAGTAACTGTTACATTTGTTCACTTCCTGTTTTCCTAATATAATTTAAGTTTTTATTTTATTTTATTTTATTTTTTTTTATTTATTTTATTAATTTTTATTATCTTTATTTTTTTAAATTATTTTTATTATTTATGTTTCGTCATGTACCGAAGTACAAGGTGATATGAGCATCCAATGACATAATGGGTACCATAGTAAGTGTCAATATAGTGATATATATATAGCACATCATGACTGGTTCAAGACTCTTTTTCATGCCAGTGGTGTCGAGTGCGTGTTGTCTTATATTTGCACATCTACATTGTTGATACAGGTGAGTTCATGGGTGACATGGCTGGTCCTGACTGCTAGTTCTATGGAAGAGAAAAGGGAAGTGTTCTCCCATCTGGTCCATGTGGCTAAGTGCTGTTGGAACATGGGGAACTATAATGGTGTCATGGAGTTCCTGGCAGGACTCAGGTAGGAACCATGATCCACATTGTTGTTGTTGCCTTGTCATTTAATGTACTAAGTGTTGTTTTGTTCTCTGACAGATCCCGCAAAGTGCTGAAGATGTGGCAGTTCATGGACCAGTCCGACATTGAGACCATGAGAAGCCTGAAGGACGCCATGGCACAGCATGAGTCCTCCTCGGAGTACAAGAAGGTTGTCACCAGAGCGCTGAATATCCCAGGATGCAAAGTGAGTGAATGCAATTGTTTTTATTTTTAGTAGGGCTGTCAAAGTTCTTTTCACGGCACAGTTTTTTAGAAACAAAATTAAAGTTCTTTTGGAGAAAGGAGGGATTCTGGTTCTACCATATCTTACTTATTGTGTGGAAATATGGGCTAATAACTAATCTTCACTCGCTAAATGTACTGCAAAAAAGGCCAGTAAGGATAATTCATAATGCCGCCTACAGAGAACATACTAACTCTTTATATGTAAAATCACAAATACTTCAACTTGCTGATATAGTTCATCTTCAAACAGCTAAAATAATGCATAAGGCTAAAAATAACCAATTAGCTAAAATTGAATTGAATTGAATTGAATTGAATTAAATTAAATTAAATTAAATTAAATTAAATTAAATTAAATTAAATTAAATTAAATTAAATTAAATTAAATTAAATTAAATTAAATTAAATTAAATTAAATTAAATTAAATTAAGAAAGCAGGAAGTGAACAAATGTAAAATAAATAATGTATAAGGCTAAAAATAACCAATTAGCTAAAAATGTCATAGCATAGCCATAGCATTTCAGTATGTGGAATCAAACTATGGAATGGATTGAGTAAGACAAATTAAATTAAATTAAATTAAACTAAACTAAACTAAACTAAACTAAACTAAACTAAACTAAACTAAACTAAACTAAACTAAACTAAACTAAATTAAATTAAATTAAATTAAATTAAATTAAATTAAATTAAATTAAATTAAATTAAATTAAATTATCCATTGCACTCCACTGTCCACTGTCAACTGTCAACTGTCAACTGTCAACTGTCAACTGTCCACTGTCCAATATCCAATCCACTCCACTCCACTCCACTCCACTCCACTCCACTCCACTTTCCAATCCAATCCACTCCACTCTCCAATCCAATTAAATTGTCATATCACCTCTTACTTCGGTACGGGACCAAAAAATTTAATTTAAAAAAACAACAACAAAAAACCCTTAAACTATATTAGGAAAGCAGGAAGTGAACAAATGTAACAGTTACTGATTGTAAAAGTACCAGATGGAGGGGTAGGATTTAATAAGCTTTGCTTCTTCCTACTCCTTTTGGACATGTGGAACTGTGAACTGATTATGTGATGCATTCAATTGTAATCTGATGCATGTTCAAATGAAATAAAACCATTACCAACCCCTTATCTCCAAACGTAGGTGGTACCTTTCTGTGGGGTGTTCCTGAAAGAGCTGAGCGACGCATTAGATGGCACCGCTAGCATCATCAGCCTCAAACCACCTGCGGATAACACAGAAGACACAATAGAGGTACACACCATTTTACACGATCAGTTATCAAATTCATAAATTACCTCCTTTTTTTTTTTAGTTTGTGTCCGACTACAGCGGACAGCATAGCTTCTTGTCTCGCGTTGGCCCAGACGGTCTTCATGTGCCGGAGAAAGAGACCACAGTCAACAACATCCTGCAGATTATCAGGTATGCTGCAAATTTGTTCAATAATATTATTAATATTATATATTAATTTAATATATTATACATTTAATAATACATTTAATTTAATATATTTAAATATATAATTTAATATTTTTATATCTTTATATATATAATTTAATATAAATTTTATATTTAATTTAATATATTATATTTTATATAATAAAATTAATATTGTTATATTATTATTATAATATTAATAATAATATTGAGCGTTAATAATATTATTAATATTATATATTAATTTACTATATATACATTTGATAATTTAATATATTTAAATATATAATTTAATATTTTTATATATTTATATATAGTTAATTTAATATTAATTTTATATTTAATTTAATTTAATATATTATATTTATATAATAAAACCAATATTATTATATTATTATTATATTATTAATAATAATATCGAGTGTTAATAATATTATTATTTATATTAATTTAATATATTATGAATTTAATAATTAATATTAATTTAATATATTTAACTATATAATTTAATATATTTATATATTTATAAATATTGAATTTAATTTAATATTAATTTTATATTTAATTTAATTATTTTTATTATGTAAAATATAATATATTGAATATTATTATATTATCATATTATTATTATATTATTGATAATAATATTGTGCGTTAATAATATTATTAACATTATATATTAATTTAATATATTATAAATTTAATAATTAATTTAATTTAATATATTTAAATATATAATTTAATATTTTTATATATTTAATTTAATTTATTATATTTTATATAATAAAATTAATATTAAATTATTAATAATATTATTAATGCTCGATTCGATTCCCGTCCTGCTTTTTCCAGATCGTGTAATCGCAGTTTGGAGGCGGAGGATCCCGATGAAGCGTCCACCTGCCCTCAGTCTTCTTGCGGACCGACTCCGACGTCCAGAAACAACTCCCTCCGGGACCGCTCCCGATATCAGTAAGTATTTAAAAATTACTACAATAGACATGGTATCTGTAAAGCTGATGGTGGAGTTTAAGTGCAAAAGTGTGCAAAAACAAAAAGATTGGATGACAGAATTGAGAGAATTCTTCCTATTAAATGCCTGGAAGTCTCTGCAGTTGAGTAAAACAGATCTTCCCAGCCGCTACATGAGAAAAATAAATTATCTTAGATTGACTTCAGGTTCCGGTCACAGTATAAATACATGCGGTTCTTCGGACTAAGGATTTGTACTTTGTTTGAGAGAGATGATGATGATGATCTGGTGTCAAAGAGGATAACAATAGCAGGTTGTCAGAACAGGAAGGAGGAAGGAGATCTGGTCCTTTTCAACGTCTCTTGATGGCACGGAGACGTTGACAACAGCAGGAATTTGGACGCAACGTAGCTTGGTGGTGTTTGTGTAAAGGAAACCTGGATTATCTTCTGTGCTTGCGGACTGTTTTTATTCTTTGACTCTTAAGATATTTTTTATGTTAAAATGGACTTATTATGCTTTTTTTCCCCACTTTTTTGACCTATAAATGTTGTTAAAATGATCCATTATCAGACCGTTGTGGAAATCCAGCTTGAATAGGTGCAGATTCTGGAAGATCTAGAGTTATTGTGTGTAGCTGCTCTATAGGAGTCCACAACTCAAGTCCATAACTCAAGTTTAAAAATAAACTTTGCTATGATTCCGATTTTCTACAAGAGAAGCTCTGATTCATATCAAGGTGGGGGCCTCAAACTAGTGTCCTGCGGGCCACATTTGGACCCTGAAACCCCTGCTCTAAGTTATTGTTTGATGTTAAAGGGGACCTATTATGCTTTTTCCATTTTTCTGACTTATAAATATTGTTAAAATGATCCATTATCTTATTCATAAGATAATTAAAGCAGACCGTTGTGGAAATCCAGCTTGAATAGGTGCAGATTCTGGAAGATCTAGAGTTATTGTGTGTAGCTGCTCTATAGGAGTCCACAACTCAAGTCCATAACTCGACCCGGTTATAATAATATGACTTTAAAGCAGGGGTCTCAAACTCAATTTACTTGGGGGCCACTGGAGCTAGGGTCTGGGTGAGACTGGGCCGCATCAGGTCCCGTCCCCCCCCCCCCCCCCCCCAAAAAAAAAAATGCATTTATTAAAAACAATTTTTTAAAAAAAATTTTGCTTTGGTTCCAATTTTCTACAAGAAAAGCTCTGATAAAACATTCCACTGTTCTCAAATATCTTAATTTTTATTTTTCTGCACAAAATAAGATGAAAAATAAATAAACAAATCAAGAATAAAGAAAATCAATCAGTCATAAATAAATATAATAATAATAATAAAACATCAAATAATAAAAACTTAAGAAACCACATATAGTTGGTGGGTAGACAAATTATTTTTTTCAGATTAAAATGAACAAAGCATTATTAGAGCCCTGTAGACATGACAAAACACGACTATAGTCACATTTATACTCCTTTTATTTACAACATATTGCGCAACTGCAGGGTCTTGAGACACATGCTAATTCGCAAACTAGAGAGCTAGCGACCTAAACGGTAGCCTTCAAGTTATTTCCTTTCAACTTAAATAGCCAAAAACTTACCACTTCCACACGGATAGGGAGGATAACTATTAACAGTTATTTAACCTTTAACATGAACATTAATCAAACGTAATAATTTTTTCTGGGTACATGATACCATACAGCATCCGTATCAAACTTGCGCGAAAAAATGAGCATAATAGGTCCCCTTTAAAGCACGGGATAACACTAAGTGGTCCTTCTGTTCTTTTTCCTGTCTCCCATTCCAGTTCCCAATCATTTAGGATGTCCCAAGAATCCAAAAATGTCTTGTAAGTTTGGTTTATGATTATGAAGTTTCAGAGTTTTTAACATTGGTGGCTAACATTGGTGCATGATGCGTTCTCAATCAGCTGCTGTTGTTGTCTCCACATTGCACTTTTTATGCAAAAATTACAATATTGCAACAGAAAAAGTCTGAAATTTTTCTCACGGAGTGTACCAGAGCCTATCCCAGCTGTCTTCGGGCAAGAGGCGGGGTACACCCTGGACTGGTCGCTAGCCAGCCAATCACAGGGCACATATAGACAAACAACCATTCACACTCACATTCATACCTATGGACAATTTGGAGTCGCTAATTAACCTAGCATGTTTTTGGAATGTGGGAGGAAACCGGAGTACCCAGTGAAAACCCGGCCAGAAATGGCCGAGGGTGGAATCGAACTCAGGTCTCCTAGCTGTGTGGCCTATGCGCTAACCACTCAGTCCATAATACAGTCATTAAGTTAAAAAAATTCATAAATTAATTAATTGATCGCTGTCTTGTGGTTGACTATAGCCTATTATTAGTCTAATCAAATACTGCAATACATTAAATACATTCATTCATTTTCTACCTCTTATCCTCATGAGGGATGCAGGGGTGCTGGAGCCTATCCCAGCTGTCTTCGGGGCAGGAGGCGGGGGTACACCATGGACTGGTCGCTAGCCAGCCAATCACAGGACACATAGACAAACAACCATTCACACTCACATTCATACCTATGGACAATTTGGAGTCGCTAATTAACCTAGCATGTTTTTGGAATGTGGGAGGAAACCGGAGTACCCGGAATAAAACCCACGCATGCACGGTGGGAATTGAACTCGGGTCACCTCGCTGTGAGGTCTGCACGCTAATTTTTGTTTTTTCTGCCTTTGTAATATTGACATATGCATGTATGTTTGTGTTGCTTCTTTTTCTGTACAAACAGGCTGGATGATAAGAGGGTTCACTCTGTGCATCGGACTCATTGGTTATATCATAGAATTAACTATGATAGTTAACTATACTATACTTCATAACTATGAAGTTTAAAAAAACAAAAAAAGTATATGAAGTATTGTTAAAAAGACAATTTAACAAGATACATACAAGATATATATGAGGCATTATGGAAATACTCCTATGTGAAGTATTTCTATAATGCCTCATATTAACTCTCAGTGTATAGACTGGTTATGTATCTCATCTCGTTTCATATTATCTACATACTGTATTGTATATAACTCTGTGTATAAAAACTGCTGATTTTTGTTAATACTTGGGTTGTTTATATTGTTTATCTTTCTATATTGTGTATTTTGTACTGCTTAACTGGCTCTGTACTCTTGCTGCTGTGCAATACAAATTTCCCCACTGAGGGACGAATAAAGGCATATCTTAATCTTAATTTTAATCTTAATCTTAATCTTAATATACAAGATATCCAAAATATACACATAGTATTGCACATGAGCATATGCAGGAGCAGATATATTAATTTTAGTGCAATGATCAATGGGTCATAGTGCAAATAATGACTGGTGTGTACAGATGAGTAGTACACAATACACATATGAATGTATTGTAATATTGCACATTTGCATTATGCTAATGACCGGACAATTTCAGTGGGTTTCTGGTTTATTTCTCCATTGTTTTTGACAATAACAAAAGTGATTAATAATAATAATAACCATAATCATAATAATACATTTTATGTGTTTTGCGCTTTTAAAAATACTCCAAGACACTTTACAGAAAAATTGAGTTGAATAAAAGCAAGTAAACAGTAAAATATACATTAAAATATTACATAATTTGTTGATACACAGTTAAAACAAGAGTAAAAATGGGGCACAGCAGTCAGATATAAAAAGTTGGGAAAGTCGGGGGCAAGCACCGAGTGAATGGGGGCAAAAAAGTTCCAGTGGGTGGTTGGGGGGGGGGGGGGGGGGGGCTCTGTCTCCCCAGTTTTATCAAGTCATTACATTTATTATCATGCAAGGCCTAAACTGAGATTTAATCTTGTTTAGTGGCAAATTGAAGTCTGGATTATTCCTCTGTGGTATCTTCAGGTTCATGGTCGGGGACTTATCCGACTCTGAAGGCGACCTCTCGTCGGAGCCTGCAGCTAACGAGACGGAGTTCCAAGGCACCGAGGAAACACATAAAGCGTTCTGCCATGGCACTGAGCTCATTCCCTGGTAGGACACAAGACGGGGAAAAAAATCAAATATGAACCTGACGTCAATCAAAATACAAAGACAACAATCTGACACATAATTATTATTATTTTTTTTAAAGGTACGTATTATCGCTACAACCAGATGTGCACCAGTTCCTGCTGCAAGGAGCCACGGTCATCCACTACGACCAGGACAGCCACTTAACGGCCCGTTGTTTGCTTAGACTCCAGCCTGACAACACCACTCTCACTTGGGGTAAATTGATCATTTCTAATTATCTATAAATTGATCACATATGAAGAGCTTGCAACCAAAAGGCGCTAAATCCATTCTGACTGATTTCGAGAAAATCAATGATTTTTAATTACACACATATCAATCTATTCGGTCATTAAGTCTACATTGCAAATGAAAGAGCTATCAATATAGGTCATAAAAATGCATGCTATAAAAATCCTGCACACACCATGTATTTTATATATTTTTTTTATTTATTTATTTTTTTTGATTTAGCGCCTTTTGGCTGAAATGATGGATTTAGCGCCTTTTGGCTGAAATGATGGATTTAGCGCCTTTTGGTTGAAATGATGAATTTAGCGCCTTTTGGCTGAAATTATGAATTTAGCGCCTTTTGGCTGAAATGATTGATTTAGCGCCTTTTGGTTGAAATGATGGATTTAGCGCCTTTTGGCTGAAATGATGGATTTAGCGCCTTTTGGCTGAAATTATGGATTTAGCGCCTTTTGGCTGAAATTATGGATTTAGCGCCTTTTGGCTGAAATTATGGATTTAGCGCCTTTTGGTTGAAATGATGGATTTAGCGCCTTTTGGTTGAAATGATGGATTTAGCGCCTTTTGGTTGCAAGCTCTTCATATGTCATAAACATAACAACAATAACATTTATTTCATGTTGCTAAATGACAGGTAAGCATCAATGTGGAGGCGTCGCACCACCGGGACCGGGTCAAGCAGTGGTAGCAGGACTTGCCGAGGGTCTTCTTGACCTTCTAGTGGTGAAGGTGCGTTGCCATGTGTTTAAATGTCCAATACGATGGTTTATGTGTGTCATAAACGAGACGACGGAGATCAATTTTGTGTGTTTGAACATGCAGGCCGTGTTCCTGGGTCACCAAGGGGTGGACGTCCATGCCGTGTGCTTGCAGAATAAACTAAGCCAGATGACGGTGGAAGAGAATGGTCTCAGTATCCTCTACGGGGTCAATACTACTGAGAACAGGTCTGGAACCTAGTACCTATATGGATACATTACTTCTCTTGTTCGTCCAATCAGAAGCCAGAATGCATTGTAGATGCATGCATGGGTTTGCAAACCAAAACGAAAATTTCCTCTGCTTTGGTGTGAAAGCAGGGGTCACCAACCTTTTTGAGGCCGTAAATAAGACACATAAATTTTTCTTCAA
Source organism: Doryrhamphus excisus (assembly GCF_030265055.1). Classification (NCBI taxonomy): domain Eukaryota; kingdom Metazoa; phylum Chordata; class Actinopteri; order Syngnathiformes; family Syngnathidae; genus Doryrhamphus; species Doryrhamphus excisus. The sequence goes on along the minus strand of NC_080487.1, from coordinate 10,782,805 downwards.
AATATGTAAAAAAAATAAAAATACGTAAAGAAAAATTCTTCCTCCCAATCAGTGTGGAAAATCAAATCTTATTTTATTTTATTTTAATTGATTTAATTTAATTTAATTTATGTGTGTCATAATTTAATTTATGTGTGTCAAATTTAATTTAATTTCATTTAATTTAACATTATGTGTGTCATAATTTAATTCATGTGTGTCTAATTTAATTTAATTTAATTTAATTTAATTTAATTTAATTTAATTTAATTTAATTTAATTTAATTTAATTTAATTTAATTTAATTTAATTTAATTTAATTTAATTTAATTTAATTTAATTTAATTTAATTTAATTTAATTTAATTTAATTTAATTTAAAATTATGTCTGTCATAATTTAATTTATGTGTGTCTAATTTAATTTTATTTAATTTTATTTAATTTTATTTAATTTTATTTAATTTTATTTAATTTTATTTAATTTTATTTAAACAAAAAATTCCTCTTCTTTGGTGTGAAAGCAGGGGTCACCAACCTTTTTGAGGCCGCAAATAAGACTCATAAATTTTTCTTCAAAATGCGTAAAAAAAATAAAAATACGTAAAGAAAAAAATTAAATTAAATTAAATTTAAACGAAAATTTCCTCTGCTTTGGTGTGAAAGCAGGGGTCACCAACCTTTTTGAGGCCGCAAATAAGACACATAAATCTTTCTTCAAAATACGTAAAAAAAAAAAAAATACGTAAAGAAAAATTCTTCCTCCCAATCAGTGTGGAAAATTTAAGTCCTTTTTCGCTTTTCAACATTTTTTTAAAAATATTTTTGTTTTAATTTTGGATGTTATTTTGGATCATTTTTAGAAGAGGCGGCACGGCGGTGTAGTGGTTAGCGCGCAGACTTCACAGCTAGGAGACCAGGGTTCAATTCCACCCTCGGCCATCTCTGTGTGGAGTTTGCATGTTCTCCCCGTGCATGCGTGGGTTTTCTCCGGGTACTCCGGTTTCCTCCCACATTCCAAAAACATGCTAGGTTAATTAGCATCTCCACATTGTCCATAGCTATGAATGTGAGTGTGAATGGTTGTTTGAAATTAAATTGAATTGAATTGAATTGAATTGAATTGAATTGAATTGAATTGAATTGAATTGAATTGAATTAAATTAAATTAAATTAAATGTTGTTTTATAATAATAATAATAATAAATTGTATTTGTATAGCGCTTTTCAGAGTACTCAAAGATGCTTTACAGTAGAGAAAAAAAAGAAATAAAAATAGAGTAGAGTAAAAACAGAGTAAACGATGCATTAAAATACAATATCCAAACATGTACTTCATATTTTTGTAATAACTTCCAACAGACTGCTGCACTTTGTCGCCCCCAACTACACCACACAAATGCTGTACAAGGGTCTGTCAGAGTTGGTGAACGCCACCAGGAAGCTGAAGAAATTTCCGGACCAAAGGCTGCAGTGGCTCAGGAGGCAATATGTCAGTCTTTATCAGGTAATGGTAATGGTAATGGTTTGATTTCATTTGAACATGCATCAGATTGCAATTGAATGCATCACATAATCAGTTCACAGTTCCACATGTCCAAAAGGAGTAGGAAGAAGCAAAGCTTATTAAATCCTACCCCTCCATCTGGTACTTTTACAATCAGTCACTGTTACATTTGTTCACTTCCTGCTTTCCTAATATAGTTTAATAAAAAAAAATATATATATATTTTAAATGTAATTTAAATGTTTACATTTTTACATTTTTTAAAATTAAATTAAATTAAATTAAATTAAATTATAAATTAAATTATAAATTAAATTATAAATCAAATGAAATTAAATGAAATTACATTAAATTACATTAAATTACATTTTTACATTTTTTTAAATTAAATTAAATTATAAATTAAATTATAAATTAAACTATAAATTAAATTATAAATTAAATTATAAATTAAATTATAAATTAAATTATAAATTAAATTATAAATTAAATTATAAATTAAATTATAAATTAAATTATAAATTAAATTATAAATTAAATTAAATTATAAATCAAATGAAATTAAATGAAATTAAATTACATTACATTACATTACATTACATTACATTACATTAAATTACATTAAATTACATTAAATTATTGTCATGTACCGAAGTACAAGGTGATATGACCATCCAATGACATAATATTTTTAGCTTATGCATTATTTTAGCTGTTTGGAGATGAACGATGTCGGCAAGTTGAAGGTATAACATATATATATTCATTCAATTATGCGTACATCAATCGAATATACTGTGTGTTTAATCCTATCTTTCTGTATGTGTATGTCTGCCAGGAGGAGGGTCGATACGAGGGGCCAACGCTACCTCAGGCTATTGAGCTATTTGGTGGGCGAAGGTGGAACATGGGAGCAAGTGGAGGTGAAAAGTCTGCAACCCCCAAAAACAGTCCTCTAGGCATCAGTGACAAGGCCAAAAAGAAGAAGAAGATTCTTGTCAGGGTTAGTATTTTAATATCCACACATAATATGAGTTATTTATTTAGCATATTAAACTGAATGTGGACACAGGGGGACAGCGGGGATGCCACTGATGATGAGATGGTGTCCAGGAAAACACGCAGCTGTAAGGAGGGCCTGTATCGGAACGGACCAGAGTCCGACAGCATCGACCAAGAGGATCCAGGTTTACTAATTAGAATGCGACTGATGTTTTTTGAAAAACGTCCATCAATCATGTTCATCTTCCATAGACGACAGCTTCCCGGGATCGTTGTCCCTGTCCTGTAAAGGAAGTCCAGGACTACTGGCCTCTTCGTCTTCTTCCTCCTCATCCTCCAGCATGGCAAGCTCCAACCAATCCCATCCACAATCTTCTCCAATCCTCTCAGGGACCTCCAAGGCGCAGCCAGGGTATGATCACAATAAATAAGCGTGATTTTAGGTTGGGTTTTATTGAAATTGGATATTTCTGCATTGAAGGGCGTGGAGCAGCAGGTCGTGGCACGGTCGTGGCAAAGGATGTTTCAAAGGCTTCCAGAACCTCATCATCTCTGACAGCACCATGAGCTTCGTCGAGTTTGTGGAGCTCTTCAAGTCATTCAGGTGGACATTTGTTGCATATTTTGTATCAACTGTAAAATATATTGCATCTGCTCCTAGCAATGTAAAAAGTACAGAATAACAAATATAAGAAATTTAATTTAATTTAATTTAATTTAATTTAATTTAATTTAATTTAATTTAATTTAATTTATGTAATTAAAATATAAATATAAGAGAAAAAAAAGACTGAAAAAGACTAGTCGTCTTATATTTGGGTCAATGCAATATACTGTATATGGGTCAATAGATATCTATATTAATGAAAGCTACAAAATTCCAGCAGAAATTTTTATGGGCATGCAACCACGCTGCCAAGCAATGCTGTGCATACATAACATGAGGAATTTACCAAAAAAGCAAACATGCTAACTGTTAGCATGCTAGCATCTAGCGAGAAGGCACTCTATAGCGAAAGTGTCAAGGTGGTCCTACAATATCCCTGCATCACGCCATGTCTATATTAGCCTTTTAGATGTGAGGAATACTACTAAAATGTTAACATGCTAATAGATATCATGCTAGCACCAAAAGTGCAGAGAAAACATTCCTACATCATGCCATGTGTATGTAGGCCTTTAAATAGGAGTAAAATAGCCAAAATTCCAACATGCTAACAGTTAGCATGGCAACACCTAGCAAGACAGCACTAAGTGGCGAAAGTGCCAAGGCAGTTCCGTAGTGTCCACACATCATGCCATTCATTTAGATATGCATAAAAAAGTCAAAATGATAACATGCTAACAGTTAGCATGGTGACACCTAGCAAGATAGCACTAAGTGGCGAAAGTGCTAAGGCGGTTCCGTAGTGTCCACACATCATGCCGTGTGTGTATTTTCATTTAGATATTCATAAAAAAGTCAAAATGATAAGATGCTAACAGTTAGCATGGCGACACCCAGCAAGACAGCACTAAGTGGCGAATGTGCCAAGGCGGTTCCGTCGTGTCCACACATCATGCCGTGTGTGTATTTCCATTTAGATATGCATAAAAAAGTCAAAATGATAACATGCTAACAGTTAGCATGGCGACACCTAGCAAGATAGCACTAAGTGGTGAAAGTGCTAAGGCCGTTCCGTAGTGTCCACACATCATGCCGTGTGTGTATTTTTGTTTAGATATGCATAAAAAGTCAAAATGATAACATGCTAACAGTTAGCATGAAGTGGCGAAAGTGCTAAGGCGGTTCCGTAGTGTCCACACATCATGCCGTGTGTGTATTTTAATTTAGATATGCATAAAAAAGTCAAAATGATAACAGGCTAACAGTTAGCATGGCGACACCTAGCACGACAGCACTAAGTGGCGAAAGTGCCAAGGCAGTTCCGTAGTGTCCACACATCATGCCGTGTGTGTATTTTCATTTAGATATGCATAAAAAAGTCAAAATGATAACATGCTAAAAGTTAGCATGGCGACACCTAGCAAGATAACACTAAGTGACGAAAGTGCCAAGACGGTTCCGTAGTGTCCACACATCATGCCGTGTGTATTTTCATTTAGATATGCATAAAAAAGTCAAAATGATAACATGCTAACAGTTAGCGTGGCGACACCTAGCAAGATAGCACTAAGTGGCGAAAGTGCTAAGGCGGTTCTGTAGTGTCCACACATCATGCCGTGTGTGTATTTTCATTTAGATATGCATAAAAAAGTCAAAGTGATAACATGCTAACAGTTAGCATGGCGACACCTAGCAAAATAGCACTAAGTGGTGAAAGTGCTAAGGCAGTTCTGTAGTGTCCACACATCATGCCGTGTGTGTATTTCCATTTAGATATGTATAAAAAGTCAAAATGATAACATGCTAACAGTTAGCATGGCGACACCTAGCAAGATAACACTAAGTGACGAAAGTGCCAAGGCGGTTCCGTAGTGTCCACACATCATGCCGTGTGTGTATTTTCATTTAGATATGCATAAAAAAGTCAAAATGCTAACAGTTAGCATGGTAGCATCTAGCACGAAAGCATCAAGTCCCAAAGTGTCCCTACATCATGCCACATGTGTATTTGCCTTTAGACATGAAAAAATTAGCTAACATGCTAACACATGTTGCCTTTGTAGCTGTCAGTGCGGGCCTGCATTGCAGTGCATGCCCATAATTAATACATTGAACAATAATTTTAATGTAATTACATGTCGACTATGTTTCCCCCCCCCAGTATTCGGAGCAGGAAGGACCTGAAGGAGCTTTTCGACACATACGCTGTCCCCTGTAGTCAATCCACTCCAGAGTTGACTCCTCTCTACACCAGCCTGAAGATTGATGACAGAGATGTGGGCCTTCAACCAGACCTTGGTACTGACCTTGGTACTGAAATAACGATCATCATAAACATCTACATTGTTCCTACATCTCCTTCCTTCCTCTCTAGACCTTCTAACCCGCAACGGCTCCGACTTGGATCTCTTCATCCGCACAAGACAGCAGATGTCCAACAACCAGAAGCAGATCTCCGATGCCATCGCGGCCGCCAGCATCGTGACCAACGGGACGGGCGTGGAGAGCGCGTCGCTGGGTGTGCTGGGTTTGGCCATACCTCAGCTCAATGACTTCCTGGTTAACTGCCAAAGGGAGCACCTGAGCTATGATGAAATTCTCAGGATTATACAGGTGAGTGATTATTGCGTAGGTAGACAAATTTTCCATAGTGCGCAGACCTCACAGCTAAGAGACCAGGGTTCAATTCCACCCTCGGCCATCTCTATGTGGAATTTGCATGTTCTCCCCGTGCATGTTTTCTCCGGGTATTCCGGTTTCCTCCCACATTCCAAAAACATGCTAGGTTATTTAGCGACTCCAAATTGTCCATAGGTATGAATGTGAGTGTGAATGGTTGTTTGTCTATATGTGCCCTATGATTGGCTGGCTGGCCACCAGTCCAGGGTGTACCCCGCCTCTCGCCCGAAGACAGCTGGGATAGGCTCCAGCACCCTTGTGAGGATAAGAGGTAGAAAATGAATGAATGTATTGCAGTATTTGATTTAACTAATAATATGCTATAGTCAACCACAAGACAGCGATCAATTAATTAATTTATGAATTTCTGAAACTTAATGACTGTATTATGGACTGAGTGGTTAGCGCGTAGGCCACACAGCTATGAGACCTGAGTTTGATTCCACCCTCGGCCATGTCTGGCCGGGTTTTCTCCGGGTACTCCGGTTTCCTCCCACATTCCAAAAACATGCTAGGTTAATTAGCGACTCCAAATTGTCCATAGGTATGAATGTGAGTGTGAATGGTTGTTTGTCTATATGTGCCCTGTGATTGGCTGGCTTCCATGTTTCCATGTATTTTTTAGAACCTCAGAGACTGTGGTAAACGGGATGTGTGCTATTAATCAGGAAGTCCCGGAGAAAAATGAATGGGATGAGGATGCAGGAAACCTCAAACAAAAGGAAGGAACGTTCTGATCAATAACACTCATGAACGGATTTATGTCGCAGACATTTGAGCCTTCATCAACCATGAGGCAGAACGGCTGGATGTCCTTTGAAGGCTTTGCAAGGTACAGTATTTTGTTTCAGTATCTGCACTCCAGAACGTCCTCAATGATGGACCTTCTCCTTTGACCAGGTACCTCATGGACAAAGAGAACTTTGCCTCCCGTAACGAGGAATCTCTGATGAACCCTGAGGAGCTCCAGTATCCTCTGTCCTACTACTTCATTGAATCTTCTCACAATACTTACCTGACTGGACACCAGCTCAAAGGAGAGTCATCTGTGGAGCTTTACAGTCAGGTCAGTGGATAAACAGAAGACATCTCCTACATTGGACCCACAGTACTTATATTTTGTTGTTACTGTCCTTTAAGGTCCTGCTCCAAGGATGTAGGAGTGTGGAATTGGACTGTTGGGATGGAGATGACGGCATGCCGGTCATCTATCATGGACACACCCTTACTACTAAAATACCGTTCAAGGTGAGGAAAGAAAAAGTAGCAGGTTACTGCTACTCAACTGGTGGCAGTTTTAGTTCAGAGCTCCCCTAATAGAGGATCTTTGTAACTTTTTGCAGTAGTTAGTTACTTGTTTGTACATTTATTGTTTGTTTGCTTATTTGTTTATTATTTTTTTCAAAAAACAAAAATACAAAAAAAACAAAAAATGACAAAATGTTTTTTAAAAAATTAAAAAAATATATATATATTTTTAATAATATAAGACATAAGACATATTTTCTGCCCACTGGTAAGCGCCTCATGGTGCGCTACGGGACGGGGTACTCTCGTAGCGACCGACCACGGGGAGATCGTCCCCAAACAAACTACAGGGCGGGGACCCGCAGGGCCCCTGCTTCTGGAGACCGGGGAAGGGGTCGGGCCTGGGGGAAGGACCGTCGTGCATTTCCCTCCTCCTCCTCAGCTAGAGGGGGAGGGGTGGCTACTGTTCTAACGCCTAACCCTAATTGCGTCCCCTTCCGGTGGTCACAGGAAGTCGGAAGTGGTCCCAAACGAAAGCCCGTGCCCACTTATGGGGGGGGGGGGGGGGGGGTTGTTCTTGGGAAAAACTCCATAGGACGTACCGTTCTCGAGTTATTCGCGGATGGTAGCAGCTACCAAAACAGTCTTCAACCCTAACCCTAATTGCGCCCCCTTCCGGTGGTCACAGGAAGTCGGAAGTGTTCCCAAACAAAAGCCTGTGCCCACTTATGGGGGACGGGGGGGTTGGCCTCGGGAAAAACTCCATAGGACGTACCGTTCTCGAGTTATTCGTGGATGGTAGCAGCTACCAAAGCCTCCTTCACCCCTATACCTAACCCTAGCCCCCTAACCCCCTAACCCTAATTGCGCCCCCTTCTGGTGGTCACAGGAAGTCGGAAGTGGTCCCAAACGAAAGCCTGTGCCCACTTTTGGCCTCGGGGGTGATCTCGGGAAAAACTCCATAGGACGTATCATTCTCAAGTTATTCACGGATGGTAGCAGCTACCAAAACCTCCTTCACCCCTATACCTAACCCTAGCCCCCTAACCCTAATTGCGCCCTAAAAGTCGGAAGCGGTCCCAAACGAAAGCCCGTGCCCAATATTGGGGGGGGGGGGTGACCTCGGGAAAAACTCAGTAGGACGTACTGTTCTCGAGTTATTCGCGGATGGTAGAAGCTCCCAAAACCTCCTTCACCCCTATACCTAACCCTAGCCCCCTAACCCCCTAACCCTAAAAGCTTGTTTCTAAAAACAAGTCATGTGATCGCAGGATGTGGTGGAAGCCATTAACCGGTCGGCGTTTGTCAACTCCGACATGCCAGTCATCCTGTCCATAGAGAACCACTGCTCCCTGCCGCAGCAACGCAACATGGCCAACATCTTTAAGGTAAGACCAGATATTAGTACTTAGTGTACACAATCTACAGGAACTTTTACTTTAGTCTCTGATGTTTTCCATGAGAAACTTTTCTTCCTTTGACCAGATGTTGGCATTTTATTTGGCATCGGTACAATCGCTCTAATCCTCAGTCTGTGTATTTTTTTATATACTTAGGAACACACACACACACACACACGTACTAGACAGATAGCGTATATGCTGGAATGTGTACACACTTTCATGTAGTTAAGCCCCCCCAGCGATCTGTTCCTCCCCCAGGGACTGATGTGATGGACATTGGACTTTTACATGGACTCTTGGGCTCACTTCAACTTGTTTATGTTCTACTTTATACAATCTTAAAATACATTTTGTCACTGTCCTGAATCTCCTCTTGAATAAAGTTATTATGGTTTGAATCTGCCTGTGGGATGGAAGACATACTAACTGTATGTATTCACCACAGATTGAATTAAACAGATTAATTAACAGATTAATTAATTAACAGATTGAAACAGAATTAATTCCTTAGAACATACACAATACCAACATATGAAAAAATTCTAAATATTAATGTATTAATATATATTACATATTATGAAAAATATAAAAATACATTTATTTAACATTTTCAGGAAAAAATATTTAATTCATATAACAGAATTAATTCCCATACATTTTCAAACATACACAAAACCAACATATGAATAAATTATAAATACATTGTAAATTATAATTTATAAATTATAAATTATATTATGAAAAATATAAAATACATTTTTTTTACATTTTCAGGAAAAAATATTTAATTCACAGAACTAACAGAATTAATTCCCATACATCTTAGAACATACACAAAACCAACATATGAATAAATTATATTAAGTAATATATAATATTGGCTGCACGGTGGTCAAGTGGCTAGCATGTTTTTGGAATGTGGGAGAAAACCCACGCATGCACGGGGAGAACATGCAAACTTCACACAGAGATGGCCGAGGGCGGAATTGAACCCTGGTCTCCTAGCTGTGAGGCCTGCGCGCTAACCACTCGACCACCGTGCAGCCTCATATCAAACTACTCATTCATTCATTTTCTACCTCTTATCCTTATAGGGGCGAGAGGCGGGGTACACCCTGGACTGGTGGCCAGCCAGCCAATCACAGGGCACATATAGACAAACAACCATTCACACTCACATTCATACCTATGGACAATTTGGAGTCGCTAATTAACCTAGCATGTTTTTGGGAATATGGGAGGAAACCCCATGCAAACTCCACACAGAGATGGCCGAGGGTGGAATTGAACCCTGGTCTCCTAGCTGTGAGGTCTGCACGCTAACCACTTTACCACCGTGCAACCCCCCGCCATGATGTACATTGTTGTCCCATTGACTTACTTGTTACTTACCGGGAAATCATTCCTTGTATACATACTGAAGAATTTACGGTGACCACAGTTTGACACTGGAACAGATGAATTAAGGTAACATGATTCAAACTGACTGTCTCAGACGGTGTTTGGGGAACGTCTCGTGACGCGCTTCCTGTTTGAGAGCGACTTCAGCGACGACCCTCACCTGCCATCGCCATTGCAGCTACGTGGGAGGATCCTGCTGAAGAACAAGAAGCTGAAAGCCCATCAGGCACCCGTGGACATACTCAAGCAGAAGGTGGAGCCTTTATTTTAATATATATATGACTTACATATCATATTTAATTAATTTTTGTGTTTTTTTTAGGCTCACCAGTTGGCCCACTTGCAGGCCCAGGCCAGCAACGGATCACCGGTGGGTTCCTCGCCTGGCAGCCATGCCAACGAGGAAGACGATGAGGACGAAGACGAGTACGACTATGACTACGAGTCTCTATCAGACGGTAAAAAAAAAAAAAGTGTTCTACTATTCCGTCCCCCCTTTGTGTTCATGATTGTGGTTTATTCCTTCCTTTTATGAGAATAATGTGTTATGAAACTCCCTTCCTGTCCGTCCTGTTTGATTTGCCCTCCACTCTAGCTGATGTCCTCAATGCCTCTACCGCCTCCTATGGGCTGGAAGGTAAAAAGCGTTCAGTGTGATTGTGTTCCCTTCTCATCCTTTTGCTGTGGTGGCAACAGTTCATCCATCCAACACTTTGTGGCTTCATTGTAGATATTGTAGGTATTGTAGATGTTGTAGATGTTGTAGATATTGTAGATGTTGTAGATGTTGTAGATATTGTAGATGTTGTAGATGTAGATGTTGTAGATATTGTGTCTTTGGTGTGCAGATTTGTGCAACTATCATTTATTCTTGTTTACCTGATACAATAGTTGAAATTAATTATGATATCATCATTACAACATAAGTATTGGATAGATATTGCCATGACTTACATTTACTTACTCACCATCTAAATAAAGTGATGGTTGTTTCCTCCCTTAGGTAGAAGCACAACAATAATATATATATAAGCATATGTATATATGCATATGTATGCATGTGTGTGTATATATGTATATATGCATATGTATGCATGCGTGTGTATATGTATGTTTATATGCATATGTATGTATGCATGTATATGTATGTATATATGCATATGTATGTATGTATATATGCATATGTATGTATGTATATATGCATATGTATGTATGTGTGTGTATATGTATATATGTATGTATGCGTGTATATATGTATATATGCATATGTATGTATGCGTGTGTATATATGTATGTATGCGTGTGTATAGTATATGCATATGTATGCATGCATATGTATGTATGCGTGTATATATGTATATATGCATATGTATGTATGCGTGTGTATAGTATATGCATATGTATGCATGCATGTGTATGTATGCGTGTGTATGTATGTGTATATATGCATATGTATGTATGTATGTGTGTATATATATATATGTGTGTGTGTGTGTATATGTATGTATGTATGTATATGTGTGTATATATGTATGTATGTATGTATATGTGTGTATATATGTATGTGTGTAGGTATATGTGTGTGTATATGTGTATGTATATATATATGTATGTATGTAGGTATATGTGTGTGTATATATGTATGTATATATATGTATGTATATATATATGTGTGTGTGTGTGTGTGTGTGTGTGTGTGTGTGTGTGTGTGTGTGTGTGTGTGTGTGTGTATATATATATAAAACAACTTGGGTGCAAGTTATTATATATAATAACATAAGTCCATCTTAATGAAATACGTATAATGCAAAGGTAATTTGTATCTCAAATGTTCTTGTTGTCATACATATGTTTAAAAATAAGTTACCACTTGTACTATTTATTAAAAAAAAACAAAAAACTTTGCGCCACTCAAGAAGCATATATTTCATTTATTCCATACATAGTTGTTGCTGAGGATGTGTTTATGTCTGTACTGCTATTCCCTATCTCCATATGGATGGACCCTCCACAAACACGTGAATGACTCTAAACATAACACTGTACTTTCAGGGGTTTTTATTGTGTGTGTATTTTAAGACGTACTGTGTATTATATGAATACCGTCCTCTTCTTCCTCCCCTTTTTGTTCCGTTTTTGTCCGTGACCTTCCCTCATTGGGGAAACAAAACAAAACCATCTGGTTTCTCAGGCCCTACGCTGCCCCCACACCAAACAACAGACCAGGGGAAACTACCCTGCCCCACTCCCAACGCTAAAGTCATATCCTGAGCTCCCCGTCGGAAAATCCGAGACCTTTTTGATAAATCCTCCACATAGTCTGGTCCTTATGTAGCCGTGGATGCTATATTATACTCCATAATCTCCACTTGGCTGTGGGACACTGTTTTCTCCTCCTATCAGTCTCCTCTTTTGTACACAGAAAATGTAAAAATGTTTTGTACTATGAAGTCCCCACTTTGCTAAAGCGCTGCCCTCAGTCTCGTCTTGAATAAAAATTGTTAAGATGTTTAGGTACATGGCAACACACACCAAATGTAGTGTTTGATGTTCCTTAGCTCTAAATGAAGTCTTACACTCGTCTAATTGATCTACATATGTATATAAGTACTGCAGTATTTATGCTATTAGGTGCAATGCCCCTCAGTCTCATCCTGGATAACATGTACTTTCTAAAACATGATTGGAGAAGTCAAAAATAAACATACTGTATAAGCTTAAGCTGTGGGGACCACAGGGTTTTGCTACAGTCTCTAGTTTGCTACAGTGCTCCATTTGTTCACTGCCCTCAGTCTCCTTTTGGATAAAATTTGTCTTTTAGTTAAAAAAAAAAACAACAACAAAAAACACTTGCTAAGATCAACTTTCTTGGCAGGTTACTATTATACTCCACAGTGTCCAGTCTGATGGCCCTCAGTCTCAACTTGAATAAAATATGTGGTTTAATTGTATTATTACAGTTAAATATTTTGCTATTATATTTTTATGTGATATATTTTAATAAACTTTCAGGGCAGGGTACTGTTATACTCCACAGTGTCCACTCTGATGGCCCTCAGTCTCAACTTGAATAAAATATGTGGTTTAATTGCATTATTACAGTTAAATATTTTGCTATTATATTTTTACGTGATTTAATTTTAATAAACTTTCAGGGCAGGGTACTATTATACTCCACAGTGTCCACTCTGGTGGCCCTCAGTCTCAACTTGAATAAAATATGTGGTTTAATTGTATTATTACAGTTAAATATTTTGCTATTATGTTTTTATGTGATTTATTTTAATAAACTTTCAGGGCAGGGTACTATTATACTCCACAGTGTCCACTCTTGTGGCCCTCAGTCTCAACTTGAATAAAATATGTGGTTTAATTGTATTATTACAGTTAAATATTTTACTATTATATTTTTATGTGATTTATTTTAATTAACTTTCAGTGCAGGGTACTGTTATACTCCACAGTGTCCACTCTGGTGGCCCTCAGTCTCAACTTGAATAAAATATGTTGCTATTATATAAATGAACCTTAAAAATGCATATTTAAGTGTGTTTTTCATACTTATTCCGCCCATAATATGCATGTATTATCATCATGGTGTTCCTGGCTAATACTACAATCTGTGTTATCAACATGTAGTATTATTTCTTTGAACGCTTATTTCTTGTGTACAGATAACCTGTTAGAGGACAAACCGGAAGGAAAGAACTCCACCGATAAAGAGGATCAGCCGGCGGACGAAGCGCCCAAGCTGAAGATGAAGAAGTCCGACAGCAGCACTCAGCAGAGCAAAGGAAAGGTTAGATGACTCACTGGTGACTCCATAATAATAATAATAATAATAATAATAATAATAATAATAATAATAATAATAATAAGAAGAAGAATAAGAAGAATAAGAAGAATAATAAGAATAATAAGAATAAGAAGAATAAGAAGAATAAGAAGAATAAGAAGAAGAAGAAGAAGAAGAATAAGAACTGCTACTACTGCTACTACTGCTACTACTGCTACTACTGCTACTACTGCTACTACTGCTACTACTGCTACTACTGCTACTACTGCTACTACTGCTACTACTGCTACTATTACTACTATTACTACTATTACTACTATTACTACTATTACTACTAATGATAATAATGATAACTACTAATAACTAATACTACTACTACTACTAATAATAATAATAATACTAATGCTACTACTGCTACTACTGCTAATACTAATAATACTAATACTAATAATACCAGTACTAACATATAATCATGTAATAAGTATGATTATATATTATTATATATATTATATATAATAATAATAATGATGATGATGATGATAATAATAATAATAAATTGTTGTTGTTGTTGTTGTTAACCTTGGGTGTCCTGAAAGGCACTTTGAAATAAAATGTATTGTAATTATAATATAATATAATATTATAATTCTAATTATACAACGTTATTAATGTGGGATTGGAAAGATAGTGTGCTGTCAAGGATGACACCCTGACTCTTGACCTGAGGTGGGGGGGGGGGGGGGACTAAGGAGCTGTCGATGAAGAGAGAGAAGGAGTCAACTTTATATAAGTTGGATTTGGTGCCAATGAGTAAGAATTCCGTTTTATTGCTGTTTAAGTTTCAGAAAGTTAGAGGTCAACCATGATTTTATTTCAGAGAGACACGAGGTGGGGGGGGTGGAGTTAGTTTTGGAAGAAACCATGACCTCCAAACAATGACACCCATTCATCTGTGTTGTAGGTGTTCGACATGGAGCTGGGCGAGGAGTTCTACGTCCCTCACAACAAGAAGGAGAGCCGTCAGATCGCACAGGAGCTGTCTGACCTCGTCATCTACTGTCAGGCTATTAAGTTCCCAGGTTAGCATACATATTTTTATGGAGTATGAACCCCCTTTTTTGCAGAATAGAAATGTCATTTATCAGCTTCAAACTGCATGGAAGAACCTGCCCTCACTGTCATGCAAGTGTAAAAATAATTAAATATTATTATACTAAATTATTGTTTATAATTATTATAAACAATAATTAAATATTAAATATGCGTTTGTGGTATACATTTAGTTTTTTCCTTCCACTTTTTACTTCCAACTTTTTTGTAGATTTGCATGACATGGATTTTAATGTATCTGTTTACTTGCTTTTATTCAACTCCATTTTTCTGTATTTTGAAAAGTGCTATAGAAATAAAATGTATTATTTTTTATTTTTGTTTTTGTTTTTGTTTTTGTTTTTATTTTTATTGTTTTTTATTATTATTAGTAGTAGGAGTAGTATTATTATTAGTATTATTATTAGTGTTAGTATTGACATTGACTGGCACTAAAATTCATAATAATAATTTTTATGCTCCCAACTATAAATTATTCCATAAAGGTGACTATTTATTCAACTCCAGTTTTCTGTATTTTGAAAAGTGCTATACAAATAAAATGTATTATTATTTTTATTTTTATTTATTTTTATTTTTATTTTTATTTTTATTTTTATTTTTATTTTTATTTTTATTTTTATTTTTATTTTTATTTTTATTTTTATTTTTATTTTTATTTTTATTTTTATTTTTATTTTTATTTTTATTTTTATTTTTATTTTTATTTTTATTTTTACTTTTATTTTTATTTTTTTTATCATTGTTTTTTATTTTTATTGTTTTTGTCATTGTTTTTTATTATTATTGTTTTTATCATTGTTTTTTATTATTATTATTACTAGTATTATTAGTATTATTATTAGTGTTAGTATTGACATTGACTGGCACTAAAATTCATAATAATAATTTTTATGCTCCCAACTATAAAATTATTCCATAAAGGTGACTATTGGAGTGTTATTTCATTTCTAGACAGCTCTAATAATGGTAAAAAAACATACTTAGAAAGTCATAATAATAATAATTTAGTCATCTGTATATGATTACCCTGAAAACATGGCATGTACTGTCCCTTTAAGAACCAAAATGGCCTCCAAATGTTCATGATCTGAATGAGTTCTGTTTCTTTGTGTGAACCCACACCAGGCTTGTCCACGCTGTCTCCAGGCGGCTCCGGTAGAGGGAAGGACCGTGGCAAATCCAGGAAGTCCATATTTGGCACTGCCCCCGCTCGCTGCGCCACAACGGGGGAGGTCTCGGTGCAGAACCGCCCCCCTGGGAGAGGTACGTTGTTATTTTAACATTAAACCGTGACCTCATACCGATTATTTCACTTCCTGTCCCAATACTTTTGTCTACATGACATATTAAAGGTGGTGGCGAGCGTCTAAGCTGGGAGGAGCATCATCAGCAGACATCAGCGGTGGCGACGACGACGCTCACCCCGCCCACGTCCCTGAGCGCCATTATCCGCACGCCGAAGTGCTACCACATCTCGTCCGTGAACGAGAACGCGGCCAAGCGTCTTTGCCGCCGATACTCGCTGAAGCTCATTCAGCACACGGCCAACCAGCTGCTCAGGACGTACCCGGCTGCCACCCGCATCGACTCCACCAACCCCAACCCCCTCCTCTTCTGGCTGCACGGCATCCAGCTGGTGGCCCTCAACTACCAGACGGATGGTGAGGACCATGTCAACACTTCATTCATTCATTGTCTGGTGCTGATGCTGGAGCCTATCCCAGCTGTCTTGGGGCGAGAGGCGGGGTACACCCTGGACTGGTGGCCAGCCAATCACAGGGCACATATAGACAAACAACCATTCACACTCTATGTGTATATGTATGTGTGTACATGTATGTATATATGCATATGTATGTATGCGTGTATATGTATGTGTATATGCATATGTATGTATGCGTGTATGTATGTATGTATGTATGCGTGTATGTGTATATGTATGCGTGTATATGTATGTATATATGCATATGTATGTATGTATGTATGTATGTATGTATGTATGTATGTATGTATGTATGTGTATATTATATATATGTATGTATGCATGTATATATGTGTGCATATATATGTATGTATGTATATATATATATATATATATATATATATATGTATGTATGTATATATATGTATATATGTATGTATGCATATATATGTATGTATGCATATATATGTATGTATGCATATATATGTATGTATGCATATATATATATATGTATGTATGTATGTATGCATATATATATGTATGTATGTATGCATATATATATATGTATGTATGTATGCATATGTATGTATGTATGTATGTATGTATGTATGTATGTATGTATGTATGTATGTATGCATATGTATGTATGTATGTATGTATGTATGCATATGTATGTATATATGTATGTATGCATATATATGTATGTATATATATGTATGTATATATGTATATATATGTATGTATATATGTATATGTATGTATGTATGTATTTATGCATATGTATGTATGTATTTATGCATATGTATGTATGTATGTATGTATGTATGTATGTATGCATATATATGTATGCATATGTATGTATGTATGCATATATATATGTATGCATATGTATGTATGTATGCATATATATGTATGTATGCATATGTATGTATGTATGCATATATATGTATGTATGTATAAATGTATATATATATATATATATATTCTAACCACTCGTCTGTCGTGCTCCCCTAGCACTACATTAGCACTTACATTATCATGATGCTTTCTTCTTTACAGATCTCTCCATGCACTTGAACGCAGCACTGTTTGAGGACAATGGCGGCTGCGGCTACGTCCTGAAGCCAGCTGTGCTGTGGGACCGCAGCTGTCCACTCTACCAGCAGTTCTGTCCCACGGAGAGAGACGTGGACAGAGGCAGCCCGGCCGTTTATTCCCTCACTGTGAGGACAAAATATTTATTATTATTATTATTAATATTATTATTATCATTATTATTGAATGCGTTCGTTGCCTTCATTATCAGCTTTTTTACACTCATAACATCATCCACGTGTCCTCAGATCGTGTCGGGTCAGAACGTGTGTCCCGCTAACGGCTCGGGCAGTCCCTGCGTGGAGGTGGACGTACTGGGCACGCCCGGCGACAGCTGCCATTTCCGCACCAAGCCCATCCACCGCAACACGCTCAACCCCATGTGGAGCGAGCGCTTCCACTTCGGCGTTCACTTCGAGGACCTCTGCTTCCTGCGCTTTACCGTGGTGGAGAATAACAGCTCTCAGACGACCGCTCAGAGGACTTTGCCCCTTAGGGCCCTCAAGCCTGGTGGGAAGCACATTGACCATTGTTATTTGTAATACATATTTAATATAAATATATATTTTCTTGCAGGTTATAGACACGTACAGTTGAGGACGCAACATAACGAATCCATGGAAGTGTCCACCTTGTTCATCTACAGCCGAAGAGTAGAAGAAACCCCAGCAGGGGGCACCGCTACTTCATCCCAGGTTAGATTATCATTCATCTTTTTATAATAATACAGAAATTATAACTAAAATTCCTCCTATTGTCCATGTAGATGTTCAATTCCGAGGAGAAACATGCAAGCCAAGATCATAAAGTAACCGTTCATGGAGCTCCTGGACCAGAACCTTTTACCGTGTTTTCCATCACTGAGCAAACCACCGTTAAACATCTACTAGATGCAGTCAGTAACCATAAATAAAATATTTGTATATATTAAAATCCATATTGACATAACTCTTGTTTACTCCTGTCAGATTGTACCATCAGAGTGCAATGACTACTTCCTGTACGAGGAGAAGCTTCCCTTAGCCAAGGAGCGTGGCGACTCCAAGCACTCTTCCCAACGCCGAACCCTGGCGGCTGAGGATGTGGTGGTTAAAGTGGTCTCGAGCTGGGACACGGAGGAAGGATACGTGGGAAAGATTGGTCTCCAATCCAGAGAAGAGGTAACGTTTCATGTGGCTGGGGTTTGGCTCCCTCTTGTGGTTTGATGTGTACATCACCTTATATAGCAAACAATGAGTACAGTAATCCCTTGTTTAGTAAGGTTAATTTGTTACAGACATGACCGAAATGAGTGAGTTTCCACAAAGTAGAATATAAAAAAAAAAATAATAATAATAAAAATGTAATATATAAAATATAAAAAATATCATAATAAATATAATAGAATATTATAAATATAATATAATAAAATATAAAATATATAATAAAATATTTTAATAGGAAACTTCTGGGGCCCCTGGTGAGTGTGTGTGAGGTTTCCACTCTTTTTTGACCAGAAAAGTGCATTAAAAGCAAGTTGAAAAAACTGAAAAAAACGACATAGTAACCCCTTACGTTTTTTTCAAAAATCACCAAATTCAAAATCTGGTATTTTATGCCATTTTTGGATGCTTCTGGGTCCCCTGGTGAGTGTGTGTGAGGTTTCCACTTTTATTTTTGTCAGAAAAGTGCTTTAAAAGCAAGTTGAAAAAAATGAAAAAAACGCCATACTAACCCCTTACGTTTTTTTTCAAAAATCAACGCCCTCAAACACTGGCGTTTTATGCGCTTTTTGGGTGCTCCTGGGGCCGCCCCTGTTGAGTGTGTGTGAGGTTTCCCTTGTTTTTTTTTTGTTTTTTTTACCAGAAAAGTGCATTAGAAGCAAGTAGAAAAAACAGAAAAAAACGACATACTAACCCCTTATGTTTTTTTTCAAAAATCAACGCCCTCAAACACTGGCGTTTAATGCGCTTTTTGGGTGCCTCTCGGCCCCCTGGTGAGTGTGTGTGAGGCTTCCGCTGTTTTTTTGACCAGAAAAGTGCATTTTCAGCAAGTTGAAAAAATGAAAAAAAAACGACATACTAACCCCTTACGTTTTTTTTTCAAAAATCAACGCCCTCAAACACTGGCGTTTTATGCGCTTTTTGGGTGCCTCTCGGCCCCCTGGTGAGTGTGTGTGAGGTTTCTGGTGTTTTTTTTGACCAGAAAAGTGCATTTTCAGCAAGTTGAAAAAATGAAAAAAAAACGACATACTAACCCCTTACGTTTTTTTTCAAAAATCAACGCCTTCAAACACTGGCGTTTTATCCCCTTTTAGGTACTTCTGGGCCCCCTGGTGAGTGTGTGTGAGGTTTCCGCTGTTTTTTTTGACCAGAAAAGTGCATTTTCAGCAAGTTGAAAAAATGGAAAAAAAACGACATACTAACCCCTTACGTTTTTTTTCAAAAATCAACGCCTTCAAACACTGGCGTTTAATGCGCTTTTTGGGTGCCTCTCGGCCCCCTGGTGAGTGTGTGTGAGGCTTCCGCTGTTTTTTTGACCAGAAAAGTGCATTTTCAGCAAGTTGAAAAAATGAAAAAAAACGACATACTAACCCCTTACGTTTTTTTCAAAAATCAACGCCCTCAAACACTGGCGTTTTATGCGCTTTTTGGGTGCCTCTCGGCCCCCTGGTGAGTGTGTGTGAGGTTTCTGGTGTTTTTTTGACCAGAAAAGTGCATTTTCAGCAAGTTGAAAAAATGAAAAAAAACGACATACTAACCCCTTACGTTTTTTTTCAAAAATCAACGCCCTCAAACACTGGCGTTTTATCCCCTTTTGGGTACTTCTGGGCCCCCTGGTGAGTGTGTGTGAGGTTTCTGGTGTTTTTTTGACCAGAAAAGTGCATTTTCAGCAAGTTGAAAAAATGAAAAAAAACGACATACTAACACTAACCCCTTACGTTTTTTTCAAAAATCAACGCCCTCAAACACTGGCGTTTTATGCGCTTTTTGGGTGCCTCTCGGCCCCCTGGTGAGTGTGTGTGAGGTTTCTGGTGTTTTTTTGACCAGAAAAGTGCATTTTCAGCAAGTTGAAAAAATGAAAAAAACGACACACTAACCCCTTACGTTTTTTTCAAAAATCAACGCCCTCAAACACTGGCGTTTTATGCACTTTTTGGGGGCCTCTCGGCCCCCTGGTGAGTATGTGTTACGTTTCTGCTGTTTTTTTGACCAGAAAAGTGCATTTTCAGCAAGTTGAAAAAATGAAAAAAAAACGACATACTAACCTCTTACGTTTTTTTTCAAAAATCAACGCCCTCAAACACTGCCGTTTTATCCCCTTTTGGGTACTTCTGGGCCCCCTGGTGAGTGTGTGTGAGGTTTCTGGTGTTTTTTTGACCAGAAAAGTGCATTTTCAGCAAGTTGAAAAAATGAAAAAAACGACATACTAACCCCTTACGTTTTTTTTTTAAAAATCAACGCCCTCAAACACTGGCGTTTTATCCCCTTTTGGGTACTTCTGGGTCCCCTGGTGAGTGTGTGTGAGGTTTCCGCTGTTTTTTTGACCAGAAAAGTGCATTTTCAGCAAGTTGAAAAAGTGAAAAAAAACGACATACTAACCCCTTACGTTTTTTTTCAAAAATCAACACCCTCAAACAGTGGCGTTTTATGTGCTTTTTGGGTGTCTCTCGGCCCCCTGGTGAGTGTGTGTGAGGCTTCTGGTGTTTTTTTTACCAGAAAAGTGCATTTTCAGCAAGTTGAAAAAATGAAAAAAAACGACATACTAACCCCTTACGTTTTTTTTCAAAAATCAACGCCCTCAAACACTGGCGTTTTATCCCCTTTTGGGTACTTCTGGGCCCCCTGGTGAGTGTGTGTGAGGTTTCCGCTGTTTTTTTTACCAGAAAAGTGCATTTTCAGCAAGT
This sequence comes from Doryrhamphus excisus, assembly GCF_030265055.1. Lineage (NCBI taxonomy): Eukaryota > Metazoa > Chordata > Actinopteri > Syngnathiformes > Syngnathidae > Doryrhamphus > Doryrhamphus excisus. The sequence goes on along the minus strand of NC_080487.1, from coordinate 10,761,389 downwards.
TGAAAAAATGAAAAAAACGACATGCTAACCCCTTACGTTTTTTTTCAAAAATAAACACCCTCAAACACTGGCGTTTTATGCGCTTTTTGGGTGTCTCTCGGCCCCCTGGTGAGTGTGTGTGAGGCTTCCGCTGTTTTTTTGACCAGAAAAGTGCATTTTCAGCAAGTTGAAAAAATGAAAAAAAAACGACATACTAACCCCTTACGTTTTTTTCAAAAATCAACGCCCTCAAACACTGGCGTTTTATCCCCTTTTGGGTACTTCTGGGCCCCCTGGTGAGTGTGTGTGAGGTTTCCGCTGTTTTTTTGACCAGAAAAGTGCATTTTCAGCAAGTTGAAGAAATGAAAAAAAACGACATACTAACCCCTTACGTTTTTTTTCAAAAATCAACGCCCTCAAACACTGGCGTTTTATCCCCTTTTGGGTACTTCTGGGCCCCCTGGTGAGTGTGTGTGAGGTTTCCGCTGTTTTTTTGACCAGAAAAGTGCATTTTCAGCAAGTTGAAAAAGTGAAAAAAAACGACATACTAACCCCTTATGTTTTTTTTCAAAAATCAACGCCCTCAAACACTGGCGTTTTATGCGCTTTTTGGGTGCCTCTCGGCCCCATGGTGAGTGTGTGTGAGGTTTCTGGTGTTTTTTTCACCAGAAACGTGCATTTTCAGCAAGTTGAAAAAATGAAAAAAAAACGACATACTAACCCCTTACGTTTTTTTTCAAAAATCAACGCCCTCAAACACTGGCGTTTTATCTCCTTTTGGGTACTTTTGGGCCCCCTGGTGAGTGTGTGTGAGGTTTCCGCTGTTTTTTTTACCAGAAAAGTGCATTTTCAGCAAGTTGAAAAAATGAAAAAAACGACATGCTAACCCCTTACGTTTTTTTCAAAAATAAACACCCTCAAACACTGGCGTTTTATGCGCTTTTTGGGTGTCTCTCGGCCCCCTGGTGAGTGTGTGTGAGGCTTCCGCTGTTTTTTTGACCAGAAAAGTGCATTTTCAGCAAGTTGAAAAAATGAAAAAAAAACGACATACTAACCCCTTACGTTTTTTTCAAAAATCAACGCCCTCAAACACTGGCGTTTTATCCCCTTTTGGGTACTTCTGGGCCCCCTGGTGAGTGTGTGTGAGGTTTCCGCTGTTTTTTTGACCAGAAAAGTGCATTTTCAGCAAGTTGAAAAAGTGAAAAAAAAACGACATACTAACCCCTTATGTTTTTTTTCAAAAATCAACGCCCTCAAACACTGGCGTTTTATGCGCTTTTTGGGTGCCTCTCGGCCCCATGGTGAGTGTGTGTGAGGTTTCTGGTGTTTTTTTCACCAGAAACGTGCATTTTCAGCAAGTTGAAAAAATGAAAAAAAACGACATACTAACCCCTTACGTTTTTTTTCAAAAATCAACGCCCTCAAACACTGGCGTTTTATCTCCTTTTGGGTACTTTTGGGCCCCCTGGTGAGTGTGTGTGAGGTTTCCGCTGTTTTTTTTTACCAGAAAAGTGCATTTTCAGCAAGTTGAAAAAATGAAAAAAAACGACTTGCTAACCCCTTACGTTTTTTTTCAAAAATCAACACCCTCAAACACTGGCGTTTTATGCGCTTTTTGGGTGTCTCTCGGCCCCCTGGTGAGTGTGTGTGAGGCTTCCGCTGTTTTTTTTACCAGAAAAGTGCATTTTCAGCAAGTTGAAAAAATGAAAAAAAACGACATACTAACCCCTTATGTTTTTTTTCAAAAATCAACGCCCTCAAACACTGGCGTTTTATCCCCTTTTGGGTGCCTCTCGGCCCCCTGGTGAGTGTGTGTGAGGTTTCTGGTGTTTTTTTGACCAGAAAAGTGCATTTTCAGCAAGATGAAAAAATGAAAAAAAACGACATACTAACCCCTTACGTTTTTTTTCAAAAATCAACGCCTTCAAACACTGGCGTTTTATCCCCTTTTGGGTACTTCTGGGCCCCCTGGTGAGTGTGTGTGAGGTTTCCGCTGTTTTTTTTTACCAGAAAAGTGCATTTTCAGCAAGTTGAAAAAATGAAAAAAAAACGACATACTAACCCCTTACGTTTTTTTCAAAAATCAACGCCCTCAAACACTGGCGTTTTATGTGCTTTTTGGGTGTCTCTCGGCCCCCTGGTGAGTATGTGTTACGTTTCTGGTGTTTTTTTGACCAGAAAAGTGCATTTTCAGCAAGTTGAAAAAATGAAAAAAAACGACATACTAACCCCTTACGTTTTTTTTCAAAAATCAACGCCCTCAAACACTGGCGTTTTATCCCCTTTTGGGTACTTTTGGGCCCCCTGGTGAGTGTGTGTGAGGTTTCCGCTGTTTTTTTGACCAGAAAAGTGCATTTTCAGCAAGTTGAAAAAATGAAAAAAAACGACATACTAATAACCCCTTACGTTTTTTTTTCAAAAATCAACACCCTCAAACAGTGGCGTTTTATGTGCTTTTTGGGTGTCTCTCGGCCCCCTGGTGAGTGTGTGTGAGGTTTCTGGTGTTTTTTTGACCAGAAAAGTGCATTTTCAGCAAGTTGAAAAAATGAAAAAAAAACGACATACTAACCCCTTACGTTTTTTTTAAAAAATCAACGCCCTCAAACACTGGTGTTTTATCCCCTTTTGGGTACTTCTGGGCCCCCTGGTGAGTGTGTGTGAGGTTTCCGCTGTTTTTTTGACCAGAAAAGTGCATTTTCAGCAAGTTGAAAAAATGAAAAAAAACGACATACTAACCCCTTACGTTTTTTTTTCAAAAATCAACACCCTCAAACAGTGGCGTTTTATGTGCTTTTTGGGTGTCTCTCGGCCCCCTGGTGAGTGTGTGTGAGGTTTCTGGTGTTTTTTTGACCAGAAAAGTGCATTTTCAGCAAGTTGAAAAAATGAAAAAAAAAACGACATACTAACCCCTTACGTTTTTTTTCAAAAATCAACGCCCTCAAACACTGGTGTTTTATCCCCTTTTGGGTACTTCTGGCCCCCCTGGTGAGTGTGTGTGAGGTTTCCGCTGTTTTTTTGACCAGAAAAGTGCATTTTCAGCAAGTTGAAAAAATGGAAAAAAAACGACATACTAACCCCTTACGTTTTTTTTCAAAAATCAACGCCCTCAAACACTGGCGTTTTATGCGCTTTTTGGGTGCTTCTGGGCCCCCTGGTGAGTGTGTGTGAGGTTTCCGCTGTTTTTTTTACCAGAAAAGTGCATTTTCAGCAAGTTGAAAAAATGAAAAAAAAAAACGACATACTAACCCCTTACATTTTTTTTCAAAAAGCAACGCCCTCAAGTGGCGTGAATGGGTACAAAACGGGGGCCCCAGAAGCATCTAAAATGTTATAAAATGCCAGTGTTTGCATTTGGTGATTTTTGACAAAAAACGTAAGGGGTTAGTATGTCGTTTTTTTTCATTTTTTCAACTTGCTGAAAAAGCACTTTTCTGGTAAAAAAAAAACAAGGGAAACCTCACACACACACTCAACAGGGGACCCAGGAGCACCCAAAAATGGCATAAAATGCCAAATTTTTTGGGTGTTGAAAATTATTTTTTGAAAAAAAACGTAAGGGGTTAGTATGTCGTTTATTTCAGTTTTTCAACTTTTTTCTAATGCATTTTTCTGGTTAAAAAAAAAAACAAGAAAAAACAAGGGAAACCTCACACACACTCACCAGGGGCCCAGGGGCAACCAAAACTGGCATAAAATGCCCAAATTTTCGGGTGTCAATTTTTGACAAAAAACGTAACGTCAGTTTTTTTCAACATGCTTCTAATGCACTTTTCTGGTAAAAAAAAAAAAACAGGGAAAACATGTTACATTTCTTGTAAAAAAAAAAAAAAAAAAAAACGGGAAAACCTCACAGACACTCAAAAGGGGCCCCAGAAGGATCCAAAAATCATGTCTTTTTTTTTTCAACTTACTTCTTATGCACTTTTCCTGGTCAAAAAAAAGATATGATTTTTGCCAAAAATCATGTCTTTTTTTTTCAACTTCTTATGCACTTTTCCTGGTCAAAAAAAATATGATTTTTGTCAAAAATCACCACTTTCAAACACTTGCATTTTATGCCATTTTTTGGGTGCTTCGGGGGCTCTGTATGTATGCATGTAAGTGTGCATGTATACATACATGTCAGGTCTAAGCACCTTCAACATTTTGAAACAGAAAAAGAAATGTTTAATACATTTTTTTGGGACATTTTAATTATTTTTTTTACACTTATACAGTTATTACGTTTACTCGCGAGGAGAACGGAATCGCACTCAGCCCCATAAGGTGAATAGGATTTTCTGCCCAATTGTGAAAGGCCATCTCTGTGCTTGCAGAATTTAAACGAGAACAACACGGTGGTGGAGGGTGAAGAGGAGGTGACAGACATCGTCGGAGGAGGAGCATCAGAGGAGGACATGTTCTTTGTCCAGGTCCATGAAGTGTCTCCTGAGCAGCCTCACACGGTCATCAAGGCTCCTCGCTACAGCTCAGCACAGGACATCATACAACAGGTTAGAAGACATGTTGAAATGTTCTGGAATGTTCTCAACACTCACCTCCTCTTTCTCGTACTCCTCGTCTTGTCACCAGACTCTCGCCAAGGCCAAGTACTCCTACAGCATCCTCTCCAATCCCAACTCCAGCGACTACGTCCTGATGGAGGAAGTGACCAAGGACGTCCCCTCCAAGAAGTCATCTGCCGCCAAGCCCGTGCAGCGAGTCCTTCTGGATCAGGAGTGCGTCTACCACGCTCAGAGTCGCTGGAGGGGGGCGGGAAAGTTCATTCTCAAATTGAAGGAACAGGTAGCGTGGCTTCATTAGTACTCTTAATAACATGTAGTACTAGTACTAGTACTAACTTACTGGACTCTGTTTACACAATTTTAAACAATGGGTCAATGTCTGCGTTGCTGATGAATAAAGTTGTCATATATATTTTTTTAAGCCTGCTTTGTGGATAGTTGTTTTTTTTTACAGACAGGAAGTGTTTGGACCAATCAGATTTCGGCTTAATTTGATATTAAATGTCAAATTACCACCTCCATACATCCTTTCATCCATTTTCAATACAGCTTAGGGTTACACATAAGCTGGAGCTTATTTTATTTTTATTTTTTGTTTTTTAATTTTACTTGTTTTCAATTAAGGTTACAGAAGTTAGGGTCAAATATTATTTGATTTTATTTTATTTATTGTTAATTTTTTTAATTATTTTATTATTATTAATTATTATTTTGTATATTTATTTTTTTGTATTTTTTGGTATGTATAGTTTTTTTTCAAATTCCATTTTATTTTGTATACAGCTTAGGGTTACACATAAGCTGGAACTTATTTTATTTTTATTTTATGTTTTTTAATTTTACTTGTTTTCAATTGGGTTAGAGACGTTAGGGTCAAATATTATTTTATTGTATATTATTTATTGTTAAATGTATTTAATTATTTTTCAATTATTTTAATATTATTGTTTTTATTAATTATTATTTTTTGTATATTTATTTAGTTTGTATTTTTTGGTATGTATAGTTTTTTTTTTCCAAATTCCATTTTATTTTGTATACAGCTTAGGGTTACACATAAGCTGGAACTTATTTTATTTTTATTTTATGTTTTTTAATTTTACTTGTTTTCAATTAGGCTTAGAGAATATTATTTTATTTTATATTATTTATTGTTACAATTTTTTATTTAAAATTATTTTTTTAATATTTTATTTTATTTTTTTTAATTACTTATTATTTTTCGTATATTTATTTTGTTTGTATTTTTTGGTATGTATAGTTTTTTTCCAAATTAAATAAATTCACTTTATTTTGTAGTACTATAATTCTATTTATTTATTGGGGTTTACACAGGTGGTTTTTCTAATATTACATAAGCTATGCTATAGAAAAATAATCATACATAAGTTCAAGTCAAAAGTTTTCGAAGAGTTAAATTTCTCTGTAGTAAAAACCAACATATTTAAGTGTTATGAATTTTTTTTTTGCATGAAATGACTTGCTCCTAAGGGTTTAGTCCTACAGTGTGTTCCCAACACTTTTTATGCAGATGGAGGAGGCAGGAAGTACCCGAAATTATTTGCACCAACCTCCATTTCTGCAGATTGAGGTCCCTAAAAACAGATCTTTTTGCATCATTTTGAAATATACATTATTTTTCAGTTTTGGGTAACATTGCCTTTTTTTGTAAATAAATAAGTGGAAAAAATGGTGGTGTTGTGTAAACATAAACGTACATACGGTAGCATGATGCTAAGGGTGCGGTCCCTTACCTGTGTTAGTCAAAGACATCATGATGTCGCTCTACCGTCATGGCTGCAGGTGGTGCGTGAGGACAAGAAGAAGATGATGTCCTTCGCCAGCGAGCTGAAGAAGCTGACCAGCCGCAGTCGTAGCCTGACGACGGGCGTGGGCGTGGTGGACGGTGCCGCCCACAGTAAGGAGGAGAGAGCTGCATGCTGCCTGGCTCTCACTGAACTGCACGAGTGAGCCCCCGGGTGTGATGTCTGTGCATGACGAGAGAGAGAGCGTGCAACGCAGGTTTGTTTTCAAATAATAATAATAATAATAATAATAATAATAATAATAACATGCTAGTGACGTAACGTAGGGAAAGGAAACACACGCATGGAGTGGGCTCGGAAAATTGACACAATGCTAACAAACATAATAAACATTCATTCATTTTTTAACGCTTTTTCCTTATGAGGGTCGCGGGGGTGCTGGAGCCTATCCCAGCTGTCTTCGGGCGAGAGTCGGGGTACACCCTGGACTGGTTGCCAGCCAGCCAATCACAGGGCACATATAGACAAACAACCATTCACACTCACATTCATACCTATGGACAATTTGGAGTCGCTAATTAACCTAGCATGTTTTTGGAATGTGGGAGGAAACCGGAGTACCCGCAGAAAACTGGGGAGAACATGCAAACGCCACAGAGATGCGGAATCAAACTCGGGTCTCCAAACTTCGTGGCCACGCGCTAACCACTCGCCCACCGTGCAGCCCCAGATCAAACTATTCATTCATTCATTTTCTACCATTTATCCTCATGAGGGTCACGGGGGTGCTGGAGCCTATCCCAGCTGTCTTCGGGCAGGAAGGCGGCGTACACCCTGGACTGGTCGCCAGCCAGCCAATCACAGGGCACATATAGTCAAACAACCATTCACACTCACATTCATACCTATGGACAATTTGGAGTCGCTAATTAACCTAGCATGTTTTTGGAATGTGGGAGGAAACCGGAATACCCGGAGAAAACCCACACATGCACGGGGAGAACATGCAAACTCCACACAGAGATGGCCGAGGGTGGAATTGAACTCGGGTCTCCTAGCTGTGAGGCCTGCGCGCTAACCACTCAACCACCGTGCTAAACTTAAACATTCATTTTCTACCGCTTATCCTCACGAGGGTCGCGGGGGGAGCTGGAGCCTATCCCAGCTGTCTTCGGGCGAGAGGCGGGGTACACCCTGGACTGGTGGCCAGCCAATCACAGGGCACATATAGACAAACAACCATTCACACTCACATTCATACCTACGGACAATTTGGAGTCGCTAATTAAGCTAGCATGTTTTTGGAATGTGGGAGGAAATCGGATGCAAACTCCACACAGAGGGTGGAATTGAACTCGGGTGTCCACGCTGTGAGGCCTGCGCGCTAACCACTCGTCCGCCGTGCCGAATTAATAAATTTATTATGAATTAATAAAAGTATTCTGATGTTTTATGTAATGTGTCAACAATGTGTTAAGTCTGAGCGGTCGCTGTGATGTGTTCAGGGTACCTGTCGGCTGCCACGGGGCTGAAGGCGTGGATGGCAGAGAGCAAAGCCGGGGCGGGACGTCTCCTGCACGTCTCTTCTTTCTCCACTAGAGGGCAGCATCGACCCGCCGACATCCCCTTGCCCCCAGTCAGTCCTCTGACGTGGAAGCTTCACCTCCTCAGGAACTGGAAGATACACAAATGACCAGAGAGGAGTTTGGCGTTAAACCTCGCCGGATACGTTTCCGACCCTTTCTTGATTGCTCACCGGTGTGTGTGTGTGGCTCCGCCTCTGGCTCCGCCTCTGACTCCGCCTCGCTGGTCCAACGTGTCGATAAGATGGAAAGATGGAACCAAGAAAGACAAGCTGGCTTGTAGACTTTCTGTTTAGTGTTCGGTGGTCCTGTAAGACGAACATTTAGGCACAAACTCTGGAAAAAAAAAAGCCTGTTATGGATCATAAACATAACACGTTTATTTGCCCTCAACTGTGTCTTGTGACTAGCAGACTAGCTGAGTAATAGCAATATAAGCCAGACGTAGAAGAAGGTTTATTTTCGGGCTAAATTCCTTCATTGAAATGCAGCCTGATGCTCTTCTAACTGTATTTTGCACATTTTATGTATTTTATTTGTCTTTGAAGAGGCTTGAATGTCATTGGATGATCTAAAAACATATTTACATAAACACTAGAGGATTGTTATTAAGGTTATTTATCAAATGGCTTTTTTGAAGCTTAAATAATAATTTGGAGCGCATGAGAAAATTGAAAGGAAAAAGTGACATGTTTTTGATTTTTTTTTAACTAGGGATGTCTGAAAATTATCGACCTGATATCATCATAAAATGTGATATCAATTTTTTGAAGCTTTTTTGAAGCTTCAATAATAATTTGGAGTGCATGAGAAAGTTGAAAGGAAAAAGTTACTTTTTTAAATATATTTTTACTGGTGATGTCCGATAATTATCGGCCTGATATCATCATAAAATGTCATATCGGTTGATATCAGATTTTTTGAAGCTTATATAATAATTTGGAGCGCATGAGAAAGTTGAAAGGAAAAAGTGACTTTTAATTTTTTTTTTTTTTACTAGGGATGTCCGATAATTATTGGCCTGATATCATCATAAAATATGATATCGGTTGATATCGGATTTTTTTGAAGTTTTTTTGAAGCTTAAATAATAATTTGGAGCACATGAGAAAGTTGAAAGGAAAAAGTGACTTTTTATTTTTTATTTTAATTTTTTTACTAGGGATGTCCGATAATTATCGGCCTGACATCATCATAAAATGTGATATCGGTTGATATCAGATTTTTTGAAGCTTTTTTGAAGCTTAAATAATAATTCGGAGTGCATGAGAAAGTTGAAACGAAAAAGTGACTTTTTTTGACACGGGATGTCTGATAACAATCAGCCTGATATCATCATAAAATGTGATATCGGTTGATATCGGATTTTTTAAAGCTTTTTTTGAAGCTGGAATAATAATTTGGAGCGCATGAGAAAGTTGAAAGGAAAAAGTCGCTTTTTTTTTTTACACAGGATGTCTGATAATAATCGGCCTGATATCATCATAAAATGTGATATCGGTTGATATCGTTATCTGATTTTTTTTTTTCCTGATCAAGAAAAACAATATTTTAAAAAATGCTGTATACAACATATACTGTTTGTGTTGGTTCCACCACAGGAGATATGTCATTTTACGCATATATCGGTATCAGAAATTTAGAGTAGGACAATGTTGTTTTTGGCAAAAATATCACTTAGTTTTTATGTTATTATGTTTAGTATATGGCACAACACAGCAGCAACACAACCAATGCTGTAATAGCCAGCATGAATAGCACAGATGACCTCATTGTAAACAAAGCGGCAAGTGTAACAGTTTCATCCTACAATCAGGAGGTTGCCTACAGCCACAGCTGTTAATGTTAATGTTTTGAAAGCTTACAGAAGCCGCGCGGTGAAACATCATCCTGTTTATTTCTTTAGACTTCAGCCTGGTTGATTCCTAGAAGATTGGATTTGAATGGCGCCGCATCTGCTTTAGACACACATGATTAGCTTCCTCATTAGGTTTTTATGACGCATTTACAACTTTTTGGCATTTCTAAGCAAGATGCTATGCTCCTGTAGATCATTAACACTAAATATGACATTAGCTCACATTCCATTTTCCGACAGGAAGTGCATTTAAATCAGCTTTATTGGGAGGACAACTGTTGTTTTGGGTAAAGAGGTTTTGTTTTCAAGATTAGATCATGTTCAAGTGATCGATTTATTGTCGGAATTGGAGCATTAAAAAAATAATAATGTAATAACCGACTGCGTATTACTCGTAATACAAAGAGGACATTGAATTGGTGGTAAGGGATCAGCTCTTAATTGTGGTGATAATGTGTTTAGGATCTTAAAAATACCGACGGTGCATTTGGTTGTTATTTATTGGAACGTTTAAAGCCCTGGTTGGCGTCTTAACTGTTCTAGATTGGATTTCTTGTTTGTAATTTATTTCAATATCGAGCTATATTCTGTATATATGTTGAGAAAGAAGATGATTTACTTTTCAGAGGACGTTTGAATCCTTGTGTAAAACTATGTTATTGTTGCTTTGAGAATTCCGAGGCTATTTGAAACAGTCCCAATTATATCCACTGACACTTTTGTTTGTGTTGTCTTCTTACTTGAATTTTTCAGCCGACGGACGATAACTGTGGATGTGTTGCATAGCGGAATAAAAACACTAAATATGAATTGTGTCTGGATGTTTGTATTTCAGCTGGTCTACCACATACCTACAGTACATGCTTGTTGCCATGGCGATTACCAAATATTTCCATAAAAATAAATCATATATTTTGTTGTCGAATTAGCCAAATTTTTAATCAGATTAATCATGGTTTTCAAATTAATTAATCATGATTATCACCACGTCGCAGTATGTCTGAATTATGCCCATTTCTACCAAAGATTAATTATTGGGCAGGATTATGTATATACCGTATTTTCTGGACTATAAGTCACACAAGGCCAAAAATGAATAATTAGGTGGAAATAAAAACATACATAGGTCGCACAAGGCCAAAAATGCATAATTAGGTGGAAATAAAAACATACATAGGTCGCACAAGGCCAAAAATGCATAATTAGGTAGAAAAAACATACATAACTCGCACTGGAGTATAAGTCGCACAAGGCCAAAAATGCATATGCAGGTAGACAAAACATACATAAGTCGCACTGGAGTATAAGTCGCACAAGGCCAAAAATGCATAATCAGGTAGAAAAAACATACATAAGTCGCACTGGAGTATAAGTCGCACAAGGCCAAAAATTGATAATTTGGTAGAAAAAACATACATAAGTCCCACTGGACTATAAGTCGCACAAGGCCAAAAACGCATAATTAGGTAGAAAAAACATACATAAGTCGCACTGGAGTATGTCGCACAAGGCGAAAAATGCATAATTAGGTAGGAAAAAAAAAATACATAAGTCACACTGAAGTATAAGTCGCACAAGGTCAAAAATGCATAATTTGGTGGAAAAAAACATACATAAGTTGCACTGGAGTATAAGTCACACAAAACCAAAAATGCATAATTAGGTGGAAAAAACATAAGTCGCACAAGGCCAAAAATGCATAAGCAGGTAGACAAAACATACATAAGTCGCACTGCAGTATAAGTCGCATAAGGTCAAAAATGCATAATTAGGTACAACAAATCCTAAGTCGCACAAGGCCAAAAATGCATAATTAGGTAAAAAAAACATACATAAGTCGCACTGGAGTATAAGTCGCACAAGGCCAAAAATGCATAATTAGTTCGAAAAAACATACATAAGTCGCACTGGAGTATGTCGCACAAGGCCAAAAATGCATAATTAGTTAGAAAAAACATACATAAGTCGCTCCGGAGTATAAGTCGCACAAGGCCAAAAATGCATAATGAAGTAGAAAAAACATACATAAGTCGCACTGGAGTATAAGTCGCACAAGGCCAAAAATGTATAATCAGGTAGAAAAAACATACATAAGTCGCACTGGCGTAAAAGTCGCACGAGGCCAAAAATGCATAATCAGGTAGAAAAAACATACATAAGTCGCACTGGAGTATAAGTTGCACAAGGCCAAAAAAATCATAATTACGCAGAAAAAACATACATAAGTCACACAAGGCCAAAAATGCATAATCAGATACAAAAAAAATACATAAGTTGCACTGGAGTATAAGTCGCACAAGGCCAAAAATGCATAATTAGGTAGAAAAAAAACATACATAAGTCGCACTGGAGTATAAGTCAGAACTACTTGACCAAAACAGACATTACGTCATCTTAGAAGGCAAGTTCTAACAATAAAAGAATAGAGAACAGGCTGAATAGATGTAAGATATGCTAACACAATGCTTATTCAGCTACACTAAAAATAAACATGAACACAAAAGGTGTCCATTGAAAAAAAGTGTGACGTATAGTCCAGAAATTACGGTATATTTCTATTAACAATGCAAAATTAACTGACAGTTTAAATCAAGTTAAGAGATGGCACACATGTCTGAAAATCTATTCACCTATTAACAGTAACATTATTTAATTCTCACCTGATGTCTGCTGGGATAGGCTCCAACATACCCACGTGACCCAAGTGAGGATACGAGGCGTAGAAAATGGATGGATGGTTCCTTTAAAAGCAGATTATATGAATCAGGCTTGGACTGTGTTATTATGAGTAATGAGGAGTTGCGTTCAATAGCACCACGTCATTTAAGATGAATTCACGTTTTGAGTGCATTGTCTGGGATGTAGTAAAATATACTTAGCATTAAGGGTTACAAAGTGAGTCACAAGAATGTACACTTATTGTTTTTTATTAGCATTTCTGTTTGTTTTCTTTTTGAAACCATAGTTACTTTTGGGTACCGATTAACGCGAAGGGCTACCAGTTTGATACACACCTCCGAAATAGCCAATTCAACTATTATTTTATTATGAATCAATAATGATATTCAACTAATCATAAAGCTACTGCTTTGCTTATAAAGCCAGCAGTTAGCAACATAAACACAAATGCACAGCAACACAACGCTAAACACACTGAAATAGCATGCTAGCGATATCAATTGATGGCAATGCTAACGAAGCTAACTTAGCTCAGCAGTTAGCGACCAGCTTTACGGCTGAATCCCAACACAACACACTCCGACATTAAACAATGCAAACAGCGTCTAACATTGAAGGAATGACAAATAACCAGGTTACTCACGTTGATAAGCACACGCTGTTAGTTGAACACCAAATGTTACGACATCTCTGTCACCTGTGCGGCTGCCCTGGTTGCATTCAGGTGTATTCCTGGTGCGTTTTAGTGTCGTAAATGGGAGTTGCGTTTAATCACACGTATTTTTTAAAAATATAATGTCATTTCAACTAGCAGGGAACGCATGTAAGTGGTGCTATTTGGACTGATGTATTTTTAGAACAAGCGATACCGTGTGGGTGACCCCTGATTTAGACCAACACATTCACTCATAGTAAGGACGTTGTTGTGATGGTCGGCATGTCCGTGAAAGCATCTCGAGAGCTGTTTACAAAGGAAGTGACGTAATTAGGGACGCGACTGTTTTCGAGTCGAAATACATAAATTGCGTTTAAATTGCACCGCTTTTGAAGTGTTCAGCTCAGAATAAAGTTATAAAAAGGCGACATAGTCAATGTGACTCTGTGGGGAGCTACACTGTGCCGCCATTTGTCGTCATAACAGAGAGCTGTTGCCTGCCATGATGATGCGCATGCGCATATTACGCAACAAACCAAAACAACAACAAAATGTAATTAATAAAATCAATTTGTTACTGTTATTGTATACATAGTATACATGTAAGACATTTTAAAACATAAATGAGCTTATTTTTGTTATTTATTAAAATAATAATGTTTACATTAATTCAGAGCCAGGCTAGTAAAGTGTCTGTTTAGCTTACTTACCACAAAGATATAAAATAAATGTTGTCTTACCTTTGGAGCATCGGAAGAAAAGAGGACAACATTTGCATATCAAAAAGTTATTGGTGGATGAAATATTTTATTTTTAGGTAAGGTTTGCCAGAAACCATTACAAAGACGGGCCAATTTGGAGGCAAAAAAGTGTTCCTGCATGTTTAAATGCAAGACGACCGGACTTATTTTCGGTTTTGGTGTGTTTTTGCAGACACGCCACTTGCTTAAAGGGTCATTTTTGTTCATCTGAGGACTGATTGATGACATGCTGATGAGTCAAACTGGGACCGGAGAGTCATAGTTTGGTCATGGGGATGTGGAGGTTGTTCCAGGGTCCCATCCAAAGCTCCTCCTGCTCCTCTTGTGTCCTCTCAATGGGACACTGGGGAAGATCCCTCATGACCAGGCCTTCGTCGGTATCGCTGTTACTGCCGTCCACCCTGGACTCTATTTCGCCGTCTCCCAGTTCCTGCCTCACCTCGGCGGTCCCCGTGTGCGGCTCGCCGTTGTTCTCTGAGTTAGCATCCGGCGGCTGCTCATGGACATCCGTGTTGATGTCGGCGGACATGTTGGATTGTCGAGTATCAAAGACGTTGACCGTCTTGTGGATGTCAGAGTTATTGAACGACGGCGTCGGGGGGCTCTTGAAGGTGTGCAGGGTTTTGGCTCCGCCCTCCGGTACAGTTCTAGGGCTGTTTAGGGGTATTTTCTCCTCCAACGTGGCTGCCATTTTGTCCAGTTTTTTAAAGTGCTTTGCCAACCGTGTGCTGAAGACCGGTGACGGGGGCTTGTTGTTTGGGGCGGCGGTTCGCCGAGTGCGGATGATGGAGCCGTTCTGGGCCACATAGAGGCCGCCGTTGACGTTGGTGTGGTTGTTAAGTGTGGAGGCGGTGGAGCGGCCGCGTTGGGGTTCTGGAACGCTGTCGTCACCCGTGGAGCTGGTCTCGTACTCGCGGTCCAATACCAGCTTGATGCGACGCTTGCGGCCGCCGTGCTGGAAAAAAAAGAGAAGACAAATCAAGACAAGAAGCAGTACTAGCATTTACGTATTAACCCAAATATAAGACGAACCCAGACTGTATTTGGAGCCACATTTTGGTTTGCGTGACCCAAAATTTCAGATCATATTTATATTGGGAAGAACTACTATGACTCTACAGTAATATATCTCAAATATGCAAAGTGGTATAATATAGTAAGAAAGATCCTGAATATAAGACGAACCTAGACTGTATTTGGAGCCACATTTTGGTTTGCGTGACCCAAAATTTCAGATAATTTTATATTGGGAAGAACTACTATCACTATACAGTAATATATCTCAAATATGGAAACTGGTAAAACATAATAAGAAAGATCCCGAATATAAGACGATCCAAGACTGTATTTGGAGCCGTATTTTGATTTTCATGACCCAAAATTTCAGATCATTTTTATACTAGGAAGAACTACTATCACTATACAGTAATATATCTCAAATATGCAAACTGGTATAACATAGTAAGAAGCATCCCGAATATAAGACGAACCTAGACTGTATTTGGAGCCACATTTTGGTTTGCGTGACCCAAAATTTCAGATCATTTTTATATTGGGAAGAACTACTATCACTATACAGTAATATATCTCAAATATGCAAACTGGTATAACATAGTAAGAAAGATCCCGAATATAAGACGATCCAAGACTGTATTTGGAGCTGTATTTTGGTTTGCATGACCCAAAATTTCAGATAATTTTATATTGGGAAGAATTACTATCACTATACAGTAATATATCTCAAATATACAAACTGGTATACCATAGTAAGAAAGATCCCAAATATAAGACGAACCTAGACTGCATTTGGAGCCACATTTTGGTTTGTATGACCCAAAATTTCAGATAATTCTTATATTGGGAAGAAATACTATCACTATACAGTAATATATCTGAAATATGCAAACTGGTATAACATAGTAAGAAAGATCCCGAATATAAGACGAACCTAGACTGTATTTGGAGCCACATTTTGGTTTGCATGACCCAAAATTTCAGATAATTTTTATATTGGGAAAAACTACTATCACTATACAGTAATATATCTCAAATATGCAAACTGAAATAACATAGTAAGAAAGATCCCGCATATAAGACGATCCTAGACTGTATTTGGAGCCACATTTTGGTTTGCATGACCCAAAATTTCACATCATTTTTATATTGGGAAGAATTACTATCACTATACAGTAATATATCTCAAATATACAAACTGGTATACCATAGTAAGAAGGATACCGAATATAAGACGAACCTAGACTGTATTTGGAGCCACATTTTGGTTTGCATGACCCAATATTTCAGATCATTTTTATATTGGGAAGAAATACTATCACTATACAGTAATATATCTCAAATATGCAAACTGGTATACCATAGTAAGAAAGATCCCGAATATAAGACGAACCTAGACTGTATTTGGAGCCACATTTTGGTTTGCGTGATCCAAAATTTCAGATAATTTTATATTGGGAAGAACTACTATCACTGTACAGTAATATATCTCAAATATGCAAACTGGTATAACATAGTAAGAAAGATCCCGAATATAAGACGAACCCAGACTGCATTTGGAGCCACATTTTGGTTTGCATGACCCAAAATTTCAGATCATTTTTATATTGGGAAGAATTACTATCACTATACAGTAATATATCTCAAATATACAAACTGGTATACCATAGTAAGCAAGATCCCGAATATAAGACGAACCTAGACTGTATTTGGAGCCACATTTTGGTTTGTATGACCCAAAATTTCAGATAATTCTTATATTGGGAAGAAATACTATCACTATACAGTAATACATCTCAAATATGCAAACTGGTATAACATAGTAAGAAAGATCCCGCATATAAGACGATCCTGTATTTGGAGCCACATTTTGGTTTGCATGACCCAAAATTTCAGATCATTTTTATATTGGGAAAAACTATACAGTAATATAACTCAAATATGCAAACTGGAATAACATAGTAAGAAGGATCCTGAATATAAGACGAACCTAGACTGTATTTGGAGCCACATTTTGGTTTGCATGACCCAAAATTTCAGATCATTTTTATATTAGGAAAAACTATACAGTAGTATATCTCAAATATGCAAACTGGTATAACATAGTAAGAAAGATCCCGAATATAAGACGACATGCTTGTTTCATACTTATTACAAAAGTCTTATATTGGGCTCAATATCGTAATTGTTGAATGACTAGGATTATTCATAAAAAGCATAGTTTTTCATGAATATATCCCACACACAGCACACAACACAGGAAACGGAAAAAACTAGCCAAGAAGGAAAGAGAAGCTTCTGAAAGCAAAGGTTCGATTCCACCAAGCATCGGTTCCAATGGTAGAAAAAAACACAAGCAAGATCAGGGTTCTTGGTGGAAACGCGGTTTAAGACGGGCAAAGAACCCATCAAGAAACACCACACCCAAAGTCTTACTTATTGGGAAAGATCTACATCTCCACGGACAAGATGGTGGAGGTGGACTGAGGCCTCAAACGTCTTCCTCATCCTGTTCGGTCATGTGACAATTATCCTCGTCAGTGTCCTCCACAATGGGGGACAAGTCGTCAGTCTGCGGTGGCGAGCCCTTGTTTTTGTCGTGATATGTTTTAGTCTTGGAATCTTTGCCTTTTCCGTGTCTCTTGGAAGTCCGTCTACATCTTTCCCAAACATCATCGCTCTCCGATGCAGACTCCCTCCCAGAAACAGACCCATCCTGGCTCATCGACGGGGTTTCCGTGTCCGATTCAGTCTCCTCACGTTCTGTGGACATGCTGGACGAGCTGGGAATAGTGGAGTCAGAATCTCGACTTTCCGAATAGTGCCGCTCGTGGAATTTCGTTCGGCATCCCTGTGAGGAGCCGCCGTCTCCTCGGAATTGCCGCCCCAATCCATGTCTTCCTGACACTAAAGCAGAAATACTCATATCTCCTATAGAACCATACATTTTCCGACCGACTTCTCTATCGCCCCACACTTGGCCGCCCAACCTGGCGGGGCCCTGGTGCATCCCGGCGAGGGGGATGACTCCGTAGGTCCTGTTCGGCTTTTGTTTCAGTGGCACCCCCTGCAAAATATTCCTGTCCATATGTGGACCTCCGTTGGAGACCAAACCGTTCCTCATCATGTTGGTTCTAACAAGGTTGGTTTCCATTTCTCCTCGAGTCCTCCATCTTTTGGTTTCTTCCTGCCTCGCTACGTCTCTGTCTAAAACCTTTCCAGCATCTTCTGATGGTTCGATTCGGGCTTTATTCCAAGGTGGGTGGATGGCCGGGGGCCGGCCGGGGGTTCTATCAGCAGAGGGCAGCATCGCACTCATGAAAGCCTTCAACTTGGCTACAGCGCCCAAACCGGTAGGTTTTGAGTTTTGTTCCGTCGCCACTGGTGCCACACCGTTGGGCGGCTGTGGTTTATCACTTTTCGGGGGGATGTGGTGAGATGGGGGACGCATCCGGCGGTTGGCAGGGTGCGGCGGCAATGCGCCTCCTTGAATGTGTCTTCTCACCTATTGTCATGGAGGCATCATACCCAACATCCAGAAGAAATATTTTAGCACAGGAAAAAAAACAGTTCTGTAGTGTGTTTGGTAATTATTATGGTGTAGTTATTAATATTATTATTATTCATTCATTCATTTTATACCGCTTTTCCTCACAAGGGTCGCAGGGGGTGCTGGAGCCTATCCCAGCTGTCTTCGGGCAAGAGGCGGGGTACACCCTGGACTGGTGGCCAGCCAGCCAATCACAGGGCACATTAGACAAACAACCATTCACACTCACATTCATACCTATGGACAATTTGGAGTCGCCAATTAACCTAGCATGTTTTTGGAATGTGGGAGGAAACCGGAGTACCCGGAGAAAACCCACGCATGCACGGGGAGAACATGCAAACTCCACACAGAGATGGCAGAGGGTGGAATTGAACCCTGGTCTCCTAGCTGTGAGGTCTGCGCGCTAACCACTAGACCTATGATGATGATGAAGTTGTTGTTGTTGTTGTTGTTATTATTATTATTATTATTATTATTGTCATTATCATTATTATTATTATTATTATTATTATTATTATATTATTATTATTATTATTATTATTATTATTATTATTATTATTATTATTATTATTATTATTATCATCATTATAATTATTATTGTCATTATCATCATTGTCATTATCATCATTATCATTATTATTATTGTCATTATTATTATTATTATTATTGTCATTATTATTATTGTCATTACCATCATTATCATTATTATTATTATCATTATTATTATTATTGTCATTATCATTGTTATTATCATCATTATGACCCTTATTATTATTATTTTAATTATTATTATTGTCATTATTATTATTATTATTGTCATTATTATTATCATTATTATTATTATTATTATTATTGTCGTTATTATTATTATTATTATTATTGTCGTTATTATTATTATTATTATATTATTATTGTCATTATCATTATTATTATTATTATTATTATTATTATTATTATTATTATTGTCATAATCATTATTACCATTATTATCATTATTATTATTATTATTATTATTATTATTATTATTATTATTATTATTATTATTATTAGTAGTAGTAGTAGTAGTAGTAGTAGTAGTAGTAGTAGTAGTAGTAGTAGTAGTAGTCGTATTATTAGTATTATCATTAGTATTATTATTATTGTCATTATTATTATTATCATCATCATCATCATCATCATTATTATTATTATTATTATTATTATTATTGATTTTGCATTTTGCTTTGGTGTTATTATTATTATTTGGTGTGTGTGTGTACAATTATTATGTGCTCCAATTAGTGATCCAAATGACATGTTCAATGGTGCAGAAGCGTGTACACGGGGTCATGACGTTGAAGCTGACTGAATGCAAATAATGAAGCTGTAGTTTCCCGTAGCTCACCTCGCCGTCGGACTCCTGCGGGCTATAGTAGTAGCTGCCGTCATCGTCGACAACAACCTCTCCATATTCATCGTAGAGGCCGGAGGGTGAGATCAACTTCCTGCGACTGCCGTACTGAGGAAGGTCATATCTGTAGATGAGATGGACACAAAGCATCAATACGAGTCGGAAAGAAGTCTCGTTTTTGTTGTCACAATGTCGTCGAGGCCTTTTGTTGCCGCGAAGACCAATCGATGGTGAAGACTAGAGAAATGGACTTAACAAAAAAAAAAAAAAGATTATCTGGAGTCACATAAAGCACCGGTGTGTGAGAAACACCATTTTAATTACAAAAGGAGTATTTTCTAGCCAGCAGGCATTTTGTTTATATAAAAAAAAACTATTAGAATTGATTTTTTTAAAGTTTTGCTCTACTTCCATGAGCACAGCCTCCTTATGAAAGCCAAAACCCCATCATTTCACGTTTCACCTCGATGGACCCCCACGCCCCCCCCCACACAAACCCACCCTGCAGCTATCAACATGGACAGCCTATATGTGGTGCCTGTCAGAGTAAAGTTCAAACATCAACCCTTTGAGTCCTTTTTTTCAAGCCATTTTGTTTGTTTGTGTTCGTTTGTCTTCTCTTCGTTAAATTAGCGTACAATAGTAAATCGACGCAAAAAGCAACACATTTGATCCTCACATCGAAACATGTCCCATTAAAAAAAAAATGTCATATTTAATATGAATTTTGCCCATCATTCACAATCGTTTTGCCAAACATGAGCACATATTTCTTTCACTTTCCTGTGCATCCGACATATAAGCTAGATAGCAACGGAAATACCTATTTTGACGCAAAAGCACGCAAATTTTTTCCCATTTACATACCTGACTTGTATATTAACCAAGCCTAAATAATAATAATAATAATAATAATAATAATAATAATAATAATAATAATAATAATAATAATAATAATTGTTGAGACTAGCAGGCAGCGACGTGTCGTGTTAGTCCACCAGATAAATATAGTTTTTCATGTTAGCTGCTACAATAATAACAACAATAATTATTAATAATAATAATTTGTATTATTTTTTATTATTACATTAATAATAATAATAATAATAATAATAATAATAATAATAATAATAATAATAATAATAATAATAATAATAATAATAATAATAATAATAATAATAATAATAATAATAATAGTAATAGTATTATCATAATATAATAGTAATAGTATTATTATTATATTATTATATTATATTATTATTATATAGGTAGAAAATGAATGAATTATTATTATTATTATTATTATTATTATTATTATTATTATTATTATTATTATTATTATTATTATTATTATTATTATTATTATATTAATATGTGGTTATTTTTAGTTATAGTAATTATTATTATTATTACTATTATTATTATATTAATATGTGGTTATTTTTAATTATAGTAATTATTATTATTATTATTATTATTATTATTATTATTATTATTATTATTATTATTATTATTATTATTCATCATCCATTCATTTTCTACCGCTTTTCCTCACGAGGGTCGCGGGGGGTGCTGGAGCCTATCCCAGCTGTCTTCGGGCGTAAGGCGGGGTACACCCTAGACTGGTCGCCAGCCAATCACAGGGCACATATAGACAAACAACCATTCACACTCACGTTCATACCTATGGACAATTTGGAGTGGCTAATTAACCTAGCATGTTTTTGGAATGTGGGAGGAAACCGGAGTACCCGGAGAAAACCCACGCATGCACGGGGAGAACATGCAAACTCCACACAGAGATGCCCGAGGGTGGGATTGAACCCTGGTCTCCGAGCTGTGAGGTCTGCGCGCTAACCCCTAGACCACCGTGCCGCCCTATTATTATTATTATTATTATTATTATTGTAGTGTTAATATGTGTCGTGTTAGTCCACCAGATGAATATAGTTTTTCATGTTAGCTGCTACAATAATAATAATAATAACAACAACAACAACAACAACAACAACAACAACAACAACAACAACAGCAATAATAATAATAATAATAATAATAATAATAATAATAATAATAATAATAATAATAATGATAATAATAATAATAATAATAATAATAATAATAATAATAATAATAATAATAATAATAATAATAATAATAATAATAATAATAATAATAATAATAATAATAATAATAATAATAATAATAATGAAAAAATCTATGCGGGTGTTGTTGTAGTATAGTATGTGTATTGAAGCGCCCGAGGAAAGAAATTCGTGTTTTAAATCATAAAAATACGGCAAGAAACTGCAACTATTACATGTTAGCATTAGTGTACATGATCACAGTATGTATATCAAAAACATGCAACGTTGTTAGAGGTTTTCATAGTCTAAATAGTTGTATCCCAATGATGTGCATTGTTAGCTTGCTCATATTAACTCATTTATAAATATATGTTAATTATTACTACTTATGTTTGGAATAGTGTATATGTAAATTTGGATTAAAATCCTGATGTTTTTTGTCACTATGATCAAATGTGTTTGTTTCCTAATGGCATGCTAGCAATAAAAAAATAGGAGGAATAATTTTATCCCACTATTTACCCACTATAGTCTTAAATGTAATCACCACTAGGGGGCAGTCACACACTAGGAGTTACAGCTTTAAACCTAATGCTTAACATGCAAAGTGAGTAACTACTTTTGTCTTTGTTATCAAGTCTTGAACAAAAACGCAAACAAGCAACCGCCGACAAGGCGATTAGATATACCGTAAATCCCTTAGGGTCGCAAAGTCTGATTCCCCACTTATGAGTCTAAAATCATTTTTGCGCCAAGCCGACAGCACCTGGCCTATTGTGTACTTTCCATGGCAGGATGCCCGGTTAGCGGCGTCGCTACGCTACGTAGACACAATTTGCTGCATGTGTGCGGGAAAGTGGAGAAATAATGATGAGAGTTGTGTGCACATTGTGTATTTTACGTGGGAGGCTGTGTAAAAATATAATTGTAATTCCAACACAATTCCTATACGACGCATGAGCAGGCAACGTGGGTGCAGAATAACAAGAAGGAAATCGGTCATTGTCTCCTTCATGAAAGCTTTGATCGAACATGTTCTTTTGTCTTTTAATGCACCGCCATTTTTTTATGTCTTGCTTCTCCAATATCAGACCACCAAGGAGTTTTTTTTTTTCTTTTTTTACGTTACACTACACACGTGCGCACACACACACAGTCACCGTATAAACAATATTGCTTTCCGATAGTTCAAAACATGGAGGGTAGTGAAAGGAGGACGGAAAGTACAGTGAAATTTACAGAACCACAGAGGCCGAGAAGTGGAAATGAGATCAGAGAAGGGTCAAAATACAACCATGGGGGTGGGGGGGCACTCGGTTATGTTCAGAGGACTTATCGACAAAGCAGAAAGTTGTGGCAAAGTTGTCAGGACCAATAAAATTCTATATATTTGTTAAAAAAAATTGTGGATATTTCCAAATGTTCACATTTCATAAAGAAAAGGATGTAATTTCTACAGATGCATTTTTTAAAATAATCTATTTTTATTTTCTCCTATAAATTAACACAAATGTAATACCAATTATTAAATTCTATCATTTGTAGTATAACATTTATATTATTAGAAACAATAAAAAAAATACAAAAAAATATTGAAGTATTACTAGCGATGTCAATTAAGCTATTTAATCACAATAAATTGTATTTTATCATAATTAACTGCAATTAATCTATTTTTTATTTTCTCCCATAAATAACACAAATGTAACAAAATTTATTAAATTCTATGATTTGTTGTATAACATTTATATTATTAGAAATAATAAAAAACAATTAATTGCAATTAATCTATTTCTTTTTCCTCCCATAAATTAACACAAATGTAACACCATTTATTAAATTCTATGATTTGTTGTATAACATTCATATTATTAGAAACAATAAAAAATACAAAAACATATTGAATTATTACTAGGGATGTCAATTAAGCAATTTAATCACAATAAATTGCATTTTATCATAATTCATTCCAATTAATCTATTTTTTATTTTCTCCCATAAATTAACACAAATGTAACACCATTTATTAAATTCTATGATTTGTAGTATAACATTTATACTATTAGAAACAATATACAAAAACATATTGAATTATTACTAGGGATGTCATTCAATTAAGCTAAATAAATTGTATTTTATCATAATTAATTGCAATTAATTGCAATTAATCTATTTTTATTTTCTCCCATAAATTAACACAAATGTAACACCATTTATTAAATTCTATGATTAGTTGTATAACATTCATATTATTAGAAACAATAAAAAATACAAAAACATATTGAATTATTACTAGGTATGTCAATTAAGCTATTTAATCACAATAAATTGTATTTTATCATAATTAATTGGAATTAATCTATTTTTATTTCCTCCCATAAATTAACACAAATTTCATTCATTCATTTTCTACTGCTTTTCCTCACGAGGGTTGCGGGGGTGCTGGAGCCTATCCCAGCTGTCTTCGGGCGTAAGGCGGGGTACACCCTGGACTGGTGCCCAGCCAATCACAGGGCACATATAGACAAACAACCATTCACACTCACATTCATACCTATGGACAATTTGGAGTCGCTAATTAACCTAGCATGTTTTTGGAATGTGGGAGGAAACCGGAGTACCCGGAGAAAACCCACGCATGCACGGGGAGAACATGCAAACTCCACACAGAGATGCCCGAGGGTGGGATTGAACCCTGGTCTCCTAGCTGTGAGGTCTGCGCGCTAACCCCTAGACCACTGTGCCGCCCTTAACACAAATTTAACATCATTTATTAAATTCTATGATTTGTTGTATAACATTTATATTATTAGAAACAAAATACAAAAACATATTGAATTATTACTAGGGATGTCATTCAATTAAGCTAAATAAATTGTATTTTATCATAATTAATTGCAATTAATCTATTTTTTTATTTTCTCCCATTAATTAACACAAATGTAACACCATTTATCAAATTCTATCATTTGTAGTATAACATTTATATTATTAGAAACAATAAAAAACTACAAACACATATTGAATTATTACTAGGGATATCATTCAATTAAGCTATTTAATCACAATAAATTGCATTTTATCATAATTAATTGCAATGAATCGCAAATAGTCATTTTTTTAAATCAATAATAAATGGTAGTTACATAAAAATCTCTGTTGTCACGATTTGATAGGCATCTAGCTACACGAGTTAAGAACCGACTCAATAACGATGTAGCTTAAAAACAACGATTTGTTGTGATTCGATACAGTGAATAAACAATGCGATTCAACAAATATATTTGGTGATGTAGACATTAATCATAATTACAGGAATAAAACACAACATACTTAAATAATGTTAAGGAAATCATGCACGGTGAGAATATGAAGGGACTTAGAACATAACCCAGAGGGACACCACACAAGCACAGAAATCAAGAATACTGACCCATGATCATAGTTGTAGTAATCCTGTGTGTAGTAGTCCTGACCAGGGTCGATGCCCGATTCCATGGATAACTCCTGTTGGATAGATCAACCCAGCTAATATTAGCATAACATCAAAACACAATACGGAACAAGAAAAACGAGCAGGCATGTTTGAAAGGTCAGAAAAGACACAGTCGAGTACCTCAGGTCTAAGGACAGAAGGTCGGAGGAGTTGTTGAGTCTTCCAAAAAAAGAAAGAAATACAGCAGAAATGGAAGACAATAAGGCACCCTGTCCTAAAATATATTACATTCATAGCTCATAATGACTTTTAGCCAAAAAAATTTGGTACCAAAAATGTATAAATATATGTGCGTATGATTGTAAAATATAATAACAAGCAGAAAAACAAGAGACGAGCATGCGGCAAAAAACACACCCATGCGATGGCGGCGGGACGGCAAGCCGACACCTACCTCATGTTGTCCATACCTACGCCTTCGAAACGATGGGGGGGGGCAAAGAGGACAAGGACAACTTCACTGTAAGTGCAACATTAATAATAACCATAACAGTAATTATAATAATAATAATATTGGACCACAAGAGATAACTACACAGCATTAATAGCATTGGTGATGTCGTTATAAACAACAGTAGAATAAAAAAACTAAAAAATAAAAAATAAAAATAAAAATAAAAATAAAAATAAAAATAAAAATAAAAATAAAAATAAAAATAAAAATAAAAATAAAAATAAAAATAAAAATAAAAATATAAAAAAAATAAATAAATAAATAAATAAATAAAATAAACCATAGTAGAAACATTTTAAAGCACATTTTTACTATCAAATGCTGAAAAGAGCCCCATCTCGCCCCCCCGGCCGTAGGTTTCCTACCCTTGATGTACTTGAGGAGTTAATAAAAACGTTGCCAACAGTCAAAAATGTTAATGCCAATGTTTTTTTTTGATCCGACCATGTTTGTATTGTAGACCACAAACCCGGCAACTATAAAATACCCTATTGTTAGTCGAAGAGAGGTGCTAATTGTAGCATTTACGCTACATAACAACACTACGTGCCAACTTGTGTGTGTGTGCGTCAGAGCTACAGGAAGACGCCGCGTGTTGTCAGAAACCAAAACGGCTTAGCTAATACGGTTTATTATCTATTGAAATAAAGGTGCGAAAAGCAAGATGGAAGATGCTTGAATGAGAATGTGAGCGGATTGTGGATTGGAGGAGAAATAAAGGCTGTGATTGGGCACACCGAGGCATGATAAACAGATGAATGGCTGCTTTAAAAGGTGCTTTGCAGGTCATCCTCTGGGTTCAAACAAAAAACAACCTCCTTTTCAGCGTCAGCGAGTGTAAATGTGTGTACACAACCTCGATGTGTGTGTGTGTGTGTGTGTGTCCAAAGATAAGTCTATCCCTGTGCCCACATTGCTCTGACAGACACATTATTAGGTCCTCTGGAGACAAAAACCCTGCAGACAATCCGTATTCTGTCAACACACACGCCTGACATGATTGACTCTTTTATATCCTCTCCACCTCATCTTGCTGTGTGTGTGTGTGTGTGTGTGTGTGTGTGTGTGTCAGAGTGAAAAACGCAACACAGAAAACATTATTAGTTTTTTTTTTTAAGACAACATAGGCTTTCACTCACTATTTTTTTCTTTCCTGCACCTACATTTTAACGCTGACAATTTATGAAGTTATGAACCGATTTAACATGGACACAAAAAAAAAAAAACAAACACAAAAAAGCATGACCTAATTTACAAATTGAATATTTTCAAAGTAAAAGCACAAAAAAACCTGTTTACTACCTCCGAAATATGTTTTTTTACATTATTAGAACCATGTAAACATGAAATAATACACATATACAGTATATAAGAAATATTTGTATTGAAAGGTTACATTACATTATTTTATTAAAGATGACAAAACAAGAACTACAACATGCAGACATAAAAAGTAAATAAATAACCTTGTTAGCATTTTTGGAAAAGCACCATGTGAACAAATTAGAAATGTGTTGCTTGAGTTATTATTTTTCTGCACGGTGGACGAGTGGTTAGCGTAAAGGTCTCACAGCTAGGAGACCCGAGTTCAATTCCACCCTCGGACGTCTCTGTGTGGAGTTTGCATGTGTGTGTTTTCCCACATTCCAAAAAAACATGCTAGGTTAATTAGCGACTCCAAATTGTCCATAGGTATGAATGTGAGTGTGAATGGTTGTTTGTCTATATGTGCCCTGTGATTGGCTGGCTAGCGACCAGTCCAGGGTGTACCCCGCTTCTCTCCTGAAAACAGCTGGGATAAGCTCCAGCATACCCGGGACCCTCAGAAGGATAAGAGGTAGAAAATTAATGAATGGTTTAAAAATGGGCTGCACGGTGGTCGAGTGGTTAGCGTGCAGGTCTCACAGCTAGGAGACCCGAGTTCAATTCCACCCTCGGACGTCTCGGACGTGTGGAGTTTGCATGTGTGTGTTTTCTCCGGTTTCCTCCCACATTCCAAAAACATGCTAGGTTAATTAGCGACTCCAAATTGTCCATAGGTATGAATGTGAGTGTGAATGGTTGTTTGTCTATATGTGCCCTGTGATTGGCTGGCTGGCCACCAGTCCAGGGTGTACCCCGCCTCTCTCCTGAAAACAGCTGGGATAGGCTCCAGCATACCCGGATAAACAGTAGAAAATGAATGAATACACAAAATGTCGGCACTGTTGTTAAATTTCCTAAGACCGATTTACTCCAAATTTCTTCCACTTAAAAACCACTTTAACTTAAGAGTGTTTGGCGAATCCCCATAAAATTTGGTAAGCATCTTAAGTAGAGTTACAAGCACATGTGTGTAAAATTTAAGCAACATTGGTTAAAAAAAACATGGCTACTATTAAATAAAACATCTTTGGGACTTAGCATTAATTAGCCAACACCCATAATCGGCACCACAACCATTGTCTGGAACAAGTGTCAGCCATGTTGGATGCACATAGAAAGTGAGTCTTTTGGACGTTGTCTACATAGAGATGTGATCTGAATGTAACTACAAAAACATTTTGTATCTATTAGTAGAAAAACATGAAAGAAAATATGAGCATAATAAAAACTGTTGACTGTCCACAGATACACTTTGTAGCCGTTTTAGAAACTCTGTGATAATTCCACCGCCGATTCCAGGTTTCATTGAATTAACAAACACACAAAAAGACTTCCTTGATATTATTCCCACGGCTTTAATGTGAACTCCCCGCTGTTAGATGTAATTATGGCGGCATAACGACGGAGCTCGGTTTAGTTCTGCGTGCTGTGATCTTTTACACCACCCACTCATGGCTCCTTCCTTTCTTTTAGAACAAGTCAACAACTTTGATGAGTTTGGTTTGTTATTTTGTGGCACAAAAGTCACGTGTAGACGCTAGAGCAGGGGTCTCAAACTCAATTTACCTGAAAAAAAATTATATATATATATTAAAAACAGAAAAAATATATAATAAAAATATTAATAAATATTATATATATATAATATAATAGTCTTCTGCTATACCCTTCACTTTTTCAGTGCTTTGGTTCTTTGGAAAAGCTCAGATAAAACATGAAATTATTATAAATTATTATATATTTTATAAATTATTATACATTAACTTTTATTTATTATTAAATTATTGAATAAATGTTTAATGTTAATTATATATTTTCATAATATTTTTTGACACAAAATAACATGGAAACATAAACAAGCAAATCAAAAAAAACAAATGAAACAAATGAACCAAAAATTTTTTTATTCATTATTATATTATGTTAATTTTTATTTTTTGACAAAAAATAAGATAGAAAAATAAGAAAATCAAAAAACAAATGAACAAATTAATTTTTATTTATTATTAAATAATTAAATAAATGTTTCATGTTAATTTTTATTTTTCGACACAAAATAAGATGGAAAAATAAATAAGCAAATCAAAAAACAAATGAAACAAATGAACCAAATAAATTTTTAATTATTATTATATTATGTTAATTTTTATTTTTCGACAAAAAATAAGATAGAAAAATAAGAAAATCAAAAAACAAATGAAACAAATTAATTTTTATTTATTATTAAATTATTAAATAAACATTTCATGTTAATTTTCATTTTTCGACACAGAATAAGATGGAAAAATAAATAAGCAAATCAAACAACAAATGAAACAAATAAAACAAGTCAATTTTTATTTATTATTAAATTATTAAATAAATGTTTCATGTTAATTTTTATTTTTTGACAAAAAATAAGATGGAAAAATAAGAAAATCAAAAAACAAATGAAACAAATGAACAAATTAATTTTTATTTATTATTAAATTATTAAATAAACGTTTCATGTTAATTTTCATTTTTGGACACAGAATACGATGGAAGAATAAGAAAATCAAAAAACAAATCAAACAAATGAACAAATTAATTTTTATTTATTATTAAATTATTAACTAAACATTTCATGTTAATTTTTATTTTTTGACACAAAATAAGATGGAAAAATAAATAAGCAAATCAAAAAAACAAATGAAAGAAATTCAATTAAACTTTCATATCAAGGCGGGGGGCCTCAAACAAGCGTCCCGCGGGCCGCATTTGGCCTGCGGCCCGTGAGTTTGAGACCCCTGCGCTAGAGAATGGTGGACTGGGACGGGAATCGTTTTTCCAGCTCTTCCACCAGAGAGTTCATGCCTGCGTTGGGTTGAATCTGTGGAGGTAAAGGCTTTTCTTCTACTTTATCTTCACCTCCTTCTCCGCTTCGTATGACTTCTGCACTGGCTGAAACTTCCACCGAGTCGAGGGACTCCACGGCGTCTGAAGACGCACGGTTCTTCATCACCTTCTTGAGCGGGTTTTGTTTTTGATCGATCTGGCTGAACATGTTGGCGACAGATTTCTCGATTTCTGCGATGTTCTGGATGTTTTTTAGGATGCCTTTAAGCTCCCTGCGTGGAGGTTCCGGTTCTGTAGATAAGGGCGGAGGCGGCGGACGCCGAAGTGACACCGGTCGCAGGGCTGGTACCTCGGAAAGCGAGGGGAGCACAAAGGTGGATGGTCTCAGGAGAGAGGGGGAGAGAGGAGGAGGTAGAGGCGGCGGAGGGGGAGGCGGCGGTAGAGGAGGACGGTTGTTGGGGTGATAAGACAACAGAGGCAGAGGTGGAGGGGACGACGGATGGATGGGAGGAGGTGGGGGTGACGAAGGTGGCACCGGCGGAGGTGCGAACGGGGGCGGCGGCGGCGGTGGAGTTGAAGGAGGATCGGGGATAATATCGAAATGGACCTGAAGTCTGTCTTCTCCGATTTGGTTTTCTGTGAGACTCGCCCCGAAACGCCGCAAAACGGGCGGCGTGGGTTTGTGACTCGGCGGTGGTGTCCCATCGGTGTGGGTCACAATTATACAAGGGGGTCCCTCTCTAGACTGGGAAGCGGGGGTACACTTGTGATGCTGTGGGGAGTCCGGGAAACCAGAAAGGAGAATTTCCGGCGATCCTCTAGAGTCTCTGATCAGTTTTTGTCTCATTTCCTGGAGGGCCTGCTGCTCGAACTGCCGCGCCTGTTCTTTGACGGTTAGCTTGGGTTCCAGGCTCGGGCTCACCATTTGATCCGAATCCAAGCAGTGCTCGAATCCTGAATCGAGGCCGGCGTCTTTGCTTTCTTTGAATTCAGCCTTCAGGAGCTCCAGTTCCCACTGAACGGGGTCCATCACCACTTGCCTCCTTAAGGCGTCGTACATGTCCCTGCGATGGAGCCTGGATGGGAGAGTCCAGCTGTGCCCGCCCCCGGATCCACGACCGCTGTCGCTGCCACTATATCCCCCAAATCCTACATCGCCTCCAGGGGAACTGATCCTCAACCAAGCCTCTCGAAGACCCTTCCTGGAGGGCGAGATGTGCCCGAGAAGATCCCTTCTTCTTTGGCTTCGTCCGAGTGTCTCCGGACTACTCAGGGTGCCGTCCTCGTGGTAGATGGGGTTCTTAATGGTCAGGGGGTTTTCATCTGAGAGAAATGTGATGCTGGACTCGGACTTGGGAAGCTTGTTCAACACACCTCCGTTAGCAACGCACTGGCGGTGGGCAGCGATCGCACGAGTGGCGAAATCCGAGATGAGGCGCTGGCGATCGCTTTCATCCAGACTTCCGCCACTGTGGTTGAACCGGCTGGTCCACAGATGGAAGAAATGGAGATGGAATAATGCGATGAATAATGATTACCTCTGTCAGTAGCCACGTTTACATGAGGAGATTTTTTTTTCTTTCCGAATGGAATCTTTCCAAATGACCTTTCCGAAAACAATGGTATACATGGAAAGGAATATTCCAATCACGTGTGTTACACCCGCAAACGTAATAACTGCCCACAAATGTAATAAACAACAAACGTAATACAAATCTGCAGCTTTGAATGTAATAATCCCGCAAATGTAATACATTTCCCACAAACGTAATAAAATTTGCACACTGAAAACGTAATACTGAATTTCTGAAATTTCTGAAAATTCTGAAAAATTCTGAAAAATTCTGAAAAATTACTGTATATTATTGTATGTGTCATTTTGTGTGTATATGGGTAAGAAATAATCAAAAGAAATAATAAAATATAATAATAATAACAGTAATAATAATTTTATTAAAACAATTGCAATTATCACAATTATGTTATCTTTTTAAATTTAAAATAAATCCTAATTTAATAATTAAAGATTCCTTTAATGTATTCAAATGATACTCTTTGAATAATATTTTTTCCACAAAAAAGAAAAAAAAATTATAATTAATAATTAAAGATTCCTTTAATGTAGTCAAATGATACTCTTTGAATAATATTTTTTCCACAAAAAAGAAAAAAATTAAATAAATTATAATTTAATAATTAAAGATTCCTTTAATGTATTCAAATGATACTCTTTGAATAATATTTTTTTCCACCAAAAATATATTTTTTTTAAATTCTAATTTAATAATTAAAGATTCCTGTAATGTATTCAAATTATACTCTTTGAATAATATTTTTTCCACAAAAAAATAAATAAATAAAGCATAATTTAATAATTAAAGATTCCTTTAATGTATTCAAATGATACTCTTTGAATAATATTTTTTTCCACAAAAAAAAATAAAAAATAATAAAATAAATTATAATTTAATAATTAAAGATTCCTTTAATGCATTCAAATGATACTCTTTGAATAATATTTTTCCACAAAAAAGAAAAAAAAATAACAAATTCTAATTTAATAATTAAAGATTCCTTTAATGTATTCAAATGATACTATTTGAAGAATTTGTTTTCACAAAAAAAGAAAAAATAAATACACTGAAATTATAATTTAATAATTAAAGATTCCTTGAATGTATTCAAATGATACTCTTTGAATAATATTTTTTCGTTTGAGCAAATAACTCGAATGGAATCGGAATATTTGGGTCCATGTAAACGTGGCTAGTGATGTCTTTTTTATAGGATCAGGATCGAGGAGCCGATACAGGAAGTGATACTCCACTGCTGTTAAGGTTGCAGGTACTTTTCAACATTTTCCTTCGCATCTCTCTGACTATGACATGAATCTTAATGGCGACCTTCAGGGTTATATACAAGGGGAGGTATCTTTGAAGGCGTACTTCAAAGATTTGCTGCTATTTAGCCTTGGCGGAGGTCTGCACTCAACTTAGCAGCAATGCAAGTGAGTAACAAAGCTAAAGGGGATAACGACTGTCAACACTGTCTATGACACGACTATGAATTTTGCACACATAACTTTAGCAGCAAGTGTCTGAAATTGAAACTTCCCACCTTTTCACTACACACATTTCCACTGAAGGAAACCCACGCTGAACGCTAACATCACAACCACAAGCATGAAAGCTAAGGAAGCAAGGAAGGAAGGAGGTTTAAAGAACAGCCTACTCACTTTTGTCTGTTAGTTTAGCAGCAAGGCGGGAAAGATAGAGGGAATACGTTAATGGATGAAAAGACAAAGAATTATGCTAAAAGGTACATGGAATGATCGGATGAGTCAAAGTCATTTGCATTTCGGACACAGTATTCCGTTAAGCTTCAAGTGGGGGTGGGACCATGGCAGAAAGTAATTGAGAACCACTCTTCTAACAAAATACATTTTTTCTACAAGAATTACTGTAAATAGGCTGCACGGTGGTCTAGTGGTTAACACGCAGGTCTCACAGCTAGGAGACCAGGGTTCAATTCCACCTTCGGCCATCTCTGTGTGAAGTTTGCGTGTTCTCCCTGTGCATGTGTGGGTTTTCTCCCGGTACTCCGTTTTTTTTCCCACATTCCAAAAACATGCTAGGTTAATTAGCGACTCCAAATTGTCCATAGGTATGAATGTGAGTGTGAATGGTTGTTTGTCTTTATGTGCCCTGTGATTGGCTGGCTGGCCACCAGTCCAGGGTATACCCCGCTTCTCGCCCCGAAGACAGCTGGGATAGGCTCCAGCACCCCCTGCAATACTCGTGAAAATGAATGAATGAATGAATGAATGAATAAAAATGGCTGCTGGAATGTAAATACATATACTGCATATATAGCTACAGTACTACAGTAAGAGTATTGTGCCGCATCAACCAGACAATACACTACCAATGTATGATGCAGAATATTAACCAACTACTATGCGAGCGCAAAAGACTCAGTAAGTGGTATGAATGTGAGTGTGAATGGTTGTTTGTCTATATGTGTCCTGTGATTGGCTGGACACCAGTCCAGGGTGTACCCTGCCTCTTGCCGGGAGACAGGTGGGATAGGCTCCAGCATTCCCCTGTAACCCTCGTGAGGATAAGCGGTACAAAATGAATGATTTTCACATTTTTGGGTGTGAACAGCCGATTAATTGTATTTACAGTAATTCATTCATTTTCTGCTGCTTATCCTCACAAAGGGTCGCGGGGGTGCTGGAGCCTATCCCAGCTGTCTTTGGGCAAGATGCAGGGGAACAAGCTGGACTGGTCGCCAATGTGGTAGGAAACCGGAGTACCCTGAGAAAACCCACGCATGCACGGGGAGAACATGCAAACTCCACACAGAGATGGCCGAGGGTGGGATTGAACTCGGGTCTCCTGGCTGTGAGGTCTGCGCGCTAACCACTTTTTCCGCCGTGCAGCCGGTTCCGGTTTCCCTGCTAACAGGGACTTTTATGTTAAAAAAAACACAGTTGGACTACACAGTGTATTATTATTATTATTATTATTATTATTATTATTATTATTATTATTATTATTATTATTATTATTATTATTATTATTATTATTATTATTATTATTATTCAACATAAAGAAATACTATTATCGTAAAATTAGTAACATAATTCCTCCTCCTCTTGTCTATATGTGTCCTCTGATTGGCTGGCCACCCGTCCAGGGTGTACCCTGCCTCTCGCCCGAAGACAGCTGGGATAGGCTCCAGCACCCCCCCCCACGACCCTTGTGAGGATAAGCGGTAGAAAATGAATGAATGAATGAATGAATGAATGAATGAATTAGTCCTCTGTGGTTTGATTACTTGCTTATCAAGTGCGTCTCTGTGTTGCTATGCTACTGGTGCATGTGAGTGACAGGAAGAAAAGCTCACTTGACGAGAAGTCATTTGAATTTGAAGACTATTTATCTCTGAGGTGCACACCGACATGTATAAATACTGTATTTACACCCCAAATATATATATATATATATATATATATATATATATATATATATATATATATATATATATATATATATATATATATATATATATATATATATATATATATATATATATATAAATATATTGTTTTTCAGACTTTTTTCGACTGTC
Source organism: Doryrhamphus excisus (assembly GCF_030265055.1). Taxonomy (NCBI): domain Eukaryota; kingdom Metazoa; phylum Chordata; class Actinopteri; order Syngnathiformes; family Syngnathidae; genus Doryrhamphus; species Doryrhamphus excisus. The sequence goes on along the minus strand of NC_080487.1, from coordinate 10,726,291 downwards.
TTTTATGCCTCAAAAGTTACTTTGATGATACCAGAGTTCTTTGCTATTGCTTTTGTTTCAGTCTAACTTTGTTATGAGGAGCTATGAGAGACATTTTATGGCAGTTACACAGCGAGCCCCGAGGGGGGGGGGCACACAACAAGTCAAGATTGTTAACTTTGGAATCCATTTTCAAAGGTAATTGAAAATACACCTTTAAAGCAAAGTATGTCAAGAGAAGAGCCAACGGGCAAATAATATGATTTAAAAAAATGAAGTCGACGGTGCTGTTTGATAATGGACCTCAATTAAGAATGTGCAAACTTTTGCACTTTGCCAGGTTGTAATCTTTGAGAAGAAGCCATTCTATGCTCGTGATGTGGTAATGTTATAAAAAATTAAAAATTAAAAAATAACACTAACAAACCCTCCCATCAGCAAAACCAACTCTGCAGCTTATCAATGGAATTAATTACCTCCCAGGGTGGGCTTCATTTATTTCAATTATTACTGTATTCATTTCTACATATCATTTTTCCCTAGCTGGAGTGTCTGTGAACGCATCATCTCATGTTAACGTCATGAGGGGTGGATGCATTATCAAAGACAAGACAAGAGAGCGGTGATGCATGTCATAACTTCGTCTTCATGCCTCGGACAGGAAATTTAAAATTAAACTACCCAGCGTGAGGGTGTTGCAGATGAAAGTTAATAATGTCTGCGTCTTCAGATAAGTGCCATGATGTCACTCAAAATGGAGGAATATTGAGGAAGAGGACATACAATAAATGGGCAGGCGTACTGTATTATTAAAAGGTAGGAAACTTAACGGTGGCCGAGTGGTTAGCGCGCAGACCTCAAAGCTAGGAGACCAGGGTTCAATTCCACCCTCGGCGATCTCTGTGTGGAGTTTGCATGTTCTCCCCGTGCATGCGTCCGGTTTCCTCCCACATTCCAAAAACATGCTAGGTTAATTAGCGACTCCAAATTGTCCATCGGTATGAATGTGAGTGTGAATGGTTGTTTGTCTATATGTGCCCTGTGATTGGCTGGCTGGCCACCAGTCCAGGGTGTACCCCGCCTCTCGCCCTGGGATAGGCTCCAGCATGCACCGCGACCCTCGTGAGGATAAGGGGTAGAAAATGTATGAATGTTTGATCTGGGGCTGCACGGTCGACGAGTGGGTCGCACACGGCCACGCAGCTAGGAGACCCAAGTTTGATTCCGCATCTCTGTGGAGTTTGCATGTTCTCCCCAGTTATCTCCGGGTACTCCGGTTTCCTCCCACATTCCAAAAACATGCTAGGTTAATTAGCGACTCCAAATTGTCCATAGGTATGAATGTGAGTGTGAATGGATGTTTGTCTATATGTGCCCTGTGATTGGCTGGCCACCAGTCCAGGGTGACAGCTGGGATAGGCTCCAGCACCCCTTGCGACCCTTGTAAGGATAAGCGTTAGAAAAAGAATGAATGAATGTAATAAATGCAAAACTATAAAATATTATTATTGTATATTAGTCGAGTTTAGTCGAGTATAGTCGAGTTCTTTTTATTTTAATTGGTTTTAATTTTATACTTTTATTGGTTTGCTTCTTGTGTTTAATATTTTAATATCTATTTTAATATTTTATTTCCTATTTGATCTTTTTAGTTTTGGATAAAATTCAATTTGTATTTTTATTTATTGTATTTTATTTTTACTTTTTATTTTACTAGTCTGTGCAGCACTTTGGAAACTCTGTTTATAAAATTCATTCATTCATTTTCTACCGCTTTTTCCTCATGAGGGTTGCGGGGGTGCTGGAGCCTATCCCAGCTGTCTTCAGGCGAGAGGCGGGGTACACCCTGGACTGGTGGACAGCCAGCCAATCACAGGGCACATATAGACAAACAACCATTCACACTCACATTCATACCTATGGACAATTTGGAGTCGCTAATTAACCTAGCATGTTTTTGGAATGTGGGAGGAAACCAGAGAACCCGGAGAAAACCCGTCCAGAGATGGCCGAGGGTGTAATCGAACTCGGGTCTCCTAGCTGTGCGGCCTGCACGCTAACCACTCAGTCCATAATACAGTCATTAAGTTTAAAAAATTCATAAATTAATTAATTGATCGCTGTCTTGTGGTTGACTATAGCCTATTATTAGTCAAATCAAATACTGCAATACATTCATTCATTTTCTACCTCTTATCCTTATATTACACCCTGGACTGGTGGCCAGCCAATCACAGGGCACATATAGACAAACAACCATTCACACTCACATTCATACCTATGGACAATTTGGAGTCGCTAATTAACCTAGCATGTTTTTGGAATGTGGGAGGAAACCGGAGTACCCGGAGAAAACCCACGCATGCACGGGGAGAACATGCAAACTCCACACAGAGATGGCCGAGTGTGGAATTGAACCTTGGTCTCCTCGCTGTGAGGTCTACACGCTAACCACTTGACCTCCGTGCCGCCCCTGTTTATGAAACGTGTTATATAAATAAAGTGGATTGGATTTGATCTCGACACAAATGGAGGACGTAAAAAATATCGTTGGCTGCACTAACATATGTAGGGTGCATGTGTGGTGCACGACACACATCGGCGTCTCTTAGTCCAACGTATAAAAAACACTGACATTTTGTCCAAACCTGACACCAGCGTAACCACCCATCAGGTTTGTTTGAGATGACATGAACCTCTGTAACCGGTCTACAGCATGTCACCCAATATGTCAAGCGTATGTCAAAAGTCCATTTAATATTTTTACTCACATGGCGTTGTCACCCAGCTCTTCGTACAGGTTGTTGGCGGTACCCCCTGCAGGTTTGTTGCTTGGCAGCGCCATCTGGATACGGGCGGTCTTGGCACACTCGGCCTGCCGTCTACACACAGTCCAGAGGAAACACATTTAGGAGTTAGTGAACTGAAGTTAAAGTACCGTCTTAGGAGGGCTGAAAAAGTGCTAATTCTTATAATAATTTGATTATTGTTGTATGCTGGGTGGGGGGGGGGGGGGGTGCTTTTAACAGACCAGTTACAGGCTAAGGAAATAAAATTGTTTTTTGACCCTTTGTATTAAGGTGTGGACTCCTATTGAGCAGCTACACACAATAACCGGCACATTTTTTTTATAGATCTTCCAGAATCTGCACCTATTCCAGTTATATTTCCTTGGATTTCAAAAACTGTTTTTAATTTATTCGACCCACAGCCCACCTCCAGGGCTGTGATTGGTTACATTCCGAAGCGTTCCTGAGGACTTCCGGAGTATTGCCGAACCCTACTTTTTAAAAACCCTTAAACTATATTAGGAAAGCAGGAAGTGAACAAATGTAACAGTTACTGATTGTAAAAGTCCCAGATGGAGGGGTAGGATTTAATAAGCTTTGCTTCTTCCTACTCCTTTTCGGACATGTGGAACTGTGAACTGATTATGTGATGCATTCAATTGTCATCTGATGCATGTTCAAATGAAATAAAACCATTACCATTACCATATTCCAGCTGTATTTCCTTGGATTTCCAAAACGGTTTTAATTTATTCGACCCACAGCCCACCTCCAGCTGTGATTGGTTACACTCCCAAGCGTTCCTGAGGACTTCCAGAGTACTGCCGAACATTACTTTTTAATTTTGTCTGTCCAGGAGTTGGTAATAAATGAATAAACCATTTGGTGAGCTACTTGAAAGGCGGTTAGGAGACTCCTGACAAAACAGTCTGTTTTGGGTTCAACTCCCGGTACGCCCACTGGGCTGTGATTGGTTACACTACCAAGCGTTCCTGAGGACTTCCGGAGTACTGCCGAACCCTACTTTCTAATTTTGTCTATTCAGGAGTTGATAATAAATGAATAAACTCTTTGGTGAGCTACTTGAAAAGAGGTTAGGAGACTCCTGACAAAACTCCTGAGAACTTCCGGAGTACTGCCGAACATTAATTTTTAATTTTGTCTGCTCACTTCAAAATGCGGCAACCTAACTATCTGAAACATCGGAACGTTTTACCCCATAATACAACATACTGACAACATTTATAGATCAAAAAAGTGGAAAAAGCATAAGACATGAATATGAACAGAGCATTCACGGCAATGTAAAAGGTGTTTTGCATGCTCAAATACAAAGTATACTCACTCTTTGAATCTGGTGATGAGTGGTGCATTGAAAAAAAGAGAAAGAGAGAGAGAAAAACAGATAAGTGAGTCTTTGAAGAGTCAATCACACAAGTACCTTTAGCCAGGTTGGACAAATGTTCCTTCCTCGTTCGGGGATCATTACCAAATTAAAAGTCCAGTGATCACCACGCTTGATGAGCTCTACTCAAACATAGTGTCTGGCTCTCAGTTAATTATCTCTACTTCTGAACTGCAGCAGAACACATCCACTTATAATGTGTGTGTGTGTGTGTGTGTGCTTTTCATAGCCGCGTGGGAGTCGGATGAAAACTGACGGCCTTCCGAAGCTGTTAGGCGAACACACTAATAGAAGAGGCCCACTGGGATAAGCCGCCACTCGGCATCACCTAGGCAGGCAGCCAACAAATGAAAAAATATGACCGTTGTAAAAAAAAAAAAAAAAAAAAACACAAAAAAACATTAAAGCTTTCAGGTTGGCTATGATTATTAGGTGTTACTGCGGGGGTGTCCATAGTGCAGGTGGGGGCCAATCAGGAAACCTATTAAATAAAAATTTTAATGTGGAAAAAATAATTGAGAAAAATCTGGCATCTATTTTGCATACCGCTTATCCTCATGAGGGTCGCGGGCGGTGCTGGAGCCTATCCCAGCTGTCTTCGGGCGAGAGGCGGGGTACACCCTGGACTGGTGGCCAGCCAGCCAATCACAGGGCACATATAGACAAACAACCATTCACACTCACATTCATACCACAGTCTTTTGATCTTGCATAGTAGTCGGTTAATATTCTGCATCATACATTGGTAGTGTATTGTCTGATTATATTTAACTGTTCAAGCCTATTTTCTCCAACACTGTATTGGTGTGTTTTTTTTTTTTAATTTTTTAACACAAACATAAACAATGTCAAAGTGAATATCATGGAAACATTTTGAACACCAAAATTCTTCTCCAAATCTTCAAAAAATATCACATACTGCCTGTAAGTGATGATTACGATGAGTATGGCAGGTACGCAGCACACAATAATGATGACAGCCAGGGCCAACAGCGCCCCCTCTGTGTAGCCGACAGTCTGCACCGCCTTTTTCACGCTTGTCACAATGTCCGGAGTCCGGATCTCCAGGATGCGCCCGCCGGGGGGAAGGAAGGGTTGGAATTCTTTGTTGATGTCCAGGAGTTTGCCATCAAGAAACCTTGCAGAAGAAACGCACACACAAAAAAAACCCATTAAAAAGCGGCTTATTTTACTGTAATCATAGTCTGGATGATCTTATTCATACTGTAAACAGTGAATTAATTAAAATAAATAAATGGCTGGAAAGTAACAAATTAGTGAACTAATTAAAATAAATAAATGGCTGGAAAGCAACAAATTATCTTTAAATATAAATAAAAATAAATAATAATAAAAAAATAATAAAAATAAATAAATAATAAAAAAAATAAATAAAAACAAAAAACAAAAAAATAAAAATAAAAAATAAATAAAAATAAAAAATAAAAACAAAAAATAAATAAATAATAAAATAAATAAATAAATCCAAGATAATGGTATTTGAAAATGATAAATGGGAATTACAAAAACGACTTGTATTAAATGGCATTCAAATTGAAAATGTTGCAGAAATATTTTTTTTAGGATTAATAATAGATTGTGAGCTGGAAAATACATATTAAGTATATACATCAAATAAAATTTCCAAAAGTCTTGCTATTATTAGAACCGTTAAATATGTCCTTGACAACAGCGCACTCCGTACCCTGTACTGTTCTTGGCCAGCCAATCACAGGACACATATAGACAAACAACCATTCACACTCAATTTGGAGTCGCTAATTAACCTAGCATGTTTTTGGAATGTGGGAGGAAACCGGAGTACCCGGAGAAAACCCACACATGCACGGGGAGAACATGCAAACTCCACACAGAGATGCCCGAGGGTGGAATTGAACCCTGGTCTCCTAGCTGTGAGGTCTGCGTGCGAACCACTCGACCACCTTGCAGCCCAAAATTCTATGTAAATCCCATAAAATACATCTATACTCAAAAAATGTGAATTCAACTTAATTGGTGATTAATCATGATTAATTAATCATTTAATCATTTAAGAGATCTGGTTTAAAAGGTATCAAGAAATGATTTTTCTAACTTGTACTTACTTGAAGAGCTCCTGTCTGGATACGGCTCTATTTGTGAGCGGGTCGATGGCATAAATCATTACATCTGATTTGGTGTAGTCCTCCAGTTCCAGTCCATCACCATGACGATGCGGCCCGATCGTTTCTACGAACACTTTGGCTCCCGGAATCTGCTCCTGGACGTAGTGCTCTAAAATACTACAGGATGAAAAATAGACCTGTTTTGGTTAAACACAGGTTAGTATTTTGCAGGATAATTAAGCGGTGCACACAACAACGGTGTCTCCAACACGCACAGAAAAGGTAGACTCCCTGCTGTGGAACATTGATTCGAGCCCCTAAAGAAACACCTGCTCACAGCGGGGAACATGTGTGTGTGTAGAACTTAAAATATCATTATCAAGCTCCTGACAGGCACTCCGAATGTTAAAAAAATAATAAATAATAAAACCCTTACCATAAATACACACTGTTTTGTATAATGCATTTCACTCAGACTCTGCTGGGGGATTTACAAAAACTTAAATCAATTTCCGACACACAATGTCAACATCACACAAGCATGAGCTGCACTGAGGCCACTTTTAGTAGCTTGATACCACAAAGGTATAATAATAATAATAAAAAATAATAATAATAACACCGAATATTGTGTCTTGAAGAGGCAGAAGGTGAGGAAATGCTAATTAAAACAAAAATAAACAGTGCGGTATTAATAGTTTACCTGAGTAGTTTGGCTTTGTTTTTCTCCACATACGTTGGAGGGACGTTTGATACGACCACCTGCATGTCCAGCTGGTTCACCACTGACACCTTCAAATGAAAAAAAAAGACATTATTATGTAAAAGTGACTTTTTCAATGATGTTCTACCACTAATATGAATCTGATTATGAGAATCTGTCATTTCCCTCTCGTTAATTGCTCCAGTTTCTAAGTTTTTATGATGTTTACTACTTCCTCATGGACGTGATAGCACCTCTGAGCCACAATTAGCTTGATGAGCTAACATCCTAACCGTAAAAAGTGCAGGTTTTGCTACACAAGTTGAACTAAAAGCCATTAACTACTACTACAGTCAACTACAGATGTGAGTTTGATCAATTTTAACTGTGAATTGACTAAACTAGCATGATTTTGCTGTTAAAATGTGAGTGTAATGTTAGCACTGTCGCTAATATAGCTACGCTAGTGTCGCTAATGTTTGTGTCCTTCTGTCACACTACTTAATGTTACGTTTTTACTATAATACCCAGCTGTCTCTCGCCCGAAGACAGCTGGGATAGGCTCCAGCACCCCCCCGCGACCCTCGCGAGGAAAAAGCGGTAGTAAATGAATGAATGAATGAATGGTACACATTATGTTATTGTATGGTCATATCACCTCGTACTATGGTACGTGATAAAAAATTAAATTAAATTAAATTAAATTAAATTAAATTAAATTAAATTAAATTAAATTAAATTAAATTAAATTAATGTTGGCATAACTTCACTCGTATGCATGGACATTTTATTGATTGTTTTTGAAGATCTTCTAGAATCTGCACCTATTCTACCCTATTACCCTATGGGGTAATAACTATAAAAGCAATCTTCACTCGCTAAATGTACAGCAAAAAAAGGCCAGTAAGGATAATTCATAATGCCGCCTACAGAGAACATACTAACTCCTTATTTCTAAAATCACAAATACTTCAACTTGCTGATATAGTTCATCTTCAAACAGCTAAAATAATGCATAAGGCTAAAAATAACCAATTAGCTAAAAATGTCATCCAATACTTCTCTACAAGAGAGGAGAAATATGATCTCAGGGAAGAACTACATTTGAAACACTTATACGCTAGGACTACGTTAAAAAGCCATAGCATTTCAGTATGTGGAATCAAACTATGGAATGGATTGAGTAAGACCCTCAAACAATTAAATTAAATTAAATTAAATTAAATTAAATTAAATTAAATTAAATTAAATTAAATTAAATTAAATTAAATTAAATTAAATTAAATTAAATTAAATTGTCATATCACCTCGTACTTCGGTATGGGACAAAAATAAAAAATAAAAAAATAAACAAATAAAAACCCTTAAACTATATTAGGAAAGCAGGAAGTGAACAAATGTAACAGTTACTGATTGTAAAAGTACCAAATGGAGGGGTAGGATTTAATAAGCTTTGCTTCTTCCTACTCCTTTCGGACATGTGGAACTGTGAACTGATTATGCGATGCATTCAATTGTAATCTGATGCATGTTCAAATGAAAAACCATTACCATTACCAATTACATATCACTCACCACTATCTCTGCCTTGCTGCTGTGTCCCCGCCCGTAGTCATCCGTGGCGACCACCTCAAACCTGAAGTAGGACCTCCTCATGTTGCGATACATGATGGCTGTTTTCACCACGCCACTGAGAGGCTCGATGACGAAACCGTCTTTGCTATCCTTGGTGTCTTTCCCGGTCGAGGGCGGGTTGATGAGGCGGTACAACATGGAGCTGTAGTTGCCGGTGTCTTTATCCAGGGCCTTTGCACGGGGATTAGAATTAGAATTAGACGGCATCATCTCTATTAGCTTTATTAGCATAATCACAACCGGAATCAATATTGTCGTCATCATTATGAAATTATTGGTATTGTAGCAGGATCATAGTAATTGTGACTGTGTGTGTTCATGAGGTGAAGACCACACATGGTCATTGGTGCTGGTGAGCTAGATCGAGACTAATCTAGTAAATATTAATAAGCAGGGGGTTCGGAATCTGCTTAATCTACTATGATTTAGGAGACCCCCGCAGAGCCGCTTAAAATTCCAAAAGAAGAAAGGAAAAAAACGATGACAGATTCCCGTCACCAGCATCTTTATTCTTATTTAATGAAGCAATTGAAAAAAAAAAAATAAACAATCAAATTGTTGAATACAGAAATTGTAAAATCAGTGTTTCTACCCACTTGGCCTACATTCAACAATGTCTTCATCAAAACCGCTCTTGAATCCTTAAAGCAGCGCAACCACTGGATACAATCAATTTTTTTTTTTTAATTCATTAAAATGCGAGATGCAGCACTTTAAGGTCTCTCCTGACTAAAATACACCTTTTCTGTTTCAGACTGACAGTACATCTAACCATCATCTTGTGCTCTTGAGAAAGCAAGAACAAAAGTTCCACGGGAAAATATCTTTTATTTCAGGATATTTCGTAAGGTAAAAAAAAAAAATGGTGTCCTTTGTATGCATGCACTTCTTTATGTCTTTGTGTAAAGTAGGTCATTTAAGTAGTAATAGTAGTACTAATAGTGGTGCAGGCTTAGTTCAGATATTTTAAAGCTGGAACTCATTGCATGCAGAAATGGAACATGGGGGTTCTGTACTAGAGAACATGTCACAATAGGTTTGCTACATTTGGTAATATTATCGAGTTAAGTCCTTAACAATAAACGGTTGTGCAAATAATCCTTTGCATCAGGGGTGTCAACGTCAAAACTCAAAGCCGACTTTAGTTTGTGGGCCGAATTGGAAATTACCATATCTTCACTCATAACTTCACTCGTATGCGTGGATGTTTTATTTATTGTTTTTGAAGATCTTCTAGAATCTGCACCTATTCTACCCTATTACCCTATGGGGTAATAACTATAAAAGCAATCTTCACTCGCTAAATGCACTGTAAAAAAGGCCAGTAAGGATAATTCATAATGCCGCCTATAGGGAACAGAGAACATCCTTATTTCTAAAATCGATGAGCCAATTCAAGAAACAATACAAGCAGTTGATGTTTGCTAAATACAAGGATGAAGAGTCTTGAACCAGTCATGATGTGCTATATATATATCACTATATTGACACTTACTATGGTACCCATTATGTCATTGGATGCTCATATCACCTCGTACTTCGGTACGTGACAAAAATGAAATGAAATGAAATGAAATGAAATGAAATGAAATTAAATTAAATTAGTCCAAATCCGAGCGTGCAGAGCCATGCCTAACATCTTTCACGGTTCACTTCCAAATGCAAAAAAAAAAAATTGCAACATTTATTGGTCAGAAAAGTGGAAAACAATAATAGGTCCATTTTTAAAATTTAAATTCAAATACCACAGGAGTAGTTTATACCAGAGGAGTTGCTTAATTATGCAAATCGCTGTAAGCACTTTGTTTGGTAAGGTCCGTAAGGTGGGTCAACTCAATGCTATTTTCCAAACAGCAACGCAAGCTGGATTTGGCCCCAAGGCCCGAGTTTGAAACATGCTCTACATGTTAATGCCGAAAATGCACACACACATATATGTATACACACCGTATTTTCTGGACTATAAGTTGCTCTATAAGGCCAAAAATGCATAATTAGGTAGAAAAAAACATACATAAGTCGCACTGGAGTATAAGTCACACAAGGCCAAAAATGCATAATTAGGTAGAAAAAAAACATACATAAGTCGCACTGGAGTATAAGTCACACAAGGCCAAAAATGCATAATTAGGTAGAAAAAAAATATACATAAGTCGCACTGGGGTATAAGTTGCACAAGGCCAAAAATTCATAATTAGGTAGAAAAAAAACATACATAAGTCGCACTGGAGTATAAGTCGCACAAGGCCAATAATGCATAATTAGGTAGAAAAAAACATACATAAGTCGCACTGGAGTATAAATCGCACAAGGCCAAAAATGTATAATTAGGTAGAAAAAAAACATACATAAGTTGCACTGGAGTATAAGTGGCACAAGGCCAATAATGCATAATTAGGTAAAAAAAAACATACATAAGTCGCACTGGAGTATAAGTCGCACAAGGCCAAAAATGCATAATTAGGTAGAAAAAACATACATAAGTCGCACTGGAGTATAAGTCGCACAAGGCCAATAATGCATAATTAGGTAGAAAAAAACATACATAAGTCGCACTGGAGTATAAATCGCACAAGGCCAAAAATGTATAATTAGGTAGAAAAAAAACATACATAAGTTGCACTGGAGTATAAGTGGCACAAGGCCAATAATGCATAATTAGGTAGAAAAAAACATACATAAGTCGCACTGGAGTATAAATCGCACAAGGCCAAAAATGTATAATTAGGTAGAAAAAAACATACATAAGTCGCACATGGCCAAAAATGCATAATTAGGTAGAAAAAAACATACATAAGTCGCACTGGAGTATAAGTCGCACAAGGCCAAAAATTCATAATTAGGTAGCAAAAAAACATACATAAGTCGCATTTTTTGCTGGTAATTTATTTTAACTACTTAACCAAAACAGACATTACGTCCTCTTGGAAGGCAAGTTCTAACAATAAAAGAATAGAGAAAAGGCTAATATATGTAAGATATGCTAACACAATGGTTATTCAGCTACATGAAAAATAAACATGAACAGAAAAGGCGTCCATTGTTTATGTAACATAAAGAGTTTTTTTTTCATTTATAAGTCGCTCTGGAGTATAAGTCGCAGGAACAGCCAACCTATGAAAAAGTGCGAATTATAGTCCAGGAAATTACACTGTATATAAATACAGACAAAATGTTGACATTTCTCTCAACCCGTCCTCCATCATATTCAGTCCATCAACTCTAGTCTAGCGTCCTCAATTCACACCCTCCTGAATGACTCTCAATTGCACCCAGCGGGAAGCAAGTCATTTAGATCATTTACATGTAGAAGACTCTTCTCCAAAAGAAGTGGAGTTACGCTTTGTCTCTAACACGCGACCTCCATGTCCTGTCATGTGTTTGCAACAGATGTCAAGCTTGCCAGGGAGAGACTTGGATCGCATTTCTTTTTCTTCATCTCATATTTCTCTCTCAGCACTGTGATCAAATGAAGCAAGGGACATCTAAGAATGATCTTAAAAAACCATAATCAAATATTAAAGTGTTTTTTTTTTTTCTACCATAGACCACGTATGTGTCTCCTGTGGCATCTGGGCTCATTAAAACACGGTGCTACACTTTTTTTTTTTTAAATTGAAGGAGAGACGTGATGACCCATTTTGCATCCGCAAAGGTATTTTAAAATTGCACCAAAAGCAGGTGTCATTGTTTACTGAAGGAAAGCCTTCAGAGTGATGTAACTTTGGAGACAGCCGAGAGATATGCCAATTAGTTGATAAACACAAGTCGATACGAGGACAGACGCGGCATAATCCCACAAGGATTTTTTTTTTTTTTTTTTTTTACAGAATATTATCTGTGCTTAAATAAACACCAAGCACTGATACACTATATCTACTTTCAATTAATCTAGCTACATGCCCTTGTGGTTTGGAGAAGTCGGAATATTTGACAAGAGGATTTTAATTGAAAATTAAAACATTCATTCATTCATTTTCTACCACTCAGTCCATAATACAGTCATTAAGTTTCAAAAATTCATACATTAATTAATTGATCGCTGTCTTGTGATTGACTATAGTCTATTATTAGTCAAATCAAATATTGCAATACATTCATTCATTTTCTACCGCTTATCCTCACGAGGGTCGCAGGGGTGCTGGAGCCTATCCCAGCTGTCTTCGTACGAGAGGCGTTGTACAACCTGGACTGGTGGCCAGCCAGCCAATCACAGGGCACATATAGACAAACAACCATTCACACTCACATTCATACCTATGGACAATTTGGAGTCGCTAATTAACCTAGCATGTTTTTGGAATGTGGGAGGAAACTGGAGTACCCGGAGAAAACCCGGCTAAAAATGGCCGAGGGTGGAATCAAACTCGCTGTGTGGCCTGCACGCTAACCACTCAGTCCATAATACAGTCATTAAGTTTCAAAAATTCATACATTAATTAATTGATCGCTGTCTTGTGGTTGACTATAGCATATTATTAGTTTAATCAAATATTGCAATACATTCATTCATTTTCTACCGATTATGACTACTGACTATGAACATCAAGGAAGGATATTTGCAGATGCATGTGAGTAGATTTCAATGAAAGATGGTACCTGCACTTGCAAGACCGAGGTGAAGGTTTTGGCGTCCTCTGCGACTCCTCCGATGAAAAGAGGTGTGGTGAAAACGGGCGAGTGGTCATTCTCATCCTGGATGTCAATCGTCACAATGGCGGTGTTACCTGAAACACATACAAACCTCATTTTTGCATAGGAAAGACAACAAATACAGAAATTCTCAGATTAATGACTCAACTGAGAGACTCTATATAATTCATTCATTCATTCATTGTCTACCGCTTTTCCTCACGAGGGTCGCGGGGGGTGCTGGAGCCTATCCCAGCTGTCTTGTGGCGAGAGGCGGGGTACAATCACAGGGCACATATAGACAAACAACCATTCACACTCACTGAAATTATCATTCGCCTAAAATATTTAATCACAAATTAATCACATTTTGTACATAGTTAACGCATAATTAATCATAGATAAAAATACTTTTTTTTCTACAATCAGTAAGGATGTATGAATGTGAGTGTGAATGGTTGTTTGTCTATATGTGCCCTGTGATTGGCTGGCCACCAGTCCAGAGTGTACCCCACCTCTCACCTAACGTCAGCTGGGATAGGCTCCAGCATTTCTTGTATTATTCTTATTGATGTTATTCATTCATTCGTTAATTCATTCATTTTCTACTGCTTACCCTCATAAGGGTCGCAGGGTGCTGGAGCCTATCCCAGCTGTCTTGGGGCGAGAGGCGGGGTACACCCTGGACTGGTGGCCAGCCAATCACAGGGCAAATTTTGACAAACAACCATTCACACTCACTGAAATTATCATTCGCCTAAAATATTTAATCACAAATTAATCACATTTTGGACATAGTTAACTCATAATTAATCACAGATAGAAATACTTTTTTTTCTACAAGCCAATTACAGAGCACATATAGACAAACAACCATTCACACTCACATTCATACCTATGGACAATTTGGAGTCGCTAATTAACCTAGCATGTTTTTGGAATGTGGGAGGAAACCGGAGTACCCGGAGAAAACCCACGCATGCACGGGGAGAACATGCAAACTCCACACAGAGATGGCCGAGGGTGGAATTGAACCCTGGTCTCCTAGCTGTGAGGCCTGCACGCTAAACACTTGTGCACAGTGCAGCCCCTCTATATAATTATTAAAGTAAAAAACTTGTTATACTCCACAATATTTTTTTCTTTTATGGAAATAACCTGTGTCCAATTATCGCCTACTTCCTGTTCAAGCCTCATCCTTTCTTTGCATATTATCGAAATAAACACCCCGCTTTGACAGCAATGAAAGCAATGACAGCAAAAAGCAATTGGAATGCCGAATATTAAGACATTTTAAAAACTGGATTTGACGTCGCAGTCAAATACAGTACATTCCACTTGTCACCAAAAAAGATAAGACCCGCCATCAAGACCTGCAGGCTTGACTTGATACCCCATGGCAGGAAGGATGAAGGAAAAAAAAAAAAAAAAAAAGAGAGATTGCGGCTTCAAATTTAAAAACTTTTAATGCCTGCTGGCTAGGAACATCACATTTAGGCTGTCGGCAGGTGGCAAAATAGCAGCTCAGCACCTATTACCCTTTGTACCTGCAGGCGACAACACGGGATGTTTACATCTGGTCCAAACTGCAAATTCCCTTGCACCCCCCCTTCTATCACCTTCTCCCCTCACACAGGGTCGGGCAGCGTGTTTGATATTTACACATCTATGGTAATGGTAAAGGTTTCATTTTATTTGAACATGCATATAAATTACAATGAAATACATCACATAATTCAATACACAGTTCCACGTGTCCAAAAGGAAATAGGAAGAATAATTCTATTCTTCCTATTCCTATTCCTGTCCCCAAAAGACAGTTTATTTCTTCTCTTCACCAATGCTAATGGAATTATTCCACGACAGACGGAACGTTTTTGCAACATGGGCTGAATACTGAAATGCCAAAGGAACTGGGGGCCACTTTGATATTTGCACACATATATATATATATATATATATATATATATATATATATATATATATATATATATTATTCCGCTATAGCACCGCTATAGAACCAACACGCCCAGGTGTTGAGACAGATGGAAGTTATCAAGTACATGCTTTTTGTGATTAGATTTTTGTGACTATCAAATATAAATATAATATAATAATAAATAATATAAATAAATAAATATATATTAATATAATATATAAATATAATAATAATATAATATAAATCTTATAAAAAATATAATTATATATATATAATTATATTTTTTGTGACTATCAAATATATTTATATTATATATATAATAATATATATTTGATTTAATAATTATATTTGATTCGATTTTTTTGATATTTATATATATTATATAGTTATATATATTATTACATATATAATATATATAAATATCTAACTATATATACAATAAAAAATATATAATATATATTTGATAGTCACAAAAATATAATTATATATATAATTATAATATACTATAAAATACATAAATAAATAAATAAATAAATAAATAAATAAATAAATAAATAAATAAATAAATAAATAAATAAATATAAATATATAAAATCTAATCACAGAATAACAAATATAAAAATACATGAACTTGATAACTTCCGTCTGTCTCAACACCTGGGCGTGTTGGTTCTATAGCGGTTCAATACAGTTAAGCACATACGGGCCATACTCAATCATATTTTTAGACATTGATACTTAAAAATGGATGGCGGGCAGCATTTTGCTGGATGCTGACCAGATACGGCCATTTTGTGGAGGTTGCAGACAGCCACAAATGTTTTTGGACCTGCACTAATTTAAAAAAAAATATGGCCTTTTCAAATTGAGTGTGTCAAGATTAAAATACAATATGGTCCCACTTGCTCTATACTGAGGTCAGTGGAATCAAGCTCAGTCATCCAAGCAGTCACAATCTGACTTTTACACCAACAAAGAGTGTTGATCAACAACATTTAGGATTCAAACCTTCACTTAAGTCAGAAAATGGGAGAAGCGTGTTGTTAGAACACTATTGATTTGTTGCCTGATTACACAACGTGGGTCGACGAGAAGTGAAGGGAGTCGCTAATGAACACAATGATGCAAAGCTTTATTCCCGACGGAGGACTTAAGATTCAAATTGTTTAAATGAAATGCACGCAGCATGTGGTAAACACTATAATTAAAGAAAAAAGCCAGGGAGTCGACCATCAATTAGGACGCTTGCAGGGCTGAACTCATGGATGGAGGGTTGATAGACAGATTCAAGCAAAGAAATACACGCTTTTTTCCATAGCTGTTTTTGTAGAGGGCTGTACGGTGGATGAGTGGTTAGCGTGCAGGTCTCACAGCTAGGAGACCGGAGTTCAATCCCACCCTTCGGCTTGCATGTTCTCCCTGTGCATGCGTGGGTTTTCTCCGGGTACTCCGGTTTCTTCCCACATTCCAAAAACATGCTAGGTTAATTGGCAACTCGAGATTGTCCATAGGTATGATTATCCCAGCTGAAGAAGACAGCTGGGATAGGCTCCAGCACCCCAGTGACCCTCATGAAAATGAATGAAAGAATAAAAAGAAGACAGCTGGGATAGGCTCCAGCACCCCTGTGACCCTCATGAAAATGAATGAATGAATAAAAAGAAGACAGCTGGGATAGGCTCCAGCACCCCGTGACCCTCGTGAAAATGAATGAATGAATAAAAAGAAGACAGCTGGGATAGGCTCCAGCACCCCAGTGACCCTCGTCAAAATGAATGAATGAATAAAAAGAAGACAGCTGGGATAGGCTCCAGCACCCCCGTGACTCTCGTGAAAATGAATGAATAAAAAGAAGACAGCTGGGATAGGCTCCAGCAACCCGTGACTCTCGTGAAAATGAATGAATGAATGAATAAAAATGGCTGCTGGAATGTAAATACATATACTGCATATATAGCTACAGTACTACAGTAAGAGTATTGTGCCGCATCAACCAGACAATACACTACCAATGTATGATGCAGAATATTAACCAACTACTATGCAAGCTCAAAAGACTCAGTAAGTGTGAATGGTTGTTTGTCTATATGTGCCCTGTGATTGGCTGGCGACCAGTCCAGGGTGTACCCCGTCTCTCGCCTGAAAACAGCTGGGATAGGCTCCAGCGAGGATAAGCGGTAGAAAATAAATGAATGAATGTTTTTTTTTACAAAATATCCCAAAATACTTTTTTCCCGCTGGGTTGAATTCTGTATTTACCAGCTTAGACGTGAAGTAAAACTTGCAAAGAGCATTTGAACGTTGCACGGACCAAAGAGACGAAACCAAAATTACAGCAAGCAACACAGAAATGCTAATGCTAATGTGTGGAAACAGCCTCAAAGGGTAGAAACCATTCTGAGCTCCCCCGACGCCGAGGTGTCGATCTGTTCCGCTATCACGCCGCGCATCCCAGGGGTGTCCTCGTTTGACAGTGAAATACTCGCCTGGGAGTTAATTGTCAATGCCGGCATGACACATCTTCCCCCCTGCCTCAAAGGATACCAAGTCCCCCGACTAAATTAACTGACTTACTCTTGGAGGGAGCTCGGAGGTTGGAGGAGACCACCCTCATGGAGTCAGCTTCCACCTTGAGGACGTAGCTGGAGTTGGTCTCGTAGTCCAGACTCCTGGCTGTGGAAATCAGTCCCGTTGTGTCGTTTAATTCAAACATGCCTGCAGGAAGGAAGCGGTGGGAAAATATTGTAGTGAGGTTGTAAAGTGAATTTAAATAAAGCAAAAAAGTTGAACTCCAAATGTAGGTGTAATGACCCTAATATAAGACCCATATGTATATTTTAGCTGGAGGTCTGACAAAGACAAGAGCATTTCTTCCTGTCACTCACACACAATAATGATTATAATATCTTATATATTATAATAATGGTTTTATTTCATTTGAACATGCATCAGATTACAATTGAATGCATCCCATAATCAGTTCACAGTTCCACATGTCCAAAAGGAGTAGGAAGAAGTAAAGCTTATTAAATCCTACCCCTCCATCTGGTACTTTTACAATCAGTAACTGTTACATTTGTTCACTTCCTGCTTTCCATAATATAGTTTACGTTTTTTTTTTCTTTATTCAAAAGTCTAATTAAAATTAAAAAAAAAAAGAAAATATATATCTATACTAGCGTAGACCTCACAGCTAAGAGACCAGGGTTCAATTCCACCCTCGGCATGCATGGGTTTTCTCCGGGTACTCCGGTTTCCTCCCACATTCCAAAAACATGCTAGGTTAATTAGCGACTCCAAATTGTCCATAGGTATGAATGTGAGTGTGAATGGTTGTTTGTCTATATGTGCCCTGTGATTGGCTGGCTGGCGACCAGTCCAGGGTGTACCCCGCCTCTCACCCGAAAACAGCTGGGATAGGCTCCAGCACCCTCGCGACACTCGTGAAAATTAATGAATGAATGAACAAAAATGGCTGCTGGAATGTAAATACATATACTGCATATATAGCTACAGTACTACAGTAAGAGTATTGTGCTGCATCAACCAGACAATACACTACCAATGTATGATGCAGAATATTAACCAACTACTATGCAAGCTCAAAAGACTCAGTAAGTGGTATGAATGTGAGTGTGAATGGTTGTTTGTCTATATGTGCCCTGTGATTGGCTGGCTGGCGACCAGTCCAGGGTGTACCCCGCCTCTCGCCCGAAGACAGCTGGTATAGGCTCCAGCACCTGTGACCCTCATGAGAATAAGCGGTAGAAAATGAATGGTTATAATATTTGAGTTATAAAAATTCTATTTATAAAAAGTTATAAAAATATTCACGCAATCTTAACTACGTAACTCCGCCTCAAGTTCCGCCCTTGCCGTGCCCCCATTTCATCATAGAAGGTCAATGCAAAGCCTCTCATGAATGACCACATTTAATGAGCCTTGATTGCATTGTTAAGATGGCTCCAGTCATTGGCAATCACGGCTGGTGGGGAGGACAAAAAGGATGAATAAGCCCGTGGAAATGGAAGTGGAAACACTGAAAATATTTGTAGAACTCCAGGACAAATAAAACAGTGATGGAGGTCCAATATGAAGGCATTCGTTTCATTTTTTAGTGAGATAGTTTCTCCATTTGTTATCAAACTTATCACTTCAAATGTGCATGACCTTTTTGTTATGTCCTCAAAAAGTGCATATGCTAGCTACAAAGTGTGTGTGTGTACATTCTCACATCAGGTTGTGTTTTTTATAGATCACGCACACAAACTGTGTACACAGCTATTCGGCTCTGTGTTGTGCATACGCAAGCTTTATAGGTGAGGCCACTGGAAAGATGTACCCACTGGAACAAAGAAAGGTTTCTCTCTTTTGTTTGGCTTAAAAAAAAAAAAATTTTTTTTATAAAAAAAAAAAAATTGCCAATGACTGGAGCCATCTAAACAATGCAATCAAGGATCATTGAATGTGAAAGGTTTCTCTCTTTTGTTTGGCTTAAAAAAAAATTCATAAAAAAAAAATATATATATAAGTTTTTTTTCCAAGACTGGACAAAGTCTTGAAACGAAAAAAAAAAACTGGACGAAAAAAAGTGTTTTTTATAAAAAAAATTTTATAAAAATGTTTTTTTATAAAAAAAAAATTATAAACATTTTTTTATATATAAAAAAATTGGTCCAGTTTTTTTTCGTTTCAAAATTATATAATTTTTTTTTTCCAAGACTGGACGAAGTCTTGAAACGAAAAAAAAAAAAAAACTGGACGAAAAAAAAGTTTTTTTTTATTAAAAAAAAATTATAAAAATGTTTTTTTTATAATTTTTTTTATAAAAAAAATATATATATTAAAAAACGTCCAGTTTTTTTTCGTTTCAAGACTTTGTCCAGTCTTGAAAAAATATATATATATTTTTTTATAATTTAAAATTATTAAATTATTTTTAATTTAATTTTTTTTATATAAAAAAAAAATTCAAGACTGGACAAAGTCTTGAAACGAAAAAAAACTGGACAAATTTTTTATATATAAAAAAAGTTTATTAAAAAATTATAAAAAAAAAATTAGAATTTTTTTAAAAATAAAAAACACTTTTTTTCGTCCAGTTTTTTTTTCGTTTCAAGACTTTGTCCAGTCTTGGAAAAAAAAAAATTCAATTTTTTTTTTTAAATAATTTTTTTTAAAGCCAAACAAAAGAGACCTTTCACATTTAATGAACCTTGATTGCATTGCTTAGATGGCTCCAGTCATTGGCCATTTTTTTTTTATAAAAAAAACTTTTTTTGGGGGGGCGTCTTATATTCGGGTCAATACGGTAATGAAACAACCTTCAAAAAACATAGTGGTTCCGCAAATGGCCACATAAAAAGTACTCGAACTAAGGCGCTGCATAAACATTCTGGCATATTCTCACCTCCCTCGTTGCCCTCAATGATGGAATACACGATGGTTTGATTGACAGCAGCCGCCAAGATGACTCCCACCGGAGTTCCGACTGGAGCCTCCTCGCTCACGGGCGGAAACCTGGGAACATATCAGTCAAGCAACAGCTATCGTCAGTAACATTAAATATGTATACTAAGACTCGGGGCCCTCGTTCTCCATCTTCTTCCTCTGGAGGTTTTCGGACGCGATCAACTGAGATTTGAAATCTGTCAAGTGTGTCCAATTTAGCCCTACTCTGTCCTTACTGTGTTAGCTAAAAACATCCTTTATACGGAATCTGTACCCTATAAACGACCCGCAGAAGTCAGCTATACTTTGAAGAAGCACGAGTGAAAACGATGTTGAGAGAAAGCGAGGCAATAATTATTTCCAGGTGTCAAGCAAATCTCGTAGCGAGGCGATGATTGACTGAAGCTCGGTGTGTGTGTGTGTTTTTATACGCAGCTGACTCCCATAAGTGGCTGGAGGACAAAACCCCTTTTAAGTTTGCTTTAGCAAATGGCTGCAACTAATCGCCGTTATATAACAGATGCATATGTCATGGATAAATGACTTGGATGGAATTACAGTAGTATGGAAATGTTAGAATAAAATGTAGATAGAATGAATATAATGTTAGTTATCACTCTTATATTCATTTGCTTAGACAATAGAAAGTGACCCTGATCAGACCCCACCCAGGTCCTGGAGGTGCCTGGATGCGGCAACAGCAACCCTGCAGATGTTCATGTTAATCCTGCAAGAATGTGTCAATATAAGAACTCGTAAAATAATAAAAGTAATGACTCTCACATATATACACACACAAATACAACTCGTGCAACTACCCCCCCCCCCACCCTTAGAGTTGCACGACCATGTAGTATGGACCCCCGAAAGAGAATAAATATGTGGTTTCACTCGCCTCGCTGCGAGTAACTTTGAATATTGTTTGTCTCTTCTGTACTTCTGTATTTAAGTGTTTTTAAAAGTGGCACAGGAGTTTGAACCTGACAGCCCACTTCCTGAATTTTTTTGCATGTTTTTTTGCACGACACAACTGAAAACATTAGGCAGTTTTTAAAGTTTTTTTTGTTATAAAAAAAAAGTAATCGAGCTCTATCAGTCTGGAAAATGTTCAAGACTAATCCAAGAGGTCACAAAAGACCCCACAACAAAGAACTGCAAGTCTCACTTGTTTCTCAGTTAAGGTCAGTGTTCATGATTCAGCCAAAGAGTAAAATATGGTGGTGGTAGTGTGATGGTCTGGACCATGTAGGTTTGGATTTTTTTTTTTTCATTTCAAAACTGCATTTTGTGTTTATTTGTGTTGTCATTGACTAAAATTTAAGATCAGTGTTTATGACTCCACCATTAGAAAGACACTGGACAAAAATGGTTCCATGACAAAAACCACTCCTGAACAAAAAGAACATTAAAACTCATTAATTTTTGCCAGAAAATATCGTTCTGACGAGGCAAATGTTGAATTTTTTGCAAGGCATGTGCACGACAGACATCATACAAAAAGTAAAATATGGTGGTGGTAGTGTGATGGTCTGGACCATTTTTTTCTCTTTTAATAATACAAAGTTTCATTTCAAAAACTGCATTTTGTGTTTATTTGTGTTGTCATTGATTAAAATTTAATCATTTAAAATTTAAAATTTAAATTTGTTTGATGATTTTGAACATTTAATGTGACAAAAAAGTTGGCTAGGTTGGTTTTTTTGCCAGAAAATATCGTTCTGACGAGACATATGTTGAAATTTTTGCAAGGCGTGTGCACAACAGACATCATATAAAAAGTAAAATATGGTGGTGGTAGTGTGATGGTCTGGACCATGTAGGTTTGGATTTTTTTCTCCCTTAATAATACAAAGTTTCACTTCAAAACTGCATTTTGTGTTTATTTGTGTTGTCATTGACTAAAATTTTAAAGTTGTTTGATGATTTTGAACATTTAATGTGACAAAAAAGTCACAAAAAGTCAGGAAAGGGGCAAAGATACCACTTTTTCATACCATTGTATAGATTTTTTTTTTTTAACAATTAGGGTCAAGGTGTTGGATAAGTTGGATTTTTTGCCAGAAAATATCGTTCTAACGAGACAAATGTTGAAATTTTTGCAAGGTATGTGCACGACAGACATCATATAAAGAGTAAAATATGGTGGTGGTAGTGTGATGGTCTGGACCATGAAGATTTGGATTTTTTTTCTGTTTTAATAATACAAATTTTCCTTTCAAAATTGCATTTTGTGTTTATTTGTGTTGTCATTGACTAAAATTTTGTTGTTGTTTGATGATCTTGAACATTTAATGTGACAAAAAAGTTACAAAAAGTCAGGAAAGGGGCAAAGATACCACTTTTTCATACCACTGTAAGGACTTTTTTTTTTAACAATTAGGGTCAAGGTGTTGGCTAAGTTGGATTTTTTGCCAGAAAATATCATGACGAGACAAATGTTGAAATTTTTGCAAGGCATGTGCACGACAGACATCATATAAAGAGTAAAATATGGTGGTGGTAGTGTGATGGTCTGGACCATGTAGATTTGGATTTTTTTTTCTCTTTTAATAATACAAATTTTCCTTTCAAAATTGCATTTTGTGTTTATTTGTGTTGTCATTGACTAAAATTTAAAATTTGTTTGATGATCTTGAACATTTAATGTGACAAAAAAGTTACAAAAAGTCAGGAAAGGGGCAAAGATACCACTTTTTCACACCACTGTATAGACTTTTTTTTTTAACAATTAGGGTCAAGGTGTTGGCTAAGTTGGATTTTTTGCCAGAAAATATCGTTCTGATGAGACAAATTTTGAAAATTTTTGCAAGGCGTGTGCACGACAGACATCATATAAAGAGTAAAATATGGTGGTGGTAGTGTGATGGTCTGGACCATGTAGGTTTGGATTTTTTTTCTGTTTTAATAATACAAAGTTTCATTTCAAAACTGCATTTTATGTTTATTTGTGTTGTCATTGACTAAAATGTTGTTGTTGTTTGATGATTTTGAACATTTAATGTGACAAAAATGTCACAAAAAGTCAGGAAAGGGGCAAAGATACCACTTTTTCATACCACTGTATAGATTTTTTTTTTTTCAATAATTATTTAGTATGTGCAAATGTCAGCGAGAAAGTGGAAAAGTAGGTTGGTCCAATTAGGGTCAAGGTGTTGGCTAATGACTTCAGTGTCAAATTTTATTCTAAAATATCACACTTTATAAGTAGAGTGGCAAGCCTAATTGGATTTGGTAAAATGTAAAAAAAAAAAAAAAAAAAAAAAAAGGTCATCTGTGTGAGGCTTAAGAAGGCTTAAGAATATTTCGACTCCGGAATCCAACAAGTTGAAACCCTGTTAAAGAGGTTTGATTCCACAACCCAAACTGTGGGTCTAGGTTAGTCCAACTATGTCGGAATGTCTAAACCCCTTGCACAAATTTGGCTCCTACCCCACCAGGGAAGTTGCACTCCATATCCCAAGAACCAGATTTTGGCCCGGCCGGACCCCACAGTTGAATATCAGACCATTTCCGTAGTGATAATAACAACGCCATCATTGACTTAATTATTGTCATCCATGTTCCTACATGATAATGTTATAATATTATGAGCTTTTAAAACCGAGTCACATCCTATAATTAAAAACCACATGGCAGGTGAGATATGAGTTGATTTTTGTGACACGTGTACCCGCCCCCCCCCCCCACGCATGTACACATAGAATAACGAGGGTGGTTGATAGATGACGGCAAAGATACCCCGACTCTCTGTGGATGTCTCTCTTATTGCTGCCACCATTCCTTTGTCTCACTCATTAATGTGCTTCGCCTTTAAGCCACTCTTCTCCCTTGTCTCCTTTTTTAATGATCCATCATCTTCCCTGTTATTCTTTATGCGGCTCTTTACGCTCAGGATTGAGGCCTATATAGCCTGAAGACTGCAAGGTAAAATCTAGCAGCAATTCTTACAGCTTCTTTATGACAGCCTGTATAACATACAAATTACATACATATAACACGGACTGCTGTAGAGACAGGAAATGTGATTTAATGTGAGGTTTCTTGTAATATGTCAACCTCAAATTTAGGGAAAATTGTTTAAAAATACCTGCTAATGCTTTTGTTATTGTGTAAAATAACTGTGGTTAAAGTGGTTGTCTGTGTAGCATTATAGAGTGTGCATACAGGGATCAGGGTTGCTAATAGCCATTTCCCACCACAATCAGTGTATCTACATAAGTTTTTTGGTAGTCCCACAAAAAAATGCATCATGACCACATTAAATGTTACCGATGCTGTAGAAAATGCTAAAATGCTAAAGCTATTTACCATTGAGAGACGAAAAGAAATGTGATTTAATATAATATGTCAACCTCAAATTGAAAGAAAATTGATTCAAAATACCTGCTAATGCTTTTGTTATTGTGTAAAATAACAGTTAAAGGTTATACTGTCTGTGTAGCATTATAGAGTGTGCATACAGGGATCAGGGTTGCTAATAGCCATTTCCCACTACAATCAGTGTCTACATACTTTTTTTGGTAGTCCCGCAAAAAAACGCGTAATGACCACATTAAATGTTACCGATGCTATAGAAAATGCTAAAATGCTAAAGCTATTTACCATTGAGACACGAAAAGAAATGTGATTTAATATAATATGTCAACCTCAAATTGAAAGAAAATTGATTCAAAATACCTGCTAATGCTTTTGTTATTGTGTAAAATAACAGTTAACTGTTATACTGTCTGTGTAGCATTATAGAGTGTGCATACAGGGAGCGGGGTTGCTAATAGCCCTTTCCCACCACAATCAGTGTGTCTACATAAGATTTTTGGTAGTCCCGCAAAAAACATGTAATGACCACATTAAATGTTACCGATGCTGTAGAAAATGCTAAAATGCTAAAGCTATTTACCATTGAGAGACGGCTTGAAGTAAGATCTTAATGGTAATGGTAATGGTTTTATTTCATTTGAACATGCATCAGATTACAATTGAATGCATCACATAATCAGTTCACAGTTCCACATGTCCGAAAGGAGTAGGAAGAAGCAAAGCTTATTAAATCCTACCCCTCCATCTGGTACTTTTACAATGAGTAACTGTTACATTTGTTCACTTCCTGCTTTCCCAATATAATTTAATTGTTTTTGATATTAAATTAAATTTAATTAAATTAAATCATTCACTGAGTTAAATTAAATTAAATTAAATTAAATTAAATTAAATTAAATTAAATTAAATTATTGTCACGTACCAAAGTATGAGGTGATATGAGCATCCAATGACATAATGGGTACCATAGTAAGTGTCAATATAGTACTCTATAGTACTCTACTTCCGGATCAGATCCAAAACATGGCTGGATGTTAAAAGCGAACATTTAAAAACTATAAATTACGGTTATTTTATTTTTATTATCAACTCACATAAAGTTGGATTCGCAGGTCGCGGAACAACATCGAAAGTCATCCTAAGCACTCAGGAGTCTGACCAATCACAGCAGAGTGGGCGTGTCTGTACACGGACCGTTGGACTAAATTAAACTAAATTAAATTAAACTAAAACCGTTTTTGCGGGAAAGCGCAACATCCAAAATAAATACAGCAGGAATAGGTGCAGATTCTGGAAGCTCTAGAATGCTTTGTGTTATGATGTATTTTATTTATACTTTAAAAATACATGCAAAAAAAAAACACAATATGGTTGGGCAGCCTTACTCCCTGAAAAACTGATCTTCTGGAGATGATTTTGTGGTGTTTTAGTTTTATTGTATTTTATTTTTCTCAAGTTGCTGCGTGTTTTTGGGAGTCGTCAATGACCTAATAGTGTGGTCTAATATACTCAAGGTATAAAATAATGAAGGTAGTCGAACAGGAAATGAAGACACAGCAGTTTGTTTACGAGCTTCCGACAATGAAGAACGAAGTACAAACTTTACTAATCAAATTCATCCGAGTGTTCTGAGCTATTACGAGTCCAAACAAAGCTGCCGCATCCCCCTGTCTGAGTGATAAAAATACCTTTATTTGTACTCTGTGGAACTTTCCCCTCTTGCCATCGTACCTCGCTCCACTCCGGCACATTTGCTCACAGACAACCTCTTCATTTTTGTCTGTCAATCACTCGTCTCTAGTTTTGCGCCAGCTCTCACAAAAGTCCTTTCATTCCTTTTCTGTCAAGCAGCCACAACCGGCATCTCAACATTTGTCTTCCTCCTCCTCCTCTTCCCCGCTGCCATGTTGCCCTTGACAGCGCTGCGGTAATTGCCAAAAAACGACAATCAAACAGCTTACGAGTTGCTCCGAAACCTGAGTGGTAGAGCGGAGGAAATAGAGAGCAGGCGTGAAAATAGAGAGGACGCCGCTAAATCGGTATAATCCAACAACCGGAGTTCGTTTCACAACACGGCGGCAAAAGAAGCAACGTTGGAAGAGTGATAAGGTGTTCATTGTAAAACACAGGTACACAACAAAAAACTTTAAAGCGGAAACTACTCCAGGAAGTTGCCTACAGCCACAACTGCTAATGTCAATGCTATGTCACACAGCACTAATCACAGATCCTGGTTATCATTTGTTTTTGTAGACCCTGGACCCAACTGACAATAGACAACATTTTCTACCGCTTATCCTCACGAGGGTCGCGGGGTACACCCTGGACTGGTGGCCAGCCAGCCAATCACAGGGCACATATAGACAAACAACCATTCACACTCACATTCATACCTATGGACAATTTGGAGTTGCTAATTAACCTTGCATGTTTTTGGAATGTGGGAGGAAACCGGAGTACCATGAGAAAACCTACAAAGTCCACACAAAGATGGCCGAGAGTGGAATCGAACTCGGGTCTTCTAGCTGTGTTGCCCGTGCGCTAAACGTTCATTCATTCATTTTCTACCACTTATCCTCACAAGGGTGGCGGACGGTGCTGGAGCCTATCCCAGCTGTCTTCAGGCAAGAGGCGGGGTACACCCTGGACTGGTGGCCAGCCAGCCAATCACAGGGCACTTATAGTCAAACAACCATTCACACTCACATTCATACCTATGGACATTTTGGAGTCGCTAATTAACCTAGCATGTTTTTGGAATGTGGGAGGAAACCGGAGTACCATGAGAAAACCTACAAAGTCCACACAAAGATGGCCGAGAGTGGAATCGAACTCGGGTCTTCTAGCTGTGTGGCCCGTGCGCTAAACATTCATTCATTCATTCATTCATTTCCTACCGCTTATCCTCACGAGGGTCGCCTTGGGGGGTGCTGGAGCCTATCCCAGCTGTCTACGGGCAAGATGTGGGGTACACCCTGGACTGGTTGCCAGCCGGCCAATCACAGGGCACATATAGACAAACAACCATTCACACTCACATTCATACCTATGGACAATTTGGAGTCGCTAATTAACCTAGCATGTTTTTGGAATGTGGGAGGAAACCGGAGTACCCGGAGAAAACCCACAAAGTCCACACAGAGATGGCTGAGAGTGGAATCGAACTAGGGTCTCATAGTAGTGTGGACCGTGTGCTAAACGTTCATTCATTCATTCATTCATTTTCTACCGCTTATCCTCACGAGGGTCGCGGGGGGTGCTGGAGCCTATCCCAGCTGTCTTAGAACGAGAGGCGGGGTACACCCTGGACTGGTGGCCAGCCAGCCAATCACAGGGCACATATAGACAAACAACCATTCACACTCACATTCATACCTATGGACAATTTGGAGTCGCTAATTAACCTAGCATGTTTTTGGAATGTGGGAGGAAACCGGAGTACCCCGGCATACACGGGGAGAACATGCAAAGATAGCCGAGAGTGGAATTGAACTCGGGGTCTCCTAGCTGTGATGCCTGCACACTAACCACTCACCACCGCCGTGCAGCCTCCAAGTTGATATCTTTGATTAAATTCTCTCCACCACCTCTTCATCAATCTTTTGCAGCGGCCATTATCCATTGTCGGCCATTTTTATTAGACACTTGACAGTTGAGCCTCATCTGCTAATTACGTATTGGGGTCAGATCACAATCAAGCACATTGCAAAGTTCCCTTGCGTCCAACATAAACTCAAGGAAAGAACAGTAGGTTAGGCCAACTGCGACTACTATTTAAAGGGCCCTGTTATGCAAAAAAATGGGTCCCTAGAGCTTGTTTATGAGTATCAGACACAGAAAACATGTCCTTCTCTTGTTTGCTCCAGTTTTATGAGAAGAGGTTGTGAAAGTCATATTTGAAGTTGCGGTTTTTCATTAAGTCATAGAGGGAAAAAAAAAACGGCTTCCTCATGGACATGAATGCACCTCGAACTCACCCCTTGAACCCACCCTGCATACGCCACGGCTTTATCAAAACACAAACACACACAGAAAACAGGCTTCGATATGGATCTTCACGTTAAGTTATGCAACTATATGTCAGTCAGATACAGATGTGGGGGCGACAAGTTTGATTGCGTTAGCAATAGCGAATAGGTTAACCGAACATGATGTTGCTGTAAAAATGTGACGACGATCATGTTGGTAATGTTGGCGTTCATTCAGTATCCCTATTTAACCCAACCATCCATTTTCTGTCCTGATTATCCTCATGAGGGTCGCGGGCGTGCTTGAGCCTATCCCAGCTGTCTTCAGACAAGAGGAGGGGTACACCCTGGACTGGTGGCCAGCCAATCACAGGGCACATATACACAAACAACCATTCACACCCATTTATCCTTTATTTGAACCTCCTTTTAAGTGACTTTTATGTGGACAGTATGCAAAGTAAGGCGGGCGTCTATGTACGTAAATTAAATTAAATTAAATTAAATTAAATTAAATTAAATTAAATTAAATTAAATTAAATTAAATTAAATTAAATTAAATTAAATTAAACATTATTTATAAATTAAACATTTTTTAAATAAAAGTCAATTAAAAATTTTTAATAATTTAATTATATTAGGAAAGCAGGAAGTGAACAAATGTAACAGTTTTTGATTGTAAAAGTACCATTTATATATATATATATATATATATATATATATATATATATATATATATATATATATATATATATATATATATATATATATATATATATATATATAGCGTCAAAGTCACTTCCTGTGCATTGTTGTGGGACTTATTTGTAATCTTGGATCTTTGAAAAAATACAGCAGGGAATCTAAAGAATATGACAAAAATGAGGCTGTGTTCAAAGACTAATAGAGAGTCAGAACATGTAGCATCAATGGCAGGAGGGGACAGCGGGGGTCCTGGACCTTGTTGATGAGGCCAGCAGGCAACCTGACAAATCTTGAAGATTTTTGGCTGTGATGGCCTCCAGCGAAACAGCAGAGTTTCAATAACTGTGTCCTTTTCGAGACTTTGGTCGTGTTACCTTTGTGGCCTTTGAGCAAAAAAAAAAAAAAAGACGTAATATATGGTTTGAAAATGGGATTTTTGTCCCCCATCGGATATGATTCTAAAATCGGGATTCAAACCCAACAATGGTACTTTTAAAAGAACGCAATCTTGCTCTCAGGTGCCATTTAGCGTCAATCTGCCTGCCCATCACACTGACTGCTTCTTGTCCGTCCATTAAGACTTTGCCTCGCTCTTGCGTGCTCTTCAGTCTTGGCAGATCGTCAGCTCATCTGCCACTTTAAATGTCCTATCGGCGCGTCTCTGTGTTTGTGCGTTCCCGTGGCGGTGGCATTCCAGCGGTTGGCTGTCAATCAGTGAGAAGTATCTCTCTCGGTGTCCCTATTTTTCTGTAATCCAGCTCCCCGCTATTGTAGCTTGATTGCACCGTCTTCGTTCCGCAAAGCGCTCTATCACATTCTCTCTTCATAGTCTTGTCATGTCTCCACTAATGCCCTTTTAAAGTACTAGAACTTTAAGATACACATACGAAACCTCGGTTTTCATCATTAATGTGTTCCAAAAGGTAAAAAAAAAACGACATTGTACTTCTTATTTCCGATATAAATACAATTAATCTGTTGCAGACACCCAAAATATTAATACAACACAGTTTTACATACAGAGAACAAGGATGTTCAAGTCAAAGAGGCCAGACTGAGATGTCCAGAGGAGAGATATTGGGAGTGACCAAGATGGATAGGATCAGGAATGACTACACAAAAGGGACATTACATGTTAGAGACCTTGGAGATAAAGTCAGAGAGACCAGACTGAGATGTCCAGAAGAGAGATTTTGGGAGTGACCATGATGGACAGGATCAGGAACGAGTACACAAAAGGGACATTACATGTTAGAGACCTTGGAGATAAAGTCAGAGAGACCAGACTGAGATGTCCAGAAGAGAGATATTGGGAGTGACCAGGATAGATAGGATCAAGAAGGAGTACATCAGAGGGACATTACATGTTCGAGTCCTTGGAGATAAAGTCAGAGAGGCCAGACTGAGATGTCCAGAGGAGACATATCGGGAGTGACCAGGATGGATAGGATCAGGAACGAGTACACCAGAGGGACATTCCATGTTAGAGGCCTTGGAGATAAAGTCAGAGAGGCCAGAATGAGATGTCCAGAGGAGAGATATCGGGAGTGACCAGGATGGATAGGATCAGAAACGAGTACATCAGAAGAACATTACAATTAGAGTCGTTGGAGATAAAGTCAGAGAGGCCAGACTGAGGTTTCCAGAGGAGAGATATTGAGAGTGACCAGGATGGATAGGATCAGAAACGAGTACATCAGAAGAACATTACAATTAGAGTCGTTGGAGATAAAGTCATAGAGGCCAGACTGAGATGTCCAGAGGAGAGATATTGGGAGTGACCAGGATGGATAGGATCAGGAATGACTACACAAAAGGGACATTACATGTTAGAGACCTTGGAGATAAAGTCAGAGAGGCCAGACTGAGATGTCCAGAGGAGAGATATTGGGAGTGACCAGGATGGATAGGATCAGGAATGACTACACAAAAGGGACATTACATGTTAGAGACCTTGGAGATAAAGTCATAGAGGCCAGACTGACATGTCCAGAGGACCGATATTGGGAGTGACCATGATGGATAGGATCAGGAACAACTACACAAAAGGGACATTACATGTTAGAGACCTTGGAGATAAAGTCAGAGAGGCCAGACTGAGATGTCCAGAGGAGCGATATTGGGAGTGACCATGATGGATAGGATCAGGAACGAGTACACCAAAGGGACATTACATGTTAGAGACCTTGGAGATAAAGTCAGAGAGGCCAGACTGAGATGTCCAGAGGAGAGATATTGGGAGTGACCAGGATGGATAGGATCAGAAACGAGTACATCAGAAGAACATTACAATTAGAGTCGTTGGAGATAAAGTCAGAGAGGCCAGACTGAGGTTTCCAGAGGAGAGATATTGGGAGTGACCAGGATGGATAGGATCAGGAAGGAGTACATCAGAGGGACATTACATGTTAGAGTCCTTGGAGATAAAGTCAGAGAGGCCAGACTGAGATGTCCAGAGGAGAGATATTGGGAGTGACCATGATGGATAGGATCAGGAATGAGTACATCATAGGGACATTACATGTTAGAGACCTTGGAGATAAAGTCAGAGAGGCCAGACTGAGATGCCCAGAGGAGAGATATTGGGAGTGACCAGGATGGATAGGATCAGAAACGAGTACACCAAATGGACATTACATGTTAGAGGTCTTGGAGATAAAGTCAGAGAGGCCAGACTGAGATGTCCAGAGGAGAGATATTGGGAGTGACCAGGATGGATAGGATCAGGAATGACTACACAAAAGGGACATTACATGTTAGAGACCTTGGAGATAAAGTCATAGAGGCCAGACTGACATGTCCAGAGGACCGATATTGGGAGTGACCATGATGGATAGGATCAGGAACAACTACACAAAAGGGACATTACATGTTAGAGACCTTGGAGATAAAGTCAGAGAGGCCAGACTGAGATGTCCAGAGGAGCGATATTGGGAGTGACCATGATGGATAGGATCAGGAACGACTACACAAAAGGGACATTACATGTTAGAGGCCTTGGAGATAAAGTCAGAGAGGCCAGACTGAGATGTCCAGAGGAGCGATATTGGGAGTGACCATGATGGATAGGATCAGGAACGAGTACACCAAAGGGACATTACATGTTAGAGACCTTGGAGATAAAGTCAGAGAGACCAGACTGAGATGTCCAGAGGAGAGATATTGGGAGTGACCAGGATAGATAGGATCAGAAATGAGTACATCAGAAGGACATTACAATTAGAGTCCTTGGAGATAAAGTCAGAGAGGCCAGACTGAGATGTCCAGAGGAGAGATATTGGGAGTGACCAGGATGGATAGGATCAGGAATGACTACACAAAAGGGACATTACATGTTAGAGACCTTGGAGATAAAGTCAGAGAGGCCAGACTGAGATGTCCAGAGGAGAGATTTTGGGAGTGACCATGATGGACAGGATCAGGAACAAGTACACCAGAGGGACATTACATGTTAGAGGCCGTGGAGATAAAGTCAGAGAGGCCGGACTAAAATATCCAAAAACTTACCACTTCCACATGGATAGGGAGGATAACTATTAACAGTTATTTAACCTTTAACATGAACATTAATCAAACGTAATAATTTTTTCTGGGTACATGATACCATACAGCATCCATATCAAACTTGTGTGGGCCGCACTAACATTAAACTTTCATATCAAGGCGGGGGGCCTCAAACTAGTGTTCTGCGGGCCACATTTGGCCCGCGGGGCCGCATGTTTGAGACCCTTGTTATAAAGGGAACAAAAGCCTTGACATGAGATCCCTAGGTTGTTAAAGAGTTTAGGATTTTTTTTTGGAATCAAACGTTACACTTTTGCTTAATTAGCTTACTCAGATAGAAGGGGAGGTTACCTTACTAGCCTGGTGTGTTTGTACGCGCGAGATTAAAGAGCGCGCCTGTGGAGTTGCAATGAATTAACGCCGGATCAATTCGCTCAAACTAATAAGACGCATCGCTCAATTTACAAACGACAGCTCAGGATTCCTTATTGCCCATCTGGCTGATAAAGAAAATCCCGGGAAAATTTCTTTCCAGGGAGATTCCTGAACACAATCTGTGTGCTCACCAATCAGATTAATTCTAAACTCTCTTGGCGTGAATAAGCGTGTTAATGATGCAAGGCAAAGCAACATATTGCCACGTGTGATCACACCAGCGCTCCGTGACTCACACTTCTTTGATGCTAAGAGGTGATGCGGTGTTGTAATTAGAGGCATTAGGACAGTAAAAAGCTGGGGGGGGGAGTGAGTGAGGGGGGGTGTATAGTGACAGCACAGGGAGGAAACCTGCATTTTCTAAAAATACACATACTGCTGACACACACTCACACACGCTCGCTGTTGTTTTCATTCATTCATTCATTTTCATCACGAAGGTCGTGGGGGTGCTAGAGCCTATCCCAGCTGTCTTTGGGCGAGAGGCAGGCCTACACCCTGGACTGGTCGCCAGCCAATCACAGGGCACATATACACAAACAACCATTCACACTCACATTCATACCTATGGACAATTTGGAGTCGCCAAGAGAGAGGCTGACAACATGTATGATGAAAAGAATTTTGAGGCCATTAAAGACGACATGAGTGGTTTTACTTGGTAGGTTACTGTTTAACTTGTCAGCGGGTACAAGATACCTCAATCGGACTGGGGAAAGGAATATTCCACCCCTGTGAATCCGATTATATATTCATACCTATGGACAATTTGGAGTCGCTAATTAACCTAGCATGTTTTTTTTTGGAATGTGGGAGGAAACCGGAGTACCCGGAGAAAACCCACGCATGCACGGGGGAGAACATAGAAACTCCACACAGAGATGGCTGATGGTGGAATTGAAGTCAGGTCTCCTAGCTGTGAGGCCTGTGTGCTAACCACTGGACCACCGTGCAGCCCCTTTGTCACGTTCAATTATTCATTCATTCATTTTCTACCGCTTATCCTCATGAGGGTCGCGGGGGGTGCTGGAGCCTATCCCAGCTGTCTTCGGGCGAGAGGCGGCCAATCACAGGGCACATATAGACAAACAACCATTCACACTCACATTCATACCTATGGACAATTTGGAGTCGCTAATTAACCTAGCATGTTTTTTTGGAATGTGGGAGGAAACCGGAGTACCCGGAGAAAACCCACGCATGATGGACGATGGCCGATGGGTGGAATTGAACCCTGGTCTCCTAGCTGTGAGGTCTGCGCGCTAACCACTCATCCGCCGTGCAGCTCGCTGTTGTTTTATTTTAAATAATATTTTATAAGAGGGTGATGTTTTTCCCTCCTGTCGGTTTAATCCCCGATGCTGATAATTGCCACCGGGGGCTGTTAACTATTCATGCACGTGGGATCTGGACTGCATACTGATGGATGACACGATGGTGAGCGTGACACACAATCAGATCCTTGCTCAGACTGCAGAGGTCATAGCAATAACATTCTGTATGTGTTGCAGGTCCATGGAATCATTGGAATTAGGAAGGATGTTCATATGATGGCGTTACTGATAAAGATCATACATGAATGAAATCGGCCGATTCCGATCACATTAAGATTAAGTTTTAATGCAAGACCAGTTTGATGGCACTCTAGCAGGACCCCAGGCCATCCAGTCTGACGAAATCAACCACTTTTGGAGATTTCCACCTTAGACCTCTGACTGCTACGCACACACAGGTACTTGGTTTTTTTAAAATTGTTTTTTTTTAATTATCTATCTACACCCTGGACTGGTCACTAGCCAGCCAATCACAGGGCACATATAGACAAACAACCCTTCACACTCAAAGAGGCCAGACTGATAATGACCAGAGGAAAGATATTGGGAGTGACCAGGATGGATAGGATCAGGAACGAGTACACCAGAGGGACATTACATGTTAAGAGGCCTTGGAGATAAAAAAAGACCAAACCGAGATATTGGGAGTGACCAGGATGGATAGGATCAGAAAAATGTATACACATTCATACCTATGGACAATTTGGAGTCGCTAATTAACCTAGCATGTTTTTGGAATGTGGGAGGAAACCGGAGTACCCGGAGAAAACCCACGCATGCACGGGGAGAACATGAAAACTCCACACAGAGATGGCCAAGGGTGGAATTGAACCCTGGTCTCCTAGCTGTGAGGCCTGCGCGCTAACCACTTAACCACCGTGCAGCCGTATTATATTCATCCATTTTCTACCGCTTATCCTCACAAGGGTCGCCTTGGGGGGTGCTGGAGTCTATCCCAGCTGTCTTCAGACGAGAGGTGGGGTACACCCTGGACTGGTGGCCAGCCAATCACAGGGCACATATAGACAAACAACCATTCACACTCATATTCATACATATGGACAATTTGGAGTCACTAATTAACCTAGCATGTTTTTGGAATGTGGGAGGAAACCGGAGTACCTGGAGAAAACTGGGGAGAACATGCAAACTCCACAGAGATGCGGAATCAAACTTGGGTCTCCGAAATGCATGGCTGCACGCTAGCCACTCCTCCCCAGATCAAACTATTCATTTATTCATTTTCTACCGGTTATCCTCACGAGGGTCGTGGGGGGTGCTGGAGCCTATCCCAGCTGTCTTCGGGCGAGAGGCGGGGTACACCCTGGACTGGTCGCCAGCCAGCCAATCACAGGGCACATATAGACAAACAACCATTCACACTCACATTCATATCTATGGTATCGGCAATTAACTATGGAGTTAATTGGAGTTAATTAACCGATGGAGTCACCAATTAACCTAGCATGTTTTTGGAATGTGGGAGGAAACCGGAGTACCCGGAGAAAACCCACGCATGCACAGGGAGAACATGCAAACTCCACACAGAGATGGCCGAGTGTGGAATTGAACCCGTGTTTTCGAGCTGTGAGGCCTGCGTACTAACCACTTGTCCACCGTGCAGCCATATTATATGGTGTAAAAATTATGACTGGCAATAATTACAACATTGGAAGTATACCTATAGAAAAGTTGTGTACACTTGGGAAGAAGTGGTTTGCCGCCTGTTGGTTTTGGTGTATAGATCATACATAGATCATACATAGGTCATGAATCCATCCATCTTTTTTTCCATGCATGCATCCCTGAGCAAATCAATAACACACGTTAACACATCCATCAATCTACCATTCTTCGCATAAGAAGAATGAATAGGTGAAAGTCTCTCCTTTTCACACAATAGGAATCAATATTAGCCCATCGCCCATGGCTGCCTGATTGAAAACATCCAAATTCATCAGGCTGCATAAGTAAACCCTTTACTGGTAAGCCTCCTACGGTGCAATAAAACCGAGATCATTCATTCAAACATGGCATTAGTGCAGATAAACAGCGATCTGTAATGATTGAAAAATAGGTTGAAATAACGATGCAATGCTTCCAGATATGTTACATATTCATGACAGCTGTATGATATGACTGGATGATATCACTCCACCTCGTCTCTTTCTCTCTCTTTCTCTCTCTCAAATCGCCTCTAAGCATTTTTTTCCCCCCCTAAAAATAGAGAAGTGAGAGACGCACTTTGACAGGTCAAATGTCTTTAACATCATCCACACTGACAAAGACATGTCAATTATTTGAACAACATCTATGGAGCTGTCACTGGAAGGCGTAGGTACATGATAAACTCATAAACATCTCCATCTGAGTCCGTCTAAAACAGGGGTCTCAAACACGCGGCCCGCGGTATGTTAGTGCAGCCCGCGCAAGTTTGATATGGATGCTGTATGGTATCATGTACCCAGAAAATATTATTACGTTTGATTCATGTTCATGTTAAAGGTTAAATAACTGTTAATAGTTATCCTCCCTATCCGTGTGGAAGTGGTAATTTTTTTGGCTATTTAAGTTGTAAGGAAATAACTTGAAGGCTACCGTTTAGGTCGCTAGCGGTCTAGTTTGCGAGTTAGCATGTGTCTCAAGACCCTGCAGTTGCGCAATATGTTGTAAATATAAAGAGTATAAATGTGACTATAGTCGTGTTTTGTCATGTCTACAGGGCTCTAATAATGCTTTGTTCATTTTAATCTGAAAAAAATCATTTGTCTACCCACCAACTATATGTGGTTTCTTAAGTTTTTATTATTTGCCGTTTTATTATTATTATTATATTTATTTGTTATTACTGATTGATTGATTTTCTTTATTCTTGATTTGTTTATTTATTTTTCATCTTATTGTGTGTGGAAAAATAAAAAGTAAGATATTTGAGAACCAAAGCAAAGTTTTTAAAAAATTTTTGTTTTTAATAAATGCGTTTTTTTTTTTTTTTGGAAAACCTGATGCGGCCCAGTCTCACCCAGACCCTAGCTCCAAGTGGCCCCCAAGTAAATTGAGTTTGAGACCCCTTATTTAAAAGGATATTGCAGACCTGCCAACCTTGAAGTCATTTCATTAGTTATTTAAGGGTCAAATACATGCCGAATACGACAAATACGTTCATGTGGGCTGGACAGATACTGTGACAGGATATACATATGACAAGGCATGTCAATCAATGTAGCAGATATGGGCATAAATAGTGAAGGGAGGGGATCAATGTGGGTGAACCGTAGGAAATAAGAGGCAGTCATTGGATGATGAAGCGTCAAGATTGTTGTTTGCTTTCTGGCACTCCAGTTGAGTTGTGTCTTAGATTTTTCACTCACTATCTAACTACTGGAGGTATCATAGTAAGTAAGGATGAGCCGATACATCTGGAATAGGTGCAGATTCTGGAAGCTCTAGGAAGTTTTCTGTGTGGGTTATTGTGTGTAGCTGCTCTATAGGAGTCCACAGCTCGATTCATTCATTCATTCATTCATTCATTTTCTACCGCTTTTCCTCACTAGGGTCGCGGGGGTTGCTGGAGCCTATCCCAGCTGTCTTCGGGCAAAAGGCGGGGTACACTCTGAACTGGTCGCTAGCCAGCCAATCACAGGGCACATATAGACAAACAACCATTCACACTCACATTCATACCTATGGACAATTTGGAGTCGCTAATTAGCCTAGCATGTTTTTGGAATGTGGGAGGAAACTGGAGTACCCGGAGAAAACTGGGGAGAACATGCAACTCCACGGAGATGCAGAATCAAACTCGGGTCTCCTAGCTGCATGGCTGCACGCTATCCACTTGTCCACCATGCGGCCCCAGATCAATATAACCCTGGATCAATAACCCTGAAGTGAGTCCTGAAAAAATTTTGGGATGGCTCTGAACGCTCTTTTTTCCCAAGTGAGGCGGACTTCCTTATCACAGACCAATCACAGCAAAGTGGGTATGTCCAGAGGAGGGGTGTGGGTGTCAGAAATTAAAACAAACCGTTTTGGAAATCCACGGAAATACAGCTGGAATAGTGTTATTGTGTGTAGCTGCTCTACAGGAGTCTGATACAAGTCAATACAAAGGACCAAAAAATAGGTCCCCTTTAAACTTCCTCTTTTCTGTGCTACCACAGCAAACTGAAAAAAAACAAAAATGTCTTTTTTTACTGCCATCACTCCTGCTCTTCGATACTTTAGTTAGCACGTTAGCAAACACTGTTGTTGTCATCACAAGTGCTACTCGATAAGGATGCTGCTGCATGCCTACCTGTATTCTTCCTGAGTAAAAACAGGAATAACGGAGGGCTGAAGCACGGTGATCTCCACCAGCGTGGTGTTCTCCTTCACAGGCTCGCCGTCGTCGTAGGCGACCACCACCAGCTGCAAAACGACGGATTATTGCAGTCCATGAAAGTATTTCTTGCAATTGATACACTGGCTTCAGAATGACTGCATTTCCCCAATGGGGTGCTTATTATTTCCTGCTTAACTTTGCTTCCCTTAATTAACTAGGGGGTAATTAATTACTGGGGACCAAACCCAAAGGGAATCGGGAATGAGAACCAAACCAAAATATCTCATCAAAAAATTGTGTTTGCTTCCGTTTGGAAAATGATCAATAGCTTCTAGTACTGTAATACTAACGAGATACGCTATATTTATTTTTTTATACTTTGAACCAAACTTGCAAACACACCATTGCTATAATGTGACTACTTGTAAGAAAACCTCCGGTGGTGTTACAGCCATTATAACCAGCTGCTTGGTTTTGTACGAGCAGCTATGAGCCACTGAGATAAAATTAGACGCCTTCAGAGAATTTTGAATCCTTATTGTGTTAATTAAAACCCAGTGTAGAGATGTAATTAGCATAGCCCCTAAGCCCCACTGTGGGCAAACACTCGGGAAAAAAAGGAATATGATAAGATAACTGCAATAGTGAAGTGGGTTTGGGATAGACGCCGAACAAAGATAAATGTGAAAAATAGCATTGCACATAAAAAACACGGAATATTTACCCTGAACTTGAGGTTGGGCTCCTCGTTGAGATTCACTCTGGTCACAACGTTTCCAGTCAGTTCGTGTACTTCAAATATACTGGCGGAGTACGAATACGCCTCCTGGTCCACTTTGTAGCGCACGAGACCAGCCGGGGTTCCCTGTGGAGACAGCACAGCAAAGAAAGCAGGGTAGTCTCGGTGCCAGATGTCTGCGGAGGAACCTAAAATTCAAAACACAATGGAGTAATGACATACAGGAGATCCCTGCTTTTCGTTTGCAGGAATGGCAAAAATCTGCAATAATTTATATTTTTGACACACAGCTCATTTCCTCCTTTCTAAACCCTCCTGTTATAATTAGTAATTGTTATAATTATTACTGTAATTCATGGTGTATCATATGCTACTTTTGTCTCATGCATTGAAACGGCTAATTTATGGTCATGCGCTAATTGCATATGTATCAATGGATATTCATGGAAAACACAAAGAAATGCATTTATCCCCACAAGGTGTCTTTGGGTGAGAGGCGGGGTACACCCTGGACTGGTGGCCAGCCAGCCAATCACAGGGTACATATAGACAAACAAGATTGTTGTTTGCTTTCTGGCACTCCAGTTGAGTTGTGTCTTAGATTTTCCACTCACTATCTAACTACTGGAGGTATCATACTAAGTAAGGGTGAGCCGATACAGCTGGAATAGGTGCAGATTCTGGAAGCTCTAGAAAGTTTTCTGTGTGGGTTATTGTGTGTAGCTGCTCCATAGGAGTCCACAGCTCGATTCATTCATTCATTCATTTTCTACCAGTTATCCTCACGAGGGTCGCGGGGGTGCTGGAGCCTATCCCAGCTGTCTTCGGGCAAGAGGCGGGGTACACCCTGGACTGGTCGCCAGACAGCCAATCACAGGGCACATATAGACAAACAACCATTCACACTCACATTCATACCTATGGACAATTTGGAGTCGCTAATTAACCTAGCATGTTTTTTTTGGAATGTGGGAGGAAACCGGAGTACCCAGAGAAAACTGGGGAGAACATGCAAACTCCACAGAGATATGGAATCAAACGCGAGTCTCTTAACTGAATGGCTACCCACTCATCCACCATGCGGCCCCAGATAAAACTATTCATTTATTAATTTTCTACCGCTTATTCTCACAAGGGAGGTGGGGGTGCTGGAGCCTATCCCAGCTGTCTTCGGGCAAGAGGCAGGGTACATCCTGGACTGGTGGCCAGCCAGCCAATCACAGGGCACATATAGGCAAACAACCATTCACACTCACATTCATACCTATGGACAATTTGGAGTCGCTAATTAACCTAGCATGTTTTTGGAATGTGGGAGGAAACCGGAGTACCCGGAGAAAACTGGGAAAAACATGCAACTCCACAGAGATATGGAATCAAACGCGGGTCTCTTAACTGCATGGCTACCCACTCATCCACCGTGCGGCCCCAGATCAAACTATTCATTTATTAATTTTCTACCGCTTATTCTCACAAGGGGGTCATGGTCATGGGGGGTGCTGGAGCCTATCCCAGCTGTCTTTGGGACGAGAGGCGGGGTACACCCTGGACTGGTGGCCAGCCAATCACAGGGCACATATAGACAAACAACCATTCAAACTCACATTCAAACCTATGGTATCGACAATTAACTATAGAGTTAATTGAAGTTAATTAACCGATGGAGTCACCAATTAACCTAGCGAGTTTTGGGAATGTGGGAGGTAACCGGAGTACCCGGAGAAAACCCACGCATGCACAGGGAGAACATGCAAACTCCACACAGAGATGGCCGAGGGTGGAATTAAACCCGGGTTTTCTAGCTGTGAGGCCTGCGCGCGAACCACTTTTTACGCCGTGCTAAACTTGAACATTCATTCAATAATTGACTGGTGGCGAGTCAATCACAGGGCACATATAGACACACAACCATTCACACTCACATTCAAACCTATGGTATCGGCAATTAACTATAGAGTTAATTGAAGTTAATTAACCGATGGAGTCACCAATTAACCTAGCGAGTTTTGGGAATGTGGGAGGAAACCGGAGTACCCGGAGAAAACCCACGCATGCAACATGCAAACTCCACACAGAGATGGCCGAGGGTGGAATCGAACTCGGGTCTCCTCGCTGTCTCCTAGCTCTAACCACTCATCCACTGTGCAGCCCATTGAATAACATTTCAAGTTATTTTGAACCCAAACAGATAAAGGAAAAAGTTCTCACAAGAGTCAAGAAAAAAGTTTTTCAATAAAGCATCTTTTTATGCAAAAGTTGTAGAGTTGATAGGTTACATAAATAAAGTGCAAACTTTAGCATTCCCTGTACTCCTTTTGTTATTTATCATATGTTCAATCTTTACACGAAAGTCGTTGGCTCTTAAGCCGATTTAAGGTGGCAATCCTCTCTTAAAGCGACGCGCCTCCTGTCAGCCTCCATCGGCTACATTGATTCACGCTGCAGCTTTAGCATCAATCTGTTCCCTCGGAGGTCAGAAAGGAACAATATTCTGTCAGCAAGATGCAATAAAGCTGTGCCCCCCCCGTGCGCCGACAAGGAAGTGAATAGCACGATGACAGCCCCCCCCCGGATACATATACTCGTATATGTAGGTGTTTATGTCATTTATACCCTGCAGCCTTCAAATTTACTTCTCAACTTCTGCTGACTCAGCGTACTTTCATCAGGGCTTATGACAGACACCTCGAGTGCTTGCTCACTTTGTCGCGTGGCTGTAAAATCACCGACATTTCACAAAGATGGATGTTAAAAAGCCGACGGCTTTAGGGCGACGTCGCTGTTTGATCCCGATGCTTTAATACGCAATTTAGCGTCTTCGTGTTCAAAGGCACGTGATGAAACCGTGGCACCGTGCAGCCGGCTTTAAGCAGGGCTGTCAAATGATTCAACATTCATTTGAATTTGGAATTTAATCCAATTAATCGCAGTGGTCACGGGTTGATTAATCATGATTAATCACCATTTGCGATGTGTGAAATATGACGATTTTTGCTGTATTTTATGAGCAAGAAGATCCAGTAAATGACAGGATGTAATTATATATATTTGTACGTTGGACGTGTGGTTAGCGCACAGACCTCACAGCTAGGAGACCCGAGTTCAATCCCACCCTCGGCCATCTCTGTGTGGAGTTTGCATGTTCTCCCCGTGCATGCGTGGGTTTTCTCCGGGTACTCCGGTTTCCTCCCACATTCCAAAAACATGCTAGGTTAATTAGCGACTCCAAATTGTCCATAGGTATGAATGTGAGTGTGAATGGTTGTTTGTCTAATTGTGCCCTGTGATTGGCTGGCTGGCCACCAGTCCAGGGTGTACCCCGCCTCTCGTCCGAAAAACAGCTGGGATAGGCTCCAGCCCCCCCTGCAACCCTCGTCATGAAGAAGAGATTACATTTTGGGTGTGATCCGAATCGCCGTCTGAATCCAGGAAGTTGAAAATTTTCATTGTGAGATAGGACCATTTTTGGCATTTGTGCAACAATATTCATTCATTCATTCATTCATTTTCTACCGCTTATCCTCAGTAGGGTCGTGGGGGTGCTGGAGCCTATCCCAGCTGTCTTGGGGCGAGAGATACACCCTGGACTGGTCTTGGTACATCCTGGAAATCACCTTCTTTAATCACCTTCCTTAGTCGTTTTATGAGCTTTTAAATTTGCCCGCCTAACTAAAATTGTAAGATGTTATAATGTATAACGATATAATATTTATTGTTTTATTAAAGGGTTCAGTTTTCACTCTAAAAACTGGTCATTTTGTCTGCAAACAGAATGTTCTCACCTTTTGCAGTGTTAGCATCGGTGCTAACATTATACAGATTATGGTTTACGTGCTAAAATAACATTCATTCATTCAATTTCTACCGCTTATCCTCACGAGGGTCGCGGGGGTGCTGGAGCCTATCCCAGCTGTCTTCGGGCGAGAGGCGGGGTACACCCTGGACTGGTGGCCAGCCAATCACAACGCACATATAGACAAACAACCATTCACACTCACATCAATTAACTATAGAGTTAATTGGAGTTGATTAACCTATGGAGTCACCATTTAATCTAGCATGTTTTTGGAATGTGGGAGGAAACCGGAGTACCCGGAGAAAACCCACGCATGCACGGGGAGAACATGCAAAATCCACACAGAGATGGCCGTGGGTGGAATTGAACCCTGGTTTCCTAGCTGTGAAGTCTGTGTGCTAACCATTCGACCACCGTGCAACAAAAATGGGTGGAGGTCTGCATTATAGTTTAGCATTTATCTAGTTTTGATTTGATTCCGA
This sequence comes from Doryrhamphus excisus, assembly GCF_030265055.1. Lineage (NCBI taxonomy): Eukaryota > Metazoa > Chordata > Actinopteri > Syngnathiformes > Syngnathidae > Doryrhamphus > Doryrhamphus excisus. The sequence goes on along the minus strand of NC_080487.1, from coordinate 10,682,049 downwards.
CTTTATTATGACTTTATTATTAAAACTGTAAGACTTATTAGTCATACCTTACCTTACTTACCTTACTACTCATACCAGTTTTACTGTATCACATATTTTCTAAAATATATAAATTATATTCAAAATATATTCATACTACTTTTTTTGTTATGATACTGTTATTATCTCAACTTTTTACCATAATATAACAATTTCATTCATGACTAACATGAAGGTTTTTTTTAAAAAAAATGGCAATTATGGTCTACATGGACTGGAGGGTGTTCTGTATTTCTGTCCTTTGTTATTAATATTCATTTTAATGTATATTCATTATCAAGGATATTTCATTTCCTGAGTCTTTTTTTGTGTGAAAAGAACTCTCATTGAGTGAGCCGCTGCCTTTCTTTGTGACATTTAAATCACAGCAGATGCTTTGTAGTGCCTTTGAGCCAAGTGTGATTTTTTTTTTTTTTTTTTTTACCACCGCCTAAGTATCGCATGGCCCATAATGGAAGCATCTAGTGTGATTTAACCTCGCCAACAAGAAGCATTGGTGCTAAAAGCCCAGCTGATGTACCAGAAAATATTACCCTAGGACACCCGCCCCCCCCTCCCAAAAAAGCCAACAAACAAAAAAAAAAGCGGAATCGCACACGGGAGGGATGACAAACATCATTATCTTCCATCATTCCGTGCACTATGCGCTGGAGAACAGGCGATTTGATTGAATAGCAGGAGGCTCACCGCTGGGTCGGAGTCGTTGGCCGTCACCGTGGTTACAACAGTCCCCTTGATGGCGTTTGGAGCGACCACGCCGCGGTAGACCGGCTGGCTGAAGACCGGAGCAAAGTCATTGACGTCCTGCAGAGTAATGAACAAAATGTGCGCCTGTCAACCGTGGAACTTTTATTCATGGAAGATGAGTGGAAAAAAAAAAAAAAAAAACTCACAGTGACGGTGACGGTAACAGATGCCAGGCCTGGAGGCATGATGCCGTCGGCGTCCAGGGCCTCCACCGTGAACACGTACGTGGAATTGGAAGCGGTCAAGGATTCGAAGTCTAGAACTTTCCGCACAGACAACTCTCCCGTGATTGGGTCGATGCTGAAAAGTCGAAGGAGCTCCTTACTGTCCGTCCTGATGCGGTAGGTGAGGTTGGAGCCAAGATCAGCATCGATGGCCTAAAAAGAAATAATAAATCCATGACAGAATGGGGCTGCACGGTGGACGAGTGGTTAGCGCACAGGCCTTACAGCTAGGAACCCCGGGTTCAATTCCACCCTGGGGCATCTCTGTGTGGAGTTTGCATGTTCTCCCCGTGCATGCATGGGCTTTCTCCGGGTACTCCGGTTTCCTCACACATTCCAAAAACATGCTAGGTTAATTAGTGACTCAATAGGGTAATTAACTCCAATTAACTCCATAGTTAATTGCCGATACCGTAGGTATGAATGTGAGTGTGAATGGTTGTTTATGGTTGTTGTCTATATGTGCCCTGTGATTGGCTGGCGACCAGTCCAGGGTGGACCCCGCCTCTCGCCCGAAGACAGCTGGGATAGGCTCCAGCACCCCCACGACTCTTGTGATGATAAGCAGTAGAAAATTAATGAACATAATACGGCTGCACGGTGGTCGAGTGGTTAGCGCACAGGCCTCACAGCTAGGAACCCCGGGTTCAATTCCACCCTGGGGCATCTCTGTGTGGAGTTTGCATGTTCTCCCTGTGCATGCGTGGGTTTTCTCCCGGTACTCCGGTTTCCTCCCACATTCCAAAAACATGCTAGGTTAATTGGCGACTCCACAGGTTAATTAACTCCAATTAACTCCATAGTTAATTGGCGATACCATAGGTATGAATGCGAGTGTGAATGGTTGTTTGTCTATATGTGCCCTGTGATTGGCTGGCCACCAGTCCAGGGTGTACCCCGCCTCTCGCCCGAAGACAGCTGGGATAGGCTCCAGCAACCCCCGCGACTCTAGTGAGGATAAGCGGAAGAAAATGAATGAATGAATATAATACGGCTGCACGGTGTTCGAGTGGTTAGCGCACAGGCCTCACAGCTAGGAACCCGGGGTTCAATTCCACCCTCGGCCATCTCTGTGTGGAGTTTGCATATCCTCCCCGTGCGTGGGTTTTTTTTCTCCGGGTTTTCCTCCCATATTCAAAAAACATGCTAGGTTAATTGGTGACTCAATAGGTTTATTAACTCTAATTAACTCCATAGTTAATTGCCGATACCATAGGTATGAATGTGAGTGTGAATGGTTGTTTGTCTATATGTGCCCTGTGATACGTCTCAAATTTACTCGGCCTATCAAAGGTAGAACAGTGGAAAAATCAATCACCGTAAAACCTTGGTTAGCGTATTTCTTGGTTTGCGTACAATACACGTATTAATGCATTCGCCGGAGCTACAGATCAAAGTCTTATGCATCTCTTGCGTGTGAATTTCAGATTTGTAAGCAATGTATTTCTGTCCCAGCAGGGGGCAACGGTTCTATTTTCCTCCGATGGGCTCCAACAGCTTGAGAAGTTGCAGAATTGAGGGAAACGCCGACAGAGGGAAACGGTGACGAATCCAGCAGAGACAAAAATACAGGCAGCTTAGTTTTCCTGACATATAAACACGAATACACATATTTATATTTTACACACGTCTGGAAATCGATGATTATTTTGTGTTATGTTCTAAATCTGTGAATAAATGTAGTTATTTTTTTTCTGTGTTGTTTTTGTTGTTTCATAAAAGTAAACAATTGTTTGGATGTTTGAGGTGTTCGAAAAAACAAAAAATATGGATGTGAGTGTGAATGGTTGTCTGTCTATATGTGCCCTGTGATTGGCTGGCCACCAGTCCAGGGTGTACCACGCCTCTCGCCCCAAAACAGCTGGGATAGGCTCCAGCACCCCCCCCCCGACCATCGTGAGGATAAGCCGTAGAAAATTAATGAATAAATGTAACATTTACAGGGCTTCTTGGTTGCACAGTGGTAGTGTGGTTAGCGCGCAGGCCCCAACAGCTAGTAGACCCTAGTCGATTCCACCCTCAGCCATCTCTATGTGGAGTTTGCATGTTCTCCCCGTGCATGCGTGGGTTTTCTCCGGGTATTCCGTTTTTTTCCCACATTCCAAAAACATGCTAGGTTAATTAGCGACTCCAAATTGTCCATAGGTATGAATGTGAGTGTGAATGGTTGTTTGTCTATATGTGCCCTGTGATTGGCTGGCTGGCCACCAGTCCAGGGTATACCCCGCCTCTCGTCCGGAAGACAGCTGGGATAGGCTCCAGCACCCCCGAAACTCCTGTGAGGATAAGCGGTAGAAAATGAATGAATGAATTTCCGGGTTGCACGGTGTTCGAGCGGTTTGCGAGCATGCCTCACAGCTAGGAAACCGGAGTTCGATTCCACCCTCGGCCATCTCTGTGTGGAGTTTACATGTTCTCCCCGTGCATGCGTGGGCTTTATTCTGGGTACTCCGGTTTCCTCCCACATTCCAAAAACATGCTAGGTTAATTAGCGACTCCAAATTGTCCATAGGTATGAATGTGAGTGTGAATGGTTGTTTGTCTATATGTGCCCTGTGATTGGCTGGCTGGCCACCAGTCCAGGGTGTACCCTGCCTCTCGTTCCGAAGACAGCTGGGATAGGCTCCAGCACCCCCGAAACTCTCGTGAGGATAAGCGGTAGGAAATGAATGAATTTCCGGGCTGCACGCTGGTTGAGCGGTTTGCAGATCAATTTCCATTGTGTTGATGTAATACTGATACAAACTGACAAAATGGTGTCTTCATAGTAATAATAACAAGACAATAGTATTTAAGAGTTAAATCACCTTAAGCTGTAGTAGTACTATATCTTTGGGGCTGTTCTCTGCTAGGTTGATGTTGTACGTTTGCTGGCTAAACACAGGACTGTTGTCATCCACATCCAGGACCGTCACCGATAGAGTCAGTCTGGACCGCCGAGGGTCCACGGCGCCGTCCCAGGCCTCCACGATCAGAAAGTAGTGACCCTTCATCTTTGGTGTGGAGGGAAAAAAAAATACAACTTGTAACTATGACTGTGTTGGAAAGTACTGAGTATGTGGGAATGTACCTCTCTGTCCAGTGGGACCGTGGTTCTGATGGCTCCGGTGGCGTTGATGGAGAAAAGGCGCTGATGGTTGACTAGTCGATAATGAACCTGACCGCTGGCGCCAAGATCGGGATCGGTGGCCTGGAACACATCAGGGATAAATGAAGGTGAACGCCAAACGCCGCCATATGAGGGAGCAAAAATGGCGTCAAGTGTGTATTTATTCTATGATTCGTAATATGGGGCTTGCACGGTGAATGTGTGGTTAGCACGCAGACCTCACAGCTAGTAGACCCGAGTTCGATTCCACCCTCGGGCATCTCTGTGTGGAGTTTGCATGTGCTTCCCGTGCATGTGTGGGTTTTCTTCGGGTACTCCGGTTTTATTCCCACATTCCAAAAACATGCTAGGTTAATTAGCGACTCCAAATTGTCCAATTTTGCAGAATTCGTCCGAAAACAGCTGGGATAGGCTCCAGCACCCCCGCAACCCTCATGAGGATAAGCGGTAGAAAATGAATGAATGAATAATTGTATGGTCAGGCTGCACGGTGGTCGAGTGGTTAGTGTGCAGGCCTCACAGCTAGGAGACCCGAGTTCAATTCCACCCTCGGCCATCTCTGTGTGGAGTTTGCATGTTCTCCCTGTGCATGTGTGGGTTTTCTCCGGGTACTCCGGTTTTATTCCCACATTGCAAAAACATGCTAGGTTAATTGGTGACACCATCGGTTAATTAACTCCAATTAACTCCATAGTTAATTAACTCCATAGTTAATTGGCGATACCATAGGTATGAATGTGAGTGTGAATGGTTGTTTGTCTATATGTGCCCTGTGATTGGCTGGCTGGCCACCAGTCCAGGGTGTACCCCGCCTCTCGCCCGAAGACAGCTGGGATAGGCTCCAGCACACCCCACGACCCTCGTGAGGATAAACGGTAGAAAATTAATAAATGAATAGTTTGACCTGGGGCTGTATGGTGCACGAGTGGCAAGCGCACAGCCACGCAGCTAGGAGACCCGAGTTTGATTACGCATCTCTTTGGAGTTTGCATGTTCTCCCCAGTTTTCTCCGGGTACTCTGGTTTCCTCCCGCATTCCAAAAACATGCTAGGCTAATTAACGACTCCAAATTGTCCATAGGTATGAATGTGAGTGTGAATGGTTGTTTGTCTATATGTGCCCTGTGATTGGCTGGCTGGCCACCAGTCCAGGGTGTACCCCGCCTCTTACCTGAAGACAGCTGGGATAGGCTCCAGCACCCCTGCACGACCCTTGTTAGGATAAGCGATAGAAAATGAATGAATGAATATTGACCATTAAGTTATGAAAATATGAATGAATTTATTAATTGTCATTTATTCAATTTCATCACTAATAATAAAGAAATAATTTGTTAAATTGAACCTTGACTCATTAAAATATGAAGTGATTCATGGAATGCCTATGTACTCATTCATTTAAATGTGTAAAAAAAAACTGATTCAGTTATGCATGAATATATAAAAAATATGAAGACACACAAACCGAATAATTAAAATTTGATGATGCCACAAGGTGAACCCTCACATGGAACCAAAGCAACATGGCTGCAGGAGAGTTGGGTGCTTTTTCCTTCCCTTCCACGTGTGACAATTGAATCCCCGTCTTATTAACGTTTTGAAGTTTGAACAATTGCCCAGCGGTAATAAAGCGTGTTTGATTCCTACGAAGTCATCATTAGAACAAGAGAAAGAAAACCATTTTTTTGCTTTTTCTGTAACAAGAGACGATTAGAAACGGGTGTCATTTTATTCCCTTCAATCCTGTCCTTTTTGTTACTGATTGAAGTAGCGTCACATATTACAACCACATCTAATAGGATTCTACAAATATGGAAGAATATTAAAAGTGGGATTTAACTTTGACTTTGCAGTGTTTGAACCTTTTTTGCTTGGATTCATATTAAAAAAAAAATTTTCATTGGGGCTGCACGGTGGACAAGTGGTTAGCGCGCAGACCTCACAGCTAGGAGACCCAGGTTCAATTCCACCCTAGGCCATCTCTGTGTGGAGTTTTCATGTTCTCCCCGTGCATGCGTGGGTTTTCTCCGGGTACTCCGGTTTCCTCCCACATTCCAAAAACATGCTAGGTTAACTGGTGACTCCATAGGTTAATTAACTCCAATTAACTCCGTAGTTAATTGGCGATACCATAGATATGAATGTGAGTGTGAGCCCAAGATATGTTATATACTATATAAATAAAACAGGGGCTGCACGGTGGTCGTGTGGTTAGCTATTATGACATGATAACAAAAACGGCTCCAGTGGTTAGCACACAGACCTCACAGCTAGGAGACCCAGGTTCAATTCCACCCTAGGCCATCTATGTGTGGAGTTTTCATGTTCTCCCCGTGCATGCGTGGGTTTTCTCCGGGTACTCCGGTTTCCTCCCACATTCCAAAAACATGCAAAGTTAACTGGTGACTCCATAGGTTAATTAACTCCAATTAATTCCGTAGTTAATTGGCGATACCATAGGTATGAATACGAGTGTGAGCCCAAGATATGTTATATAGTATATAAATAAAACAGGGGCTGCACGGTGGTCGTGTGGTTAGCTATTATGACATGATAACAAAAACGGCTCCAGTGGTTAGCACACAGACCTCACAGCTAGGAGACCCAGGTTCAATTCCACCCTAGGCTATCTCTGTGTGGAGTTTGCATGTTCTCCCCGTGCATGCGTGGGTTTTCTCCGGGTACTCCGGTTTCCTCCCACATTCCAAAAACATGCTAGGTTAATTAGCGACTCCAAATTGTCCATAGGTATGAATGTGAGTGTGAATGGTTGTTTGTCTATATGTGCCCTGTGATTGGCCGCCTCTCGCCCGAAGACAGCTGGGATAGGCTCCAGCACCCCCTGCGACCCTTGTGAGGACAAAGTGGTAGAAAATGAATGAATGAAAGAATTAGTGGTTGTTTAAAAATATTTCAGTGAATGGAAAATTGAATAAATGGAACATTTTTGAATTTATTTCGCATTTTAATGAGCAAAATGTTTCATTTAAAGCATTATTATGAGTGAGTGAGTGAACAATTTATGATTTCCCACTTCACAGAGTGGATATTTTTTATTTTTATTGTGTTTATTATATTGTGTTTCTTTATGCATGAAGCAAATTTGCAGAATTTTTTTAATTATTTGGTTTGTGGGCCTTCACATTTTTATATAATCATGCATAACTGAATCCGTTTTTTTTTTTTTGACTGAATGGTCAATATAATAATATATTGTCATTTAAAAATATTTGAGTAAATGGAAAATGGAAAAAATTGAATTTTTTAAAATTTATTTCACATTTTAATGAGCAAAATGTTTAATTTAAAACATTATTATGAGTGAGTGAGTGAACTATTTATGATTTCCCACTCCACCAAGTGGATGTTTATTCATTTTTATTGTGTTTATTATATTGTGTTTCTTTATGCATGAAGCAACTTTGCAGAAGTTTTTTTTTTTATTATTCGGTTTGTGTGCCTTCACATTTTATATATTCATGCGTAACTGAATCCGTTTTCTTTTTTTTGGGGGACTGAATGGTCAATATAATAAATATATTGTCGTTTAAAAATATTTGAGTAAATGGAAAATGGAAAAAATTGAATTTTTTAAAATTTATTTCACATTTTAATGAGCAAAATGTTTAATTTAAAACATTATTATGAGTGAGTGAGTGAACAATTTATGATTTCCCACTCCACCGAGTGGATGTTTATTCATTTTTATTGTGTTTATTATATTGTGTTTCTTTATGCATGAAGCAACTTTGCAGAATTTTTTTAATTTAAATTTTTTTTTTATTTTTTATTATTCGGTGTTTGTGTGCCTTCACATTTTTAGATAATCATGCGTAACTGAATCCGTTTTCTTTTTTTGTTTTGGACTGAATGGTCAATATAATAAATATATTGTCATTTAAAAATATTTGAGTGAATGGAAAATTGAATAAATGGAAAATTTTTGAATTTATTTCACATTTTAATGAGCAAAATGTTTAATTTAAAGCAATATTATGAGTGAGTGAGTGAACAATTTATGATTTCCCACTCCACCGAGTGGATGTTTATTCATTTTTATTGTGTTTATTATATTGTGTTTCTTTATGCATGAAGCAACTTTGCAGAAGTGGAAACTTTCCCAGATAAATCCAGCAAAGTGTAATATTTGCTAATGTGATATACGGACAGTTATCTTTCCCTGTTAAGAATTTATAAAGGGACAGATGTCCAATCTGTTATATGGAAGCATTGCTATCCATAAAGCTTACGTGCCTGCAGGGCGGCATTAAACCCTTTTAAAGATCTCGCCCCGCTATGCCGCCTCCCCCGGCGTAATTACATCGTCAGACAGTTAAAAGGCCACAAACAACAAAAGGATTAATGTCTCTGTTGTCAAAGTTGTTGACGAAAAAAACGCCGGTTGTCAAAGCGGCGACAGCCTCCAAAGTAAACGGAGTAGGAGCCCTTTTTACCAGAAAGCCCCGCGTTAGTTTGCTAAATAAAACATTTGTGCGATGACGGCGCTAAACAAATGGGCGCACGCAGCCAGGTGTTGCGACAGCGCGGGAGTGCTTTACTACTTTGCATGCAGACGAGCTCAGCGAGCGAACGGCGTTGCACTCGTACATTTTTACTATTCAGTGTATAAATCAGCGGGCAGACCACTTTAGAGGAATAACTCAAACGTCTTAATCAAGCACGGATGCGGTGAAGTGGCGGTAAGCAATTACGCCGCAGGGAGTAAACCATCCAGCGTTGGGGGGGGGGCGACTAGCGGCCATTTTTTATCACGTCTAATAAGTGCCGCAGGTCATGTGGATAATTGATTTTTTTAAGTTTCGCTTCATTTTCTATCATTCATTCATTTTCTACCACTTTTTCCTCACAAGGGTCGCAGGGGGTGCTGGAGCCTATCCCAGCTGTGTTTGGGGCGAGAGGCGGGGTACACTCTGGACTGGTGTCCAGCCAATCACAGGGCACATATAGACAAACAACCATTCACACTTACTGAGTCTTATGAGCTTGCATAGTAGTTGGTTAATATTCTGCATCATACATTGGTAGTGTATTGTCTGGTTGATGTGGCACAATACTTTTACAGTAGTACTGTAGCTATATATGCAGTATATGTTTTTACATTCCAGCAGCCATTTTTATTCTTTCATTCATTCGTTTTCATGAGTGTCACAGGGGTGCTGGAGCCTACCCCAGCTGTCTTGGGGCAAGAGGCGGGGTAGACCCTGGACTGGTGGCCAGCCAATCACAGGGCACATATAGACAAACAACCATTCACACTCACATTCACTACTTACTGAGTCTTTTGAGCTTGCATAGTAGTAGGTTAATATTCTGCATCATACATTGGTAGTGTATTGTCTGGTTGATGTGGCACAATACTCTTACTGTAGTACTGTAGCTATATATGCCGTATATGTGTATGCATTTTTATTCATTCATTCATTAATTTTCATGAGTGTCACGGGGATGCTGGAGCCTATTCCAGCTGTTTTCGGGCAGGGGTCACCAATACAGTGCCCGTGGGCACCAGGGTGACCACAGAGACTACGGCTGTGTTTGAAACCGCATACTTATTGAGTATTGAGTATACTTACTCCTTGAGTATGCAGTGTGTCTAAATTGGCAGTATGCGATTTTTGAGTATGCGAGACTACTGCATTCGCCAAAAATGTTGAGTATGTATCATCAGCTTACTACTCACATTGAAATTACCCAGGATGCACCGCGAAAAAAACAAACAAAAAATGTTAGCTGAACACTGAGCAGCAGGATGGACCAAACGGCGTATATATTGCCAGTTGGTTCGCTTCTTGTTTTCAAAGTAAAAGCAGTGATTTATCACTATGGTTTTTTTTTTTTAGAGAAAAGTAAAACGGTGTTTTATTTTGTGAAAATAACCTGAAATGCGTTGCTCACTTCGGCTAGCTTAAATTTTGCAGAATTCGTCCGAACAAATTTGTAAACGGTTGGTATTTGGACAAATAAATGGCACACTCTGGATCTAAACGGCCATTTATTTTGATTTAAAAAAAAAATCTCAATAAAGTTGATGTGTAAAGGAGTGTGGATAATATGGGCATGGAAGTATGTAGTAGTTAGTATGAGGTTTCGAACACAGCCAAAGTTTTTTTTTTTTTGCCAGTTGGTTCGCTTCTTGTTTTCAAAGTAAAAGCAGTGATTTATCACTATGTTTTTTCCCGTATGAGAACAGTAAGGGGGTGTTTTATTTTGTGAAAATAACCTGAAATGCGTTGCTCACTTCGGCTAGCTTAAATTTTGCAGAATTCTTCCGAACGAAATTGTAAACGGTTAGTATTTGGACAAATAAATGGCACACTCTGGATAAAAACAACCACTTTTTCGCCTGATTTAAAAAAAAAAATCTCAATAAAGTTGATGTATAAAGGAGTGTGGATAGTATGGGCATGGAAGTATGTAGTAGTTAGTATGAGGTTTCGAACACACCCAGAGTTTTTTTTTTTTTTTTTTGGAAGGTGTGTGTTCCAATGCTTCTTGTGTAAAACCATACTATATCATATATATATCATATCAACAGTAAAATATGGTGGTGGTAGTGTGATGGTCCTGGACTATTCTGCTGCTTCAGTACCTGGAAGACTCTGCTGTCTACTAAAAGACCCTAAAGATGAATGTGCGGCAAACCGTTTGTGACTTCAACCTGAAATTAATTTCTGCAGGAGGACAATGATCCAAAACACACCAGCAAGTCCACCTCTAATGGCTGAAGAAAAACAAAATAAAAACATTGAAGTGGCCTAGTCCTGACCTGAATGCTATTGAGATGTTGTGGCATGACCTTAAAAAAGGCGTTAGATGATGAAAAACCCTTTAACACACTCGTATATTTGTGTGTATACACACACACACACACACACACACACACACACATGCATATGTATTTATATTAGAGCTGTCAAAGTTCACGCATTAATGATGCATTTCCTTTAATCAAATTCAAAAACTGTAGTAATAATAGTAATAGTAGAATTATATCAGTGGTGTAGACCGAGCCTTTTTATATCCCCCCCCCCCCCCCATCCTTCTCTGTCTTCAAGCAGCAGCATCAGCACACCGAGGTCAGGTCCATTCATTCGCCTCAAAGCATGTTTAATAACTAGAGGTGCCGACCCCGGTTTGGAACCAGTTCGGGTTTGCTGCTTTGGGAATTCACGCCGTCTCTTTAAGTACGGATAATATCCCAGGATATGGAAGTTGAGGACAACAATAATACCGTAGGTACTGCATATGAGTGGGTTCCGTGCCAACTATCTGTCATGATCATGTAATAGTAATGGTTTTATTTCATTTGAACATGCATCAGATTACAATTGAATGCATCACATAATCAGTTCACAGTTCCACATGTCCAAAAGGAGTAGGAAGAAGCAAAGTTTATTAAATCCTACCCCTCCATCTGGTACTTTTACAATTAGTAACTGTTGCATTTGTTCACTTCCTTCTTATTTTTAAATTAAATTAAATTAAATTAAATTAAATTAAATTAAATTAAATTAAATTAATGTATATTAATATTAATTTAATATATTAATATAGATGAACTATATCAGCAAGTTGAAGTATTTGTGATTTTAGAAATAAGGAGTTAGTATGTTCTCTGTAGGCGGCATTATGAATTATCCTTACTGGCCTTTTTTTACAGTACATTTAGCCAGTGAAGATTGCTTTTATAGTAAGCTTTTATTATAGCTTTTAAGTATTTGTGATTTTAGAAATAAGGAGTTCTAAAATCACAAATACTTGGTGATATAGTTAATCATGTTGCTTTGATTGAGCGAATGATCAACATCCACGACGTTGACGTCTCAAATTCTGAGCAAACACACACAGACTTCTGATTATCATTGGTGCCTAATTATAAATTCAACACGGCTAAAAGACGAGTTGTGTTCATGAACTCTGCCGGAAAAAGTAGCAGCCCAATTTAATTAAACACGAATAACGGCGAAATCATAACGTCGATGTGTCTAAGCGGTGACCTTTTTTTCGAGATGCCGCATACATGACTTGCGTGCAATATAACAGACTCTACGTGCACGCCGTCGTCGTGCTAATTCTTACCTTGACGTGCCCAACGTACGCCTCATCCTGCTCTTCGGTGACAGTGAGGTTGACCGGCAACGAGGCATCAAACAGCGGGTCGTTGTCATTAACATCTGTCACCACAATGTGCACCGTGGCGGTGGAGGTCTAAACACACACAAGCAGACACAGATGTGACGGTGCTATTACGGTCTTGTCAAAGAGCATAAACCCCCTTTTTTTTTGCAAATTTGGAGAGAAATTAAATACCCAGGTCGGCAGTGTTTTGTCGAAAGACCCATTTTGATTACTAATTACTGCCACTTAGACCCTAGCGGCCCATTCATTCCCTTTTGTGCCTCTCTGACAGATGCTCACATTAAAATGAACTGCTTTCACGCCACAACGGTGTGCGTCTCTTTTGTCATGAAAAATGTAAAAAAAAAAAATTGAGGTGCATGATAGGGAAGATAATGTGCTTTTCAAAAGGGTTCAAGACAGCTCAGACAAAGATGGGCTTTGGACAAAAGTAATTCTCAATAAAACAAAAAAAAATAAATAAGTAAAATAAATAAAAAAATACTAAATAAAAATAAAATAATAAAAATCAGTCAACCACATTACAATGATAATATAAGCTATATTATTTTTAGTTTTTTCATTATTATTATTATGACTTCATTCATTCATTCATTTTCTGCGGGGGGTGCTGGAGCCTATCCCAGCTGACTTCGACTGACACCCTGGACTGGTGGCCAGCCAATCACAGGGCACATATAGACAAACAACCATTCACACTCACATTCATACCACTTACTGAGTCTTTTGAGCTCGCATAGTAGTTGGTTAATATTCTGCATCATACATTGGTAGTGTATTGTCTGGTTGATGTGGCACAATACTCTTACTGTAGTACTGTAGCTATATATGCAGTATATGTATTTACATTCCAGCAGCCATTTTTATTCAGTCATTCATTCATTTTCATGAGTGTCATGGGGTTGCTGGAGCCTATCCCAGCTGGTGGCCAGCCAATCACAGGGCACATATAGACAAACAACCATTCACACTCACATTCATACCTATGGACAATTTGGAGTCGCTAATTAACCTAGCATGTTTTTGGAATTGGAATCGTCGATTGTGAGTAATGTGACTATAGGGATGTTATTTCATGTGTAGAGGACTCTAATAATGTACAAAAAACATTTAGAAGAGGTTTTCTATACTCTTAACTACAAAAATATTTGATTTATAAATAAGGAATTCTAATTCACAGGTGAAGGTGGCACGGCAGTCGAGTGGTTAGCGCGCAGACCTCACAGCTAGGAGACCAGAATTCAATTGGGTTTAATTGGGTTCAATTCCACCCTCGGCCATCTCTGTGTGAATGGTTGTTTGTCTATATGTGCCCTGTGATTGGCTGGCCACCAGTCCAGGGTGTACCCTGCCTCTTGCCCGAAGACAGCTGGGATAGGCTCCAGCACCCCCGCAACCCTTGTGAGGATAAGTGGTAGAAAATAAATGAATGAATAATTACTTTGAAAACTGTGATTGTGCATAGTTTTTACTCTAAATTCTAAAGTCTAACTCACGCTGTCATCTTACAAAGAACACTAAACTCATCACTCACCAACTTAACTCTCAAAAAGTATACCCAAGAAATATACAAAAATGTACCAATGAGTTAAAAAAAAAAAAAACCACACATGTCTGTGTGGAGTTTGCATGTTCTCCCCGTGCATGCGTGGGTTTTCTCCGGGTACTCCGGTTTCCTCCCACATTCCAAAAACATGCTAGGTTAATTAGCGACTCCAAATTATCCATAGGTATGAATGTGAGTGTGAATGGTTGTTTGTCTATATGTGCCCTGTGATTGGCTGGCGATCCGCCTCTTGTCTGAAGTCAGCTCGGATAGGCTCCAGCACCCCCCGCGACCCTCGTGAGGAAAAAGCGGTAGAAAATGAATGAATGAATATTTAATGGCCTGTGGGGGATGGGTGGCATTGGGTGATTGGACGGGATTTTATCGCATCAGCATCGCTCTGAACGGCCTTAGGTTGCTTGCTTCACACACTAGTACGGAATAGGCCATTGTGAGAGTGTCTGCAAAGTGCGTAATTGGCTATTTGGCCAGTGAATCCATCATGCTGACACTGGTTCCACAGGTCGGCAGCAAGCCACTGCTGACCTGCCGTGGGCATGACATGCACCATCCAGTGGACTGTGTTGTAGCGGACCACAGCTTGGATAAATCATGCCTCGCTGCTGTAATTACTCACTAGCATACGCCACATGTAGTGAAGGCTTGCAGTAGGTCTTTCTCTGCATGGGTGACTGATGATAACTCATCAAATTAACCTGTGGTTCTTCTCACCACTCTCAGGTCAAAAAGCCCAAAGCCAATCATTGACATTCAACAGAGAGCATGCACTAACTATTGGGCTCAGGAATACAGAAAATACATTACAGTAATCCCTTCTTTATCACGTTATCTACACCAGGATCACAGGGGTGCTGGAGCCTATCCCAGCTATCTTTGGACGAGCGGGGTACACCCTGGACTGGTGGCCAGCCAGCCAATCACAGGGCACATATAGACAAACAACCATTCACACTCACATTCATACCTATGGACAATTTGGAGTCGCTAATTAACCTAGCATGTTTTTAGAATGTGGGAAAACCCACGCATGCACGGGGAGAACATGCAAACGCCACACAGACGTGTGTGGTTTTTTTTAACTCATTGGTACATTTTTGTATATTTCTCGGGTATACTTTTCGAGGGTTAAGTTGCTGTGTGATGAGTTTAGTGTTCTTTGTAAGATGACAGCGTGAGTTAGACTTTAGAATTTAGAGTAAAAACTATGCACAATCACAGTTTTCAAAGTAATTATTCATTCATTTATGTTCTACCACTTATCCTCACAAGGGTTGCGGGGGTGCTGGAGCCTATCCCAGCTGTCTTTGGGTGAGAGGCGGGGTACACCCTGGACTGGTGGCCAGCCAGCCAATCACAGGGCACATATAGACAAACAACCATTCACACTCACATTCATACCTATGGACAATTTGGAGTCGCTAATTAACCTAGCATGTTTTTGGAATGTGGGAGGAAACCGGAGTACCCGGAGAAAACCCATGCATGCACGGGGAGAACATGCAAACTCCACATAGACATGTGTGTTTTTTTTTTTAACTCATTGGTACATTTTTGTATATTTCTCGGGTATACTTTTTGAGGGTTAAGTTGGTGTGTGATGAGTTTAGTGTTTTTTGTAAGGGGAGAACATGCAAACTCCACACAGAGATGGCCGAGAGTGGAATTGAACCATGGTCTCCTAGCTGTGAGGTCTGCGTGCTAACCACTCGACCGCCGTGCCGCCCGCCATTAAATATCATTCATATTTTTATTTAAAAAAAACTATAACATGTCAGCAAACGGACAAATAGTTAAACTACTTCCAGCTTCCCTTGTACTTGAACGCCTCCTGAATAACACAATAATTGTCAAAGCCAAGAAAGCAAATTGACTGCAACATTTTCTCCCTGAGTGAATTGAACGCCACCCATGTGTGGAAACAGTCATTAAGAGACAAGGTGGATTTCTGACGAGATGAGAGGAATAATAGCCAAAAAGAATAACAATGCAAATGTTCCAGTTAATGACTTGATTCAATTCAGCGCGGAGTTGACAGGTGATTGCTCTACAAAAGCCAATACAAGACGAGGTCTTGATTAAATGTAAAGAAAAACATGAACTCCATATCACTATTATATATATATATTATATATATACAACATTGGTTCTGTTGCTGCTGTGTGTTTATTCTTGAGAATAAATAAATGTCCATGTGGACAAAAATATGTCATCTGATCCTATCTATCATGGTCACTCCCAATGAGAACCTCAGCATCCACATCTCTACTACCTCCGGCTAACATGTAATGTCCCTATGATGTACTCATTTGTGATCCTATCCATCATGGTCACTCCCAATCAGAACCTCAGCGTCCTCATCTCTGCTACCTCCAGCTAACATGTAATGTTCCTCTGATGTACTCGTTTCTGATCCTATCCATCATGGTCACTCCCAATGAGAACTTCAGCATCCTCATCTCTGCTACCTCCAGCTACCATGTAATGTCAATAAATAAATGTCCATGTGGGAAAAAATATGTCATTTTCTTTCCCCAATTTCTCATTAATAAAGCTTAACAATTAAGCTGTTATATACTATGTAGTAATCGCTTAATTGGTTCCGGAACCGACAATGATAAATTAATTATCACTCCTACAGTCACCTTATATATTACGTAATATAGTATACTATAGACTCACATGTTAGTACTTCTCATCAATGTAATGTAATAGGTATTATTAATAGGTATTATTATTGTATCCATGTTATTGTGGCACGGCGGTCGAGTGGTTAGCGCGCAGACCTCACAGCTTGGAGACCACCCTCGGCCATCTCTGTGTGGAGTTTGCATGTTCTCCCCGTGCATGCATGTTTTCTCCGGGTACTCCGGTTTCCTCCCACATTCCAAAAACATGCTAGGTTAATTGGTGACTCCAAAGGTGAATTAACTCCAATTAACTCCATAGTTAATTGGCGATACCATAGGTATGAATGTGAGTGTGAGCCAAAAATATGTTATATATTATATAAATAAAACATGGGCTGCACGGCGGTCATGTGGTTAGCTATTATGACATGATAACAAAAACGGCTTGAGTGGTTAGCACGCAGAACTCACAGCTAGGAGACCAGGGTTCAATTCCACCCTCGGCCATCTCTGTGTGGATTTTGCATGTTCTCCCTGTGCATGCGTGGGTTTTCTCCGGGTACTCCGGTTTCCTCCCACATTCCAAAAACATGCTAGGTTAATTGGTGACTCCAAAGGTTAATTAACTCCAATTAACTCCATAGTTAATTGGTGATACCATATGTATGAATGTGAGTGTGAGTCAAAGATATGTTATATATTATATAAATAAAACATGGGCCAAATTGTCCATAGGTATGAATGTGAGTGTGAATGGTTGTTTGTCTATATGTGCCCTGTGATTGGATGGCCACCAGTCCAGGGTGTACCCCGCCTCTCGCCTGAAGACTCAATGATTCAAACTAAATTTCAAGACCAGATGAAGGAAAAAATGGGAATACGGAGTTATTCCAACAAGTGAAAAAAAAACTGGAGGAAGTCGGTATCACGTGATGTTGGTGTTTACGCTTTACTGGGCATGCCCCATTGACTATTCTGGTTAATTATAGCGGCGCATGTAGACACGCCATTGGAATATTCCTTTCCATGTATACCATTGCTTTCGGAAAGGTCATTGGGAAAGATTCCATTCGGAAAGAGAAAAACTCCTCTTGTAAACGTGGTTACTGCTTCCATTATTTTTCTTTTGTCATAAAGCCACAGCTGTTGTTGTTCTTACCCCATCTGGCCGCTCATCTGAGGCTGTGACAACCAGGGTATAATAGTCCTGAGTCTCTCTGTCCAGAGGTTTATCCAGAACCAAATACCCAGAACTGGAAAAAAAATAGCACACACACACACACACACACACACACACACACACACACACACACACACACACACAAACCCTGTTAATCCTTTGGGGCATAAGTAAAAATAGCACAAAAGAAAAGTTGCTATAGATTACATTGGGGGTAAATTGAAGCGGTCTTTATATTGTGATTCTATCGTTATATGATCTCAGGGAAGAAGTACAAAAATGAAATGAAATGAAATGAAATTAAATTTAAAAAATGTAAATTATTTTTTTTAATTAAATTATATTAAGAAAGCAGGAAGTGAACAAATGTAACAGTTACTGATTGTAAAAGTACGATATATATATATCACTATATTGACACTTACTATGGTACCCATTATGTCATTGGATGCTCATATCACCTTGTACTTCGGTACGTGACAAAAATTAAACTATTAAATTAAAAAAAAAGTAAATTATTTTTTTTAATTAAATTATATTAGGAAAGCAGGAAGTGAACAAATGTAACAGTTACTGATTGCAAAAGTACCATATATATATATATATATATATATATATATATATATATATATATATATATATATATATATATATATATATATATATATATATATATATATATATATATATATATATATATACACATGTATATCACTATATTGACACTTACTATGGTACCCATTATGTCATTCTATGGTCATATCACCTCGTACTTCGGTACGTGACAATAATTTAATTTAATTTAATTTAATTTAATTTAATTTAATTTAATTTAATTTAATTTAATTTAATTTAATTTAATTTAATTTAATTTAATTTAATTTAATTTAATTTAATTTTATTTTATTTAATTTTATTTAATTTTATTTAATTTTATTTAATTATTTTCTACCACTTTTCCTCACGGGGGTCGCGGGGGTTGCTGGAGCCTATTTAATTTAATTTAATTTAATTTAATTTAATTTATGCACGTTAATTTAATGTACGTTAAATTTAATTTAATAAAAAAAATTTAAAATTAAATTAAATGATTTTTTTAAAATTAAACTATATTAGGAAAGCAGGAAGTGAACAAATGTAACAGTTACTGATTGTAAAAGTACCAGATGGAGGGGTAGGATTTAATAAGCTTTGCTTCTTCCTACTCCTTTTGGACATGTGGAACTGTGAACTGATTATGGGATGCATTCAATTGTAATCTGATGCATGTTCCATATATAAATAAATAAAACCATTACCATTTTATATCCTTAAAAATGTCAACCATTGCTATACTTCAAGGTCTGGTTTTACAAGTAATAATGTTCCGCTGTCAGTTTTGTATTGGTCTTTTTTTATTTTTTTTTCCAGTCCGTATGATGCAACGTATAACTTCCTACAATCCAATCGTGTCAATGTTATTTTAGTGTGGTTTCTTTACACCGTATACACTGATGTAATACACGCTGATGCAACTTCCTTGCAGTGTATTAAACGCAACGTGTATATATTTTTTGGTAGAACCGGAGATATGCAAAGTGGGCCATTGCTTAGAAGACTATTCTGCAACTTTGCATCAACGTGAGCTGCAGGGTGTATTGCAGTCGCATGAAAGCACGAGTCAGCTCGCTTTTATAATAGCGCTATAATAATAACACAGCCCAAGATGGACAAGACTAGCTGGAAGAACGTCTGACAAAGCCCATCCGATATTCCTCCAACGTGGAGATGAAAGCTCTTGAAAGTGCTTGTTTTATGATTTTTTTTTTTATATATATATTCTTTCATTCTGATTTTAAATCCTTAAATCCTGTCTGTTTGCTTTTTGGCTGCTGTTGAACATGAGGGCCACCGCTTTTTTTTTTTTTTTACTCCTTGTGTCACTTCCTATTTGCATCCCTGGATTTCCTTCTCTCTATGATTCCCTGGGTAGCTGCACACCCTCCAGAAATGTAAATAGACCAATTCCCGGTGGACAAGATGCATTTTTGATGACATCTAAATGAATAAATACAGCAAAGTTCCTTAGATCATGTATATGATGGAGCCCAATATTTTACTATTATTTTCTCTCCAGTCATGTTCATTGCTATCATATAATACAATATCATAGTTGTGACTAATATGTATCCGTATTATGCAGTATAGTTGTGTTCTGTTTAAAAAAAAAGCACCCTCACAGGAAAGTAGGTCGATTCCATTGTAGGTGTTATTTTGTAGCTTGACACCAAAATAGTAGAAACACCTCTCAGTATTCATCATATTTTGCAAGTGCACATAGGTATTAAAATTAAAATAAGGTATTAATGCTGCAGCATGTAGTAAATGTAAAGGAAAACAACATGCATCAATGTAGCCGCTATAGTTCCAACAGCTACTGAGACTTACTTGCGCTGCAGTAAAAACTGTCCATGGTGATCCCCGCCCTGGATTCTGTAGGTAATGGGGTCCCTCTCCCGATCCACCGCCTATAAGAAACATTCCAACGAGAATGAGAACCAATGAGAACCTCAGCATCCTCATCTCTGCTACCGACGGCTAACATGTAATGTCCCTCTAATGTACTTGTTCCTGATCCTATCCATCATGGTCACTCCCAGTGAGAAACTCTGCATCCTCATCTCTGCTACCTCCAGCTGACATGTAATGTTCCTCTGATGTACTTGTTCCTGATCCTATCTATCATGGTCACTCCCAATGAGAACCTCAGCGTCCTCATCTCTGCGACCTCCGGCTAACATGTAATGTCCCTCTGATGTACTCGTTTCTGATCCTATCCATCATGGTCACTCCCAATGAGAACTTCAGCACCCTCATCTCTGCAACCTCCGGCTAACATGTAATGTTCCTCTGATGTACTTGTTCCTGATCCTGTCCATCATGGTCACTCCCATTGAGAACCTCAGCATCCACATCTCTACTACCTCCGGCTAGCATGTAATGTTCCTTTGATGTACTTGTTCCTGATCCTATCTATAATGGTCACTCCCAATGAGAACCTCAGCATCCTCATCTCTGCTCCCTCCAGCTAACATGTAATGTCCCTCTGATGTACTCGTTTCTGATCCTATCCATCATGGTCACTCCCATTGAGAACCTCAGCATCCTCATCTCTGCAACCTCCGGCTAACATGTAATGTCCCTCTGATGTACTTGTTCCTGATCCTATCCATCATGGTCACTCCCAATGAGAACCTCGCCATTCGCATATCTGCTACCTCCAGCTAACATGTAATGTCCCTCTGATAAACTAGTTTCTGATCCTATCCATCATGGTCACTCCCAATGAGAACCTCAGCATCCTCATCTCATTGGTGACTTTTTATCGTCTTATATTTGGGTCAATACAATTTCATGGGAGATTGCTTGCGTGCGTACCTGCAGGTTAAGCAGCGTGGCTCCCGTCCTCATAGCTTCGCTGATCTCCAGGCTGTACTGTTGCCGGGGGAAACGTGGGGGGCTCTGGTTGTTGGGCGGCAAAACTTCGATGTAGACCGTCGTAATGGATGACCTTGTGAGAGATAGAGGAATAAAAGCACAAAAAGCAAACTCAGCCAGGCGTTTAAGCTCGGGGTTTTTCTTTGCACTTACTTCCCGTGTTTAACCAATCGATTCAAGTCAACAACAGAAGCTCAACCAGTTGATGCAAAGGTGACTTTTTTTGCTGAGCTCATGCTAATCCTCATTTAACTGAAAGAAAGCTTTTGTTTTTTTTTGTTGTCTTCTTTCATTTTCATAAAAGCCCCTTTAAGGAATGAGTTCTTGCAAGGAAACAATATCATCCTTCAGCCTTGTTCATTATGAAGCTTATTATGCAGCTATGGACCGTTCAAAGACCTTAAGGAATGCCGCATTTGAAAGTATTGATGAAAAGCATTTTTTGTAATAGGAGGCGGCTAATCAGTGCATTGTTGACAGCAAAGAGGCTTGAATGCACTCAGAGGCAATTACAGTGTTTAGATAGAGACGACATACCGAATGTATACAAATGATCGTGTGTTTAAAGACCCTTCAATTATGACCCCTCCCACGCGTTTAGAGACCTTCAAATCCCTCCAGTGTCACCCTTCCCATACCCTGGCGGTCTTCCTCCGATGAGGCAATAAGCTAATTTGAGGCAATGGCAGCAACACAAGGTCATTAGGTGAGGTCTTAATTACTCCTTGCTCAGTTCCCTTTCGCTACACTTAATCAGTGCTAATTGGAGATTTTTCCATTCTAATATACGGTTGGGGCGGCAAGGCGGTCGAGTGGTTAGCTAGGAGTTAGGAGACCAGGGTTCAATTCCACCCTCGGCCATCTCTGTGTGGAGTTTGCATGTTCTCCCTGTGCATGCGTGGGTTTCCGGTTCCCTCCCACATTCCAAAAACATGCTAGGTTAATTGTCCATAGGTATGAATGTGAGTGTGAATGGTTGTTTGTCTTTATGTGCCCTGTGATTGGCTGGCTGGCCCACCAGTCCAAGGTGTGCCCCGCCTCTCGCCCGAAGTCAGCTGCGATAGGCTCCAGCACCCCAGCACCCTTATGTGGATAAGAGGTAGAAAATGAATGAATGTATTGCAATATTTGATTAGACTAATAATAGGCTATAGTCAACCACAAGACAGCGATCAATTAATTAATTTATGAATTTTTGAAACTTAATGACTTAATTATGGACTGAGTGGTTAGCGCGCAGGCCACACAGCTAGAAGACCTGAGTTCGATTCCACCCTCGGCCATCTCTGGCCCGGGTTTTCTCCTGGGTACTCCGGTTTCCTCCCACATTCCAAAAACATGCTAGGTTAATTAGCGACTCCAAATTGTCCATAGGTATGAATGTGAGTGTGAATGGTTGTTTGTCTATATGTGCCCTGTGATTGGCTGGCTGGCGACCAGTCCAGGGTGTACCCCGCCTCTCGCCCGAAGACAGCTGGGATAGGCTCCAGCACCCCTGCGACACTCGTGAAAATGAATGAATGAACTGCTGGAATGTAAATAGAGCATTGTGCTACATCAACCAGACAATACACTACCAATGTATGATGCAGAATATTAACCAACTACTATGCGAGCGCAAAAGACTCAGTAAGTGGTATGAATGTGAGTGTGAATGGTTGTTTGTCTATATGTGCCCTGTGATTGGCTGGCCACCAGAAGACAGCTGGGATAGGCTCCAGCACCCCCGCGACCCTCGTGAGGAAAAGCGGTAGAAAATGAATTAATTAATGAATATCCGGAACCAAGAAGGTTGAGATCCGAACACAAAGCAATTGAGTATTCTATGTTTAAGTTTATATTTTAAATATTGAGAAATTGCCCATTCCTGACAGGAAACTCTTTATTACCAAATATGTGCAGTTACAATGTTTTGGAATGAATTTCGAAGGTTTTTAAGGTTCAAGTCCGGGCTCTCAAACAGCTCGCGGGCAGCAATTTGCAGCTCCAAAAACACCCACAACACATCACCTGCCAAGAGGAACTCAGCGGCGGGTGAAGGCCACATCCAAGAGCCAGAAGAAGAGACTTTGACCATGCTCTTAATGCTAAAACTAACATAATTTACAATTTATAATACATAATACATGTATTAGTCATGGAAAATACATAACAATTGTAAGAATTTGAAGCAATCTATCTACTAGCCCCCCTCCACATACACAGCTGGGCGTGGACCCGTGACCCATTTGGGGTCTTGACCCATAACAAATCAGCAAGCAGAGATGGATATTGATTCACAGTATGGGTTATGTTTTCAGAGATAAAC
Organism: Doryrhamphus excisus; assembly: GCF_030265055.1. NCBI lineage: Eukaryota > Metazoa > Chordata > Actinopteri > Syngnathiformes > Syngnathidae > Doryrhamphus > Doryrhamphus excisus. The sequence goes on along the minus strand of NC_080487.1, from coordinate 10,658,612 downwards.
AGGGGGCTTGGGAAACGTGGAGACAATCTTTTTGTGGAGACTAACCTCAATCTGCACCCTTGTATTGATTGGGGAGCCACACAGCTGATGAGTGACAAATATCATCGGAGAGAGCAATCATCTGCCATCTGTCCCTAATAAAAATGCATTCTGTGGTTTTTCGTCGCGGGAAAAAATTTTGTTCTTGTGGATTAAAGTCAACACCGTCATCCACTGTCGGCTTTAATTACATGCAAGGCTGCAATATTTGGAACTCTGCAAGAGACCTTGTAATAGCTTGCACATGTTATATTCAAGTTTTATGCTGACTTAGCGCTTTATTGAGAACTAATAGAAATAGCGACGTAAAAATTCTGAATCATGCTGTTTATACAGCATGATTCAAAGACTCAAAGACTCACTTTCCGTAACAACATTTACATTCCAACATATGGCATTGACATAAGTATAAGACGATATTAGGACTGCAAGAACGGAATTTTAACATGACTTTTAAATACGACTAGAAAATACCCGCAAAAATTTTAATGCCGGCGAGCAACGCCATTTACACCAATTTAGGAGGAAACGTGCAAAAGTTCGAACATGCCAACTGCTAGCTTCCCTCAATGACCACACATGATACATCGACAATTGAAAAATACCTATAAACATTTAATAATATTACTTTTTAAAATATTTTAATTAAAAAAAAAAAATTAATTTGCAACAGATAATTATTTTCTAAATTCACGTGTGTATTATTATTACAATATTATAATTATCAACAATATTATTAATATTTTAAAAATAAGTTTTTCCTCTATTTTTCATGAACAACTTACTTCCCTCAACCACCACACACTATACATGGACAATTGAAAAAATACCTATAAACATTTAATAATATTATTTTTTGTACATTGTGATATTTTTCAAAATTAATTTGCAACAGATAATTATTTTCTAAATTAATGTGTGTGTTATTATTACAATATTATAATTATCAACAATATTATTAATATTTAAAAAATATGTTTCTCCTCTATTTTTCATGAACAACTTACTTCCCTCAACCACCACACACTATACATGGACAATTGAAAAATACCTATAAACATTTAATAATATTATTTTTTGTACATTTTGATATATTTCAAAATTAATTTACATAAAAAAATAATTATTTTCCAAATTCATGTGTGTATTATTATTGCAATATCAACAATATTATTAATATTTTAAAAATATGTTTTTCCTCTATTTTTCATGAACAACTTACTTCGCTTAAGCTGAAATGCTAACATGCTAGCATCAAAAGTGCCAAAACTGTGCTATAGCGTTGGAACATTTTGCGATGTATATATCTGTCTTTAGACATAGCCAAATTAGCCAAAAATGCTATCATACTAATAGTTAGCATGCTAGCAACGAAATAGCACATAATACCGAAAGTGGCAAGGTAGTTCTATGTTATCCAAACATGATGCTATTTTTGTGTATTTGCATTTAAATTCGAGTAAATTAACTAAAAAGTATTATATCGGCATCAAAGGGGCTATGAGAAGAAGGATTTTCCGATGGGAGGCGCTGGAGAAAAGGCGGGAACTCCATTCAACTGTACAAGGTGGCGGCCATTTTGACAATGAATCAATCAATCAATGAAAATTTTGACAAACTTTGTGTCAAACAAAAGCTTCTTACGGCCAAACGATTCGAGGTATTGACACCACAAGACCATCGTGAGTGGCCCAAGGCTTGGGGCTATGAATAACTCTGCTCGTTTTTCCAATTGGCAGAGAAATTATCACAATAGGGCGAGCTGAAAACATCGATTTTTTTTTTTCATTTTAAGGAAAAAGCACAGGTTTTAACAATGGAATCAATGGGAGATTTTTCAGTTGCTTCAAAGGGGCTATGAGAAGGAGGATTTTCCGATGGGAGTGGGGGCAGCCAGGAAGTGGTGATCAAGTCTGGTGCTTGTGCGTCTCACTGCACATTACCGTGACATAATGAAACCTGGTGACCGGTGTAGAATATTACATATTACATACTATATCATCACAACATCTTTGAATGTATTTTCTGAATGCCTTATAACAGGATATTAGTTCATATAGACGTTTTTATGCCTCAAAATGCTTACTGACGGTGAATGATTCGACTGTCAATCAAACACACACACATAGACACACACCAGTGGCTCAAAGGTTGGGTAAATTGTGTTAAAGGTGCTCTATTATGCAACAATAGCATCGTTTCAAGTACTGTATTTATGCTCACTCGGCGTATGAGAACCAGCACGATAGTGGTATTAATAATTCTTCATCATGCTGAGAGTTATTTTTTTTTAAATGGATTTTGAGTGTCAGACAACAAGCAGCGTCGCTTGATTTCGTACGTGTCAGCTTTTGGTAGCTATTATTTGAATTCTTCCCATGGTGCACCTGTAATGGAGACAAGAACGCGGCGAGAACAAGAGAGAAAAGAAGGTCAGTATGCATCAAAGGATGCTAGCTATGACAAGACGTTTGGAAATGCATGCGGTGCGTATCGCTCGCCGGCGATGAATGAAGCACGGAGCTGAGCAACGGCTGGAATTGGAATCTTTCAATTCATAAAACTTTATTTGTCCCCACAGGGGCGGACATTGAAACAATCTCCGAACTTCTCAATAACTAGAACTTCAAACCGAAGTCCTCTGCATAGTAAAAAAAAACACAGAAACAAGCAAGAGTCAGACATATTGCTTCTTCTCAAGTCTAACCTAATATTTTTTTTTCCTCCTCCGTGCCAAATTTTTTTCTCAGGGTATCATTTGCGGTGCAACCTAACTAGCAGTGTGTCTCCCTCTCATTACCATTCAGTTTGCTTTCATTTTTCTCCTGTCCTTCACTGCCCATTTTCTTCTCTGAGGCCAAACCTTTTTCGCACCATTTTCCTATATAAATCAATAATTCAAGACATCTTTCTGAAAGTGAAAATGGCCTTGCTGCAAAAAAAAAAAAAAAAAAAAAAAATGGAATAGAAAGCGTGCCGGAATAGGAACAGGAATAAAAGAGATAGTTTGAATAATAAGCAGATAAACAGAACGCCACTTACCTTCTATGAAGCTCAGGTCCGTTGTCCATGGCTTCCACGGTTAGGGCATAGCTCCGCCCCACGGAGAGCACCACCCCGGGTGCCACAGTAATGACGCCGGTGCTGAGAAAACAGGAAGTGAGCAAATGTGACGACATTCAAGAGGTTGTCTTATATTCGAAACACGTAATTTACCTGTCGGCGATGACAAATTGTCCCTGATCTCCAGCTAAGATTCGATATGTGACTTTGCCGTTCGAACCCTCGTCAGAATCGACTGCTGACAGCTGTAAAGACACACACAAAAAGGCCGTAAACCAGGGGTCTCAAACACGCGGCCCGTGGGCCAAATGTGGCCCGTGCAAGTTTGACATGGATGCTGTATGGTATCATGTACCCAGAAAAAATTATTACGTTTGATTAATGTTCATGTTAAAGGTTAAAAAACTGTTAATAGTTATACTCCCTATCCGTGTGGAAGTGGTAAGTTTTTGGCTATTTAAGTTTAAAGGAAATAACTTGAAGGCTACCGTTTAGGTCGCTAGCTCTCTAGTTTGCGAGTTAGCATGTGTCTCAAGACCCTGCAGTTGCGCAATATGTTGTAAATAAAAAGAGTATAAATGTGACTATAGTCGTGTTTTGTCATGTCTACAGGGCTCTAATAATGCTTTGTTCATTTTAATGTGAAAAAAATAATTTGTCTACCCACCAACTATATGTGGTTTCTTAAGTTTTTATTATTTGCCCTTTTATTATTATTATTATTATTATTATTATTATTATTATTATTATTATTATTATTATTATTATTATTATTTTGTGTAGAAAAATAACAATTAAGATATTTGGGAACAGTGGCCCCCCAAGTAAATTGAGTTTGAGACCACTGCCATAGACTATTGTGTTACGCATAACATAACATGTGTAAGTATGTATAAGTATACTTAAGTAAGTACATGTATAAGTATATGTATGTATAAGTATACCTGCAGTACAGTTTCCTCAGGCATCATGTCCGTGTAGAGGTGGACATCGTAGGAAACATTGGCAAACGTCGGTGTGTTGTCGTTTGCATCCAACACAGTGATCGTCACGGCAACCGGAGCACTCTGCTGAACGCCATCCCATGCTAGGAGCTAGAAGAGCACAAAAACGCAAATGTGAGGCAACGCAGTCACGGTAATTGTTTAGCTTTCAGAATGTAATTGGCATGTAACGTAACACATAACATTGACCATTAACATTGTGGTGTGTGGGATTAGCTGTTGCCCCCCGCAGAGCTGAGGAAGTACTGCAAGGACAGTTTTCATCAGATTACAATTGAATGCATCCCATAATCAGTTCACAGTTCCACATGTCCAAAAGGAGTAGGAAGAAGCAAAGCTTATTAAATCCTACCCCTCCATCTGGTACTTTTACAATCAGTAACTGTTACATTTGTTCACTTCCTGCTTTCCTAATATAATTAAAATTAATAAATTAATTTAATTTAATTAAATTTAATTAAATTTAATTTAATTTAATTTAATTTAATTTAATTTAATTTAATTTAATTTAATTTAATTTAATTTGTCCAAAAGGACTAGGAAGAAGCAAAGCCTATTAAATCCTACCCCTCCATCTGGTACTTTTACAATCAGTAATTGTTACATTTGTTCACTTCCTGCTTTCCATAATACAGTTTAAGTGGGTGATGTTTGGTGGGATAAATAAAAAGTTTTGGCATGTGAATATCAGAATATTTTCTTTCAAATTGTTATGTAAATATTTTTTAACTAAATGAGCACAATATTTTTTGTCAGAATTATATATTTTTTAATCAAAAAAATTTCATTGTGAGCTGCACGGCGGAAAGGGGTTAACGCACAGGCCTCACAGCTAGGAGACCCTGAGTTCAATTCCACCCTAGGCCATCTCTGTGTGGAGTTTGCAGGTTTTCTCCGGGTACTCCGGTTTCCTCCCACATTCCAAAAACATGCTAGGTTAATTAGCGACTCCAAATTGTCCATAGGTATGAATGTGAGTGTGAATGGTTGTTTGTCTATATGTGCCCTGTGATTGGCTGGCCACCAGTCCAGGGTGAATAAATGAAAACGAATGAATAAAAATGGCTGTACATATACTGCATATATAGCTACAGTACTACAGTAAGAGTATTGTGCCACATCAACCAGACAATACACTACCAATGTATGATGCAGAATATTAACCAACTACTATGCGAGCTCAAAAGACTCAGTAAGTGGTATGAATGTGAGTGTGAATGGTTGTTTGTCTATATGTGCCATGTGATTGGCTGGCCACCAGTCGGCCCGAAGACAACTGGGATAGGCTCCAGCACCCACCGCGACCCTCGTGAGGATAAGCGGTAGAGAATGAATGAATTTTTCATTGTGTACTTCAGAAAAAAATAATGGATTTTGCTCAAGATAATTGATCAATAAAGTTAGAAAAAACATGAATTCTCTTCATGGCTTCCATATATTCTGGCTGGTCTGCCAAAGGGAGATTGACTCGTTAAAAAAAAAAAAAAATCCTGCATGCCTATGGCTCCTCTCTCTCTCTCTTTCTCTCTCTCTCTTTCTTCTCTGCAGTTTTAATTTCACTTGCAAGGAGTTCGCTGGTGATTACCGTGCGCAGCTTCTTTCCAGTCAATACCTTTTTTCAGCTTCTATCTTTAGCACTCCAAATATCGAGGCACGGGCACACCAAGGACACGCGATGCTGCACAATGCCAGCGTGACCGGGCTCCGCTGGTCACGTAGCAGCACTACATACGGTACCAGCGGGGTTGTATATTATGGCAGTGACGGGGGCAGCCTTGCTTTGCCCCCATCAATAAAGACATGGCTAAATTAGATTGCGCTGAAATGAGAGCCAAATAAACGGCAGCTGAGGAGGAGAGTGACAGCAACAAGAAAAGATGCAAGAGTATGGAGGGGGGCTCTGATTTAAATAGTCGTGATTATTTTGGCACCAAATATTGAAAGTGTGCACAACTCAAATAAAGTACATCAGGCAGTAAAAGCGTGTTCTGTCGTTATGGTTTAAAGTACCTTGTTGACCCAAATACAAGGCAGTATTTTTTCTATTCTATATCATTAACATACAGTATACAACATGGAGGGCAATGAAACTGTTGAGCAGCTAAGAAATATGGCTGTCAAATGATGACTATTTTAATGAAATTAATCTAATTTTAAAAATGAATTAGTTTTGATTAATCACAATTTTCAACAACAGTGAATCTAAAATATTCCCATTTCAAATGATTACAATTTTTTAATTGGATTAAAATAAACTAATCACGATTAATCACAATTTACAACTACAGTGAATCTGAAATATTCCCTTTTCAAATTATTACATTTTTAAATTGGATTAATCTCTGTTTTAAAATAAACTAATCACGATTAATCACCATTTATAACTACAGTGAATCTGAAATATTCCCATTTCAAATTATTACATTTTTAATTGGATTAATCTCAGTTTTAAAATAAATTAATCACAATTTGCAACTACAGTGAGTCTGAAATATTCCCATTTCAAATGATTACAAATTTTAATTGGATTAATCTCTGTTTTAAAATGAAATAATCCCAATTAATGACCATTTATAACTACAGTGAGTCTGAAATATTCCCATTTCAAATTATTACAATTTTTAATTGGATTAATCTCCATTTTAAAATGAACTAATCCCAATTAATCACCATTTATAACTACAGTGAGTCTGAAATATTCCCATTTCAAATGATTACAATTTTCAATTGGATTAATACCAGTTTTAAAATAAACGAATCACAATTAATCACCATTTACAACTACAGTGAGTCTGAAATATTCCCATTTCAAATGATTAACATTTTTAATTGGATTAATCTCAGTTTAAAAATAAACTAATCACAATTAATCACAATTTGCAACTACAGTGAGTCTGAAATATTCCCATTTCAAATGATATATTTTTTTAATTGGATTAATCTCAGTTTTAAAATAAACTAATCACGATTAATCACCATTTATAACTACAGTGAGTTTGAAATATATATGAATATAAATATATATAAAATATAAGTATATATTTGTACTGCATTTACGTACGTATTAAAAGCTCCTAATTGACTGAATATTGAAATCAAGTTAAATGATACAACACGTCTGAAAATCTACTTGTGTAACACTTGCCTTTTTAATAGTCCCACAACAGTTGAATCACACTTTAACCGTGTTATATGACCAATGAGGGGTTGTGTTCAAAGACACCATATATTTTCTTTATATACTTAAATGCAGCAAGTAGTACTTCAGCATTAAGAGTTGTGCACTTGAAAGCATCATCATGCGAACAGTGCCTGGCGAGCAAGGACAGCATTGGGGCCAGGGTGGGGTGATTTGGGTGCGAGCTAATGCTATTTATTTATGAAGTGACCCATCATGACCCATCATCCACCAGTACGAGCCTTGACTTTGTTTTCAATGGTTGATGTGTTAGCACTCAATAACGTCATCAAAACTTACCGCATATCAGCATTTGGGAGTTTTTATGAGTTATCATTGTGCTGGTGATGTGTTCAGGTCAGAATAAAGTTGTAAAAGAGTAAAGTATAAGGAGTAAAATCCATCCATCCATCCATCCATCCTTCCTTCCTTCCTTCCAATTTGCAACTACAGTGAATCTAAAATATTCCCAATTCAAATGATTAAAATTTTTAAACTGGATTAAAATAAACTAATCATGATTAATCACCATTTACAACTACAGTGAATCTGAAATATTCCCATTTCAAATTATTACATTTTTAATTGGATTAATCTCAGTTTTAAAATAAAACTTCCTTCCTTCCTTCCTTCCAATTTGCAACTACAGTGAATCTAAAATATTCCCAATTCAAATGATTAAATTTTTTAAATTAGATTAAAATAAACTAATCACGATTAATCACCATTTACAACTACAGTGAATCTGAAATATTCCCATTTCAAATTATTACATTTTAATTGGATTAATCTCAGTTTTAAAATAATACTTACTTACTTCCTTCCTTCCTTCCTTCCTTCCTTCAGTTTTAAAATAAAGTAATCACAATTAATCACAATTCGCAACTACAGTGAGTCTGAAATATTCACATTTCAAATGATTACATGACGTCTTCCTTCCTTCCTTCCTTCCTTCCTTCCTCATTCTTCCTTCCTTCCTTCTTTCCTTCCTTCCTTCCGTCCTCATTCTTCCTTCCATCATTCGTAGTGTTATTGTTTTAAATTGAAACAGGAATTTTTACATTTCACAGGGGACCTCCAGTATTATGCTGATTTTCGACCCTTTGTATTGAGTAGTTGAGTACTATAGAGCAGCTAGACACAATAACCCACACAGAGAGCTTTGTAGATCTTCCAGAATCGGCACCTATTTCAGCTGTATTTCCTTGGATTTCTGGTCTGTTTTGATTTATTTATTCCACCCACGGCCTGCATGCGGGCACGCCCACTCTGCTGTGATTGGGCCCACTCATCTTGTACAGCTAGGAATTAGCAACTAATTGTAATGATTCTAAATGTGTATTACACTGTATGCTAGTATGCGTTCCCAAGCATTTTTTCATCATAGCTTTTATGTTTGTGTTGGTGAAGTGGTCCAGTACCGTGAAAGTGTAAGAATCCTGCGCCTCTCGATCCAGTGGCTGCACCAGCGTGAGGTATCGTCTGATCCCTCTGGCTGACACGGCGAAAACGTCTGCGTAGCTGTCCAACGAGAGCTGCAGCTGAGGATCCTTGGTCTGTCGGTACGAGTGAGAGACAGAGGTGTCCATTAGAGGAAGGATAGTGAATTGCTCTTAACGGAGCTTTTCATCACGCTAGGAAGCACATGGAGGCTGATGAGGAATTGGCTACTGACTGAGCACCTCAATGGCTTTTATTATGCAGATTGGACTCTTGATGAATTAGCCAGAGGAAACGGGACATGAATAATCAATTGGGACACCACACATGATTATAAATTAATATATAGCGCAAGTTAATGCAGAAATAAGAAAGTGTGTATTTCCATGCATGAAATAGCTAAAAAAAAATGGCTGTTTTTTTTCCCGGAATTCCTGACATCAAAATTCTCCAATGACGTCTTTTTTTGTGCTTATGTATGTGTGTTGTTGTCATTGCAAATAACGCTGGTTCAGCTGTGTGTGTGTGTGTGTGATAATATTGTTGATGTAGCCAGTTATAGTGGATATTGAGTCATAAATAATCACACACAGACACACACTGAAATGGACATAAAAGTGATAGGCGTTATCATCATTGTTGCTGCTTCCGTGCTGGGAGTCAGGAGCCTTGGGTAAGTAATATTTTAAATAATTTAACATATATCATTGGACACAAACAGATTATGCTTTCATTGCAATAACAGAAGGGGGTTGGGGGGGGGGGGGGGGGGGGGGGCAAAAGCTTGCATGTGTCAAGAGGCCAAGGCTACATCTCTTAAGCAAACTAAGCTCTTTGGAGACGCATTGCTGCTCACGATGAGTGCATTTTCATTCTACGGGGTTGATGAGAGGCAGCGCTTTACTCGGGGAAATTAAACAGGGTCATCAACACTGCAAGCAAGACACAAAGGGAGAATGAAAACAAGTATTGGAATACAGGTGCTCCTCGGTGTATTGTGTTCCGTGTTAAGATGTTTCATGGTTCGGGGAACGTGTTCTCGTAAATTAATTTTAAAAAGTCATTTTGGTCCGTGTATATTGACTAGCTCGAGAATTAGTTACCATCAAAGGTTGTCCTATTTGGCGAATTAGCCTGCTGCTGTCTTTAAGGTAATTGTCACTAAATTGCACATTCCTATTCATTTTATTCATTTTGTGTTACCGCTTATTTATACTCCCAAGCCTCTGTGTGTTAAAGAAAAGGAAAGCCATTAGCATGGAATTGAAAATAAGGAGACACGCCCACCTGTATCGGATGCAATTTTGGTCCGAACCACTCAACTGTCAAGACCACCATTAAGTACAAAGATACTTTGTATAATGTATATGTATAATGTTTGTATTGTATTTTGTATATTGTATTTTTGTATATTTGTATTTGTATAATATATATTTGTCATTTTGGTCCGTGAACATTGACTAGCTCGAGAACTAGTTACCATCAAAGGTTGTCCTATTTGGCGATGACAGAGCAAGAATGCAGGTGGATCACAAGCTTGATGCCTGCATTAGCCTGCTGCTGTCTTTAAGGTAATTGTCACTAAATTGTGCATTCCTATTTTTGTTCCCGCTTATTTATACTCCCTTGTCTCCCAAGCCTCTGTGTGTTAAAGAAAAGGAAAGCCATTAGCATGGAATTGAAAATAAGGAGACACGGCCACCTGTATTGGACGCAATTTTGGTCCGAACCACTCAACTGTCAAGACCACCATTAAAATATCTTATAATCTTAAATATCTTATAATCTTTAATATAAGGAGATATCGGGGGAGAATATACCATCAATTAGCCTGCTGCTGTCTTTAAGGTAATTGTCACTAAATTGTGCATTCCTATTTATTTTATTCATTTTGTGCTCCCGCTTATTTATACTCCCTTGTCTCCCAAGCCTCTTTGTGTTAAAGAAAAGGAAAGCCATTAGCATGGAATTGAAAACAAGGAGACACGCCCACCTGTATTGGATGCAATTTTGGTCCGAACCACTCAACTGCCAAGACCATCATTAAAAGATTTTATAATCTTAAATCTTATAATCGTATATATTTTATAATCTTTAATATAAGGAGATATCGGGAGAGAATATACCATCAAAGGTTCTCCTATTTGGCAATGACAGAGCAGGAATGCAAGTGGATCACAAGCTTGATGCCCGAATTAGCCTGCTGCTGTCTTTAAGGTAATTGTCACTAAATTGTGCATTCCTATTTATTTTATTCATTTTGTGTTCCCGCTTATTTATACTCCCTTGTCTCCTTATTTGTACAATATTGCATTTTTGTATATTTGTATTTGTATAATATATATTTGTATTTGTATAATGTACTCAAACAAAAAACAGACATGTGTATATATATTTATACAGTTTATTCTGTATATTTTGTATTTTCATTTTTAATTCGCCAAAACAAATTCCTAGTATGTGTTTGATCATACCTGGCAAAAAACAATTTCTGATTCTGAGATACAGTAATGAATGCTAATGCTAATGAATGCTAGCGGGTTCATGGAGTTTATGCACTATTAAATCATAGATGTGGGAGGAAAAGAGGTTATTCTTCCGGAATACCTTGGGACAATATTGTACAATGTATGCAAGCCGAGTCACACTGAGGAAAAATAATATTGTTTTTACATTTCATTATGTCTCCCAGTCTCAGCATGGCAACCGCTCAACTGTCGAGATCATCATTAAGGATAACGATTATTGAACGCGAAAGAATACAGGTCTTGGATTCTGTAGGGTGTTTTTTCTATAAAAACACGGATTGGTTCTGACTGGTTCCGACTTACACGGAACAGAACCTGCTTGTAACTCGAGGACCACCTGTATGTTTTATTGTTCCCCCCCCTGCTGCTGGATGCTGTCATGTGCTACATCAATACTATATTTAGTCACTAAGGAAAGACTACTAGAGCACTCAGAGGAAGAAGAGGGAATTGAGCACAAATGGTACCTACAGGCATCTCATTGGCCGTCACCTACAAGGGAAATAAACGTAACAAATGATTTAGGGTAACTGAGTGACATACGATACTAAAATGTGGGTTTACAGAAAGCAAACTATGTCATATTAACTCATGTAAACATATTAGCTGTATTGTAGCTTTGATACACAAAATTACAGTAACTGTGGTAGGCCTGCACAGAGGACGAGTGGTTAGCGCACAGGCCTCACAGCTTGGAGACCCAAGTTCAATTCCACCCACGGCCATCTCTGTGTGGAGTTTGCATGTTCTCCCCGTGCATGCGTGGGTTTTCTCCGGGTACTCCGGTTTCCTCCCACATTCCAAAAACATGCTAGGTTAATTAGCGACTCCAAATTGTCCATAGGTATGAATGTGAGTGTGAATGGTTGTTTGTCTATATGTGCCCTGTGATTGGCTGGCCACCAGTCCAGGGTGTACCCCGCCTCTCGCCTGAAGACAGCTGGGATAGGCTCCAGCATTTCTTGTATTATTCTTATTGATGTTATTTATTAATTCATTCATTTTTTACTGCTTATCCTCACAAGGGTCGCGGGGGTGCTGGAGCCTATCCCAGCCGTCTTGGGGCGAGAGGCCGGGTACAATCACAGGGCACATATAGACAAACAACCATTCACACTCACTGAAATTATCATTCGCCTAAAATATTTCATCACAAATTAATCACATTTTGTATATAGTTAACTCATAATTAATCACAGATAGAAATACTTTTTTTTCCTCCAATCAGTAAGGATGTATGAATGTGAGTGTGAATGGTTGTCTATAGGTGCCTTGTGATTGGCTGGCCACCAGTCCAGGGTGTACCCCGCCTCTCGCCTGAAGACAGCTGGGATAGGCCCCAGCATTCATTCATTCATTCATTTTCTACCACTTTTCCTCACAAGGGTCGCGGGGGTGCTGGAGCCTATCCCAGCTGTCTTGGGGCGAGAGGTGGGGTACACCCTGGACTGGTGGCCAGCCAATCACAGGGCACATATAGACAAACAACCATTCACACTCACTGAAATTATCATTTGCCTAAAATATTTAATCACAAATTAATCACATTTTGTACATAGTTAACTCATAATTAATCACAGATAGAAAGACGTTTTTTTCTACAGTCAGTAAGGATGTATGAATGTGAGTGTGAATGGTTGTTTGTCTATATGTGCCCTGTGATTGGCTGGCCACCAGTCCAGGGTGTACCACGCCTCTCGCTTGAAGACAGCTGGGATAGGCTCCAGCAGGACGCTGACTACTCTAAAGTCCCTCCAAATTTAATTCCTACATCAAAACCCCCTTGAGAAAACATAATTCCATATCATAATAATAAAGCTCACCTCCTCTACATCATTATCCAGGGCCACAAAAGCCAAAGGTTCCGACAGGCTGCTGTTGGTCGCGATGGTCGTTCCCACCGGGGAGCCTTCTAGAACAAAGCCATGGTAGCTGCTCTCCAGGAAGTACGGCGCCTGGTTGTTCTCGTCCAGCACTTCAATTTGGAGGCTGGCAAATGCTGGCAGCGGGTGTCCATTGTCCTGCTCTGCCTGCACATAGAACACAACTAGTTATGGGCTTGCTCAGTAATGCAAGCCCATATTGTTATTCCTTGTGGTGTTTAGCTATTCTTATATCTTAATCTTCCCATTTTTGCGCAAAACCGCAAGAAGGAACCCCACACATGTTACACCGCCGGAATCGTGACGCTCGGGACTACAGCGGGATTTATTTTTTGGAACGTTTTGTGTTAACTATGGCGACGCTATAAACCAAAACGTGCAAAAATGGGCCACTAGATTAGGTACACCTGTTCTATTTTTAGAACAGCGACATTCCAGAGAAAACGAGAATTTACAGACTTTTCACAGCCTTGTAGCTCAGCCATACCGCCGTGATTCACGGCTCATTTTTTTAGATAAACTTCTCAACTCTCTCTGTGGCTAAATGCTAATTGCTAGCATGTTAGCATTTAAGCTAATTTACTCATGTCTAAAGGCAAATACACACATGGCATGATGTAGGGAAGTTATAGGACAACCTTGGCACTTTCTAAACTTGAGGCCCTCTTGCTAGGTGCTAGCATGATGACTGTTAGCATGTTAGCATTTAAGCTAATTTACTCATGTCTAAAGGCAAATACACACGTGGCATGATGTGGGGACACTATGGGACTGCCCCAACCTTTTCGGGACCTGAGGCTGTCTCGCTCGGTGCTAGCTTGGTAGCCGTTAGCATGTTAGCATTTAAGCTAATTTACTAATGTCTAAAGGCAAATAGACACATGGCATGATGTAGGGAGGTTATAGGACAACCTTGGCACTTTCTAAACTTGAGGCCCTCTTGCTAGGTGCTAGCATGATGACTGTTAGCATGTTAGCATTTAAGCTAATTTACTCATGTCTAAAGGCAAATACACATGTGGCATGATGTGGGGACACTATGGGACTGCACCAAACTTTTCGGGACCTGAGGCTGTCTCGCTTGGTAGCCGTTAGCATGTTAGCATTTAAGCTAATTTACTAATGTCTAAAGGCAAATAGACACATGGCATGATGTGGGGACACGATGGGACTGCATCAACCTTTTCGGTACTTGAGGCGTTCTTGCTAGGTGCTAGCATGGTAGCCGTTTGCACACCGGCCCCGAGGTTCACAGCACAGGTGGCAAGCCCATAAAAATTTCCGCTGGAATTTTCTAGTTATTACTCTAATCACACTTTGTTGCTGAAAGTCTTCTTTGTTCTTCAATCCCACACGCAGATCCTGCTGCAGAGGCGCAAATACATACACTTGACATAAATAACAGATTTTCTCTGGCAGCATCTGCTTGTTAGCAATATGATATGGCATACATAATTAACATATTATTGCCTTTTTTGAGTACATTGCGGACGGCGATGTAGACTCAAAGATCTAACAGAAAACATCTACTATTATATTGTGGGTTAATAATGCAGCAAAATTAATTATACATGACAAAAATGCATATTTAGAACATCACCGCATGAAGAGGAATTCAGCTACAGTATTTACAGAAAATGAACACAATTTCTATTGTTTAATTAATGCTACGCCGATATTAATGTTCATTATTTTTGGGTAGTTTCCTCATTCCCGTCGATGAATCAAGTGTCTTGTCACATGTTTATACACCAAAGACACTAGAAATGCTGCAAATGACATGAATTAATAATAACTCAAGCTATCATTATAATTGTGAGTGGAGTATGCATGTTATGTTTTGTCCATGGGTATGAATGTGAGTGTGAATGGTCGTTTGTCTATATGTGCCCTGTGATTGGCTGGCCACCAGTCCACAACTACTTGTTTATTTTGCAGCAATAATATTCATTCATTCATGTTTTACCGCTTTTTCTCACGAGGGTCACTGGAGGTGCTGGAGCCTATCCCAGCTGTCTTTGGGCGAGAGGCGGGGTACACCCTGGACTGGTGGCCAACCAGCCAATCACAGGGCACATATAGACAAACAACCATTCACACTCACATTCATACCTATGGACAATTTGGAGTCGCTAATTAACCTAGCATGTTTTTGGAACGTTGGAGTAAAACCGGAGTTACCCGGAGAAAACGGGGAGAACATGCAAACTCCACACAGAGATGCCCGAGAGTGGAATTGAACTCGGGTTTCCTAGCTGTGAGACCTGTGTGCTAACCACTTAGTCACTGTGCAGTCCTATTAATTTCCTGTAAGCTACTATTTTATTAACAGGACAAAACAAATTTGCGTCTGTTTTTCTTTCAATGTATCATCTATACATTTTTTTTGTCTTGCACTTATAATAATAATAATAATAATAATAATAATAATAATAATAGCAACCAAGTCATTTAAAGTTTTCCAATTTTCTTTTCAATAGTGACATAGAACGGTTCTCTCAAAAAGCCCTTAGACTAATATTGATTTTTTAAAAGTTGATGTTAGAAAACTCGACAATGCTTCGACCAAAAATAGTAGTTATCATGTCATCATAAATTGCATTTCATAACATTCATCTTGGGCGACACGGCGGTCGAGTGGTTAGCGCGCAGACCTCACAGCTAGGAGACCAGGGTTCAATTCCACCCTTCACTCCTCTGTGTGGAGTTTGCATGTTCTCCCCATGCATGCGTGGGTTTTCTCCGGGTACTCCGGTTTCCTCCCACATTCCAAAAACATGCTAGGTTAATTAGCGACTCCAAATTGTCCATAGGTATGAATGTGAGTGTGAATGGTTGTTTGTCTATATGTGCCCTGTGATTGGCTGGCCACCAGTCCAGGGTGTACCCCGCCTCTCGCCCGAAGACAGCTGGGATAGGCTCCAGCATTTCTTGTAATATTCTTATAGATGTTTTTCGTTAATTCATTCATTTTTTACTGCTTATCCTCACAAGGGTCGCAGAGTGCTGGAGCCTATCCCAGCTGTCTTGGGGCGAGAAGCGGGGTACACCCTGGACCGGTGGCCAGCCAATCACAGGGCACATATAGACAAACAACCATTCACAGTGACTGAAATTATGATTCGTGTAAAATATTTATCACAAATTAATCACATTTTGTAAATAGTTAACTCATAATTAATCAGAGATATAAATACTTTTTTTTTGACAATCAGTTAGGATGTATGAATGTGAGTGTGAATGGTTGTTTGTCTATATGTGCCCTGTGATTGGCTGGCCACCAGTCCAGGGTGTACCCCGCCTCTCGCCCAAAGACAGCTGGGATAGGC
Organism: Doryrhamphus excisus; assembly: GCF_030265055.1. Taxonomy (NCBI): domain Eukaryota; kingdom Metazoa; phylum Chordata; class Actinopteri; order Syngnathiformes; family Syngnathidae; genus Doryrhamphus; species Doryrhamphus excisus. The sequence continues at coordinate 10,642,148 of NC_080487.1, read as the reverse complement.
TCCAGCACCCCCCGCGACCCTCGTGAGGAAAAGCGGTAGAAAATGAATGAATGAATGAATGAATGCACAAAATAAAGCTTCAATTGTATTCTAAAAACGTTATTAAAGTCAATTTTAGATTTATTGGGACCCAAATCCCTGATAGCACCATTGGTTGTAGATGACTATTATGTATACAAACACACAATTGTTTGCTTTACCTAGCGGGGTGGGGGGGGGGGGGGTACTTTAACTAGCATGATGACTGTTAGCATGTTAGCATTTAAGCTAATTTACTCATGTCTAAAGGCAAATACACACGTGGCATCATGTGGGGACACTATGGGACTGCCTCAAACTTTTTGGGACCTGAGGCTGTCTCGCTAGGTGCTAGCTTGGTAGCCATTAGCATGTTAGCATTTAAGCTAATTTACTCATGTCTAAAGGCAAATAGACACATGGCATGATGTGGGGACACGATGGGACTGCGTCAACCTTTTGGTACTTGAGGCGTTCTTGCTAGGTGCTAGCTTGGTAGCCGTTAGCATGTTAGCATTTAAGCTAATTTACTCATGTCTAAAGGCAAATACACACGTGGCATCATGTGGGGACACTATGGGACTGCCCCAAACTTTTCGGGACCTGAGGCTGTCTCGCTAGGTGCTAGCTTGGTAGCCATTAGCATGTTAGCATTTAAGCTAATTTACTCATGTCTAAAGGCAAATAGACACATGGCATGATGTGGGGACACGATCAACCTTTTCGGTACTTGAGGCGTTCTTGCTAGGTGCTAGCTTGGTAGCCGTTAGCATGTTAGCATTTAAGCTAATTTACTCATGTTTAAAGGTAAATAGACACATGGCATGATGTGGGGACACGATCAACCTTTTCGGTACTTGAGGCGTTCTTGCTAGGTGCTAGCTTGGAAGCCGTTAGCATGTTAGCATTTAAGCTAATTTACTCATGTTTAAAGGCAAATACACACGTGGCATCATGTGGGGACACTAGTCTCCTCTCTTGAAGTTGTCAGAACAACATTGGGACTACTGAGCGGGAGGGCGTGAGTTTTCGCTGCTGTTTTCATTAGAACCATGTAGGGTGGAAAATGGGAGTTAAAGCTCCATAGTCTCTCTGCTGACCTTCACAACCAGATCGAATCTGCGGTACAGTTCCCTGTCGATGGGCTTCAGCAGCAGGAGCTCGGCCGTGCTTCTGTTCAAGCTGAAATATTCAACGTAGGAGTCTGGTTTCCCTGTAAGAAAAGAGTATGAAAAAAGTTTAATTTAAAAAATAGTTAATTGTTTTAAAAAATCATGAAATATTGAAAAGTCAGTGTCCAACAGAGAAATAGAGAGCGACAGATAGAGGGAGGGCGAAGTGTTCTGCAGTTCTCCACAGGTGGGGATGCTCACACTCAAGACGTATGCGGTACTTTGGAATGCTGCATTGCTCTGCAGGGAAATCAAGAACTGGCAGCAGTGGCGTTAAGAGAGAGAGAGAGAGAAGCGCACATTCCTCAAGTGAGCGCTCCTGTTTGGCTGCTTTGTTGCATCCTTTACGGCTTGTATTTATGTGACCGCCTCTAAATGAAGGACACCGACCGCTAAGATTGGGTTCAGATTGTGGTTCCCTTTGCACTGGTACACAAAGGCTGCACAGTAAAGAACGTATACATAAAAGTAGTGGCATATTAATGTAACTGAAATATTGTTACATTTGTTCACTTCCTGCTTTCATAATATAATTTGTTTTTGTTTTTATCACATACTGAAGTACAAGGTGATATGACCACACATTATGTCATTGTATGGTCATATCACCTCGTACTTCGGTACGATAAAAAAACACCTTAAACTATATTAAGAAAGCAGGAAGTGAACAAATGTAACAGTTACTGATTTTTTTAGGTTCCAAAAAAAATCCTAAAATTTACACCACATTGGGATCATTAGGAAAAAGTAAGAAGACAAAATAATATAATGTAATATATATGTAATATGTAATTTATGATGGGTTATGTAATTTATGTAAAAACATGCGTCAGATTACAATTGAATGCATCCCATAATCAGTTCACAGTTCCACATGTCCAAAAGGAGTAGGAAGAAGCAAAGCTTATTAAATCCTACCCCTCCATCTGGTACTTTTTTTTTTACATTTCTTCACTTCCTGCTTTCATAATACAGTTTTTTTTGTTTTTATCACGTACTGAAGTACATGGTGAAAAAAAAATCTTAAACTATGTTAAGAAAGCAGGAAGTGAACAAATGTAACAGTTACTGATTTTTTTTAGGTCACAAAAAAAAATCATATTCCTCCATCTGGTACTTTTACAATCAGTAACTGTTACATTTGTTCACTTCCTGCTTTCCTAATATATATATAGTATATATTTTTAAATATATTTTGGGGGGGGGGTAGAATATGCAACTGAAGTGAAGTGACCACAGCAAAAGAAGATAAAGAAAACATCCGCCGCCATCAATATTCGCTACATGAAGAAAGTCTGGCTCCGGAAAAAGACTCAGTTGGATAAAACCAGCTGCCTGGTCCCAATTTCCAGTCGTGACTCATGACTGGTTTTGGCAGACTTCAATTTGTCTCCGATTTGCATTTTCATTTTCCCAACAAGTCAAAAACATCACATCCACTCAGTCAATAAACAATCTTTGACACTGACCTACTCTTAACCAGCCAACCATACAAAACACAAGTTATGTTGACATTTTGGACTTATTAATGTGAATCAATAATTTGACAGAAAAATACATTCATTGGGAAATGTCATGGAGACTGCGGCTTTGGCTGTAGGACAGGGGTCTCAAACACGCAGCCCGCGGGCCAAATGTGGCCCGCAGGACACTAGTTTGAGGCCCCCGCCTTGATATGAAAGTTTGGTATCATGTACCCAGATAAAAATTATTACGTTTGATTAATGTTCATGTTAAAGGTTAAATAACTGTTAATAGTTATCCTCCCTATCCGTGTGGAAGTGGTAAGTTTTTGGCTATTTAAGTTTAAAGGAAATAACTTGAAGGCTACCGTTTAGGTCGCTAGCTCTCTAGTTTGCGAGTTAGCATGTGCCCCACACCCTAGCTCCAGTGGCCCCCGGGTAAATTGAGTTTGAGACCCCCGCTTTAGGAGAATGACAAATCAAGATACATGACTTCCACTTTTGAACCGAAATGTAAACATTGGCTTACTAATAGCAACAAAGCATCAAATAAGCATGAAACAGTGTCTGCTTATTCTATTCATTCAATGCTATTCAAATAACGGCGTTGCTGCGAGGATGCAAGAGTTTCTTTTTTCTCTCCCCCCCCCCTTCTTATATTTGTGACTCTGTCTCTCATAATCCTGCCTCAGACGTGGATTAGTTTCGGTGAGGGAGTGTAGGAAATGCAATCAAGTCCGTGTCAGGCATGTCAGTACATTTAGAGAGACTTTGGCAGTCAAGAAAATAAAGCTTTTTTTAAATTTTTTTTATAGTTACTCAGAAGGTGATGAACTATGCAATCGTGTGAACGCTGAGTGACTACCTGGTGGTCATCAAACCGAACATGCGTGAGAGTTATTTGCATCTTTGGGAGTAATGGAGGCTTTTCTTCCCTTTTGTGATGCAACACGATAGGAATTAATTCACATTGGCAAGCAGTGAACCTTACAAGGTTTATGTCCAACTATCAGCCACATATAGTATCTCAGATCTAGACTATGTAGAGTGGGTGTTTGTGTGAATGTGGACCCACTTCCACTTCCACCATTAAAGGAGAACCGCACCGAATGTTCATAAATTAATTAATTGATCGCTGTCTTATGGTTGACTATAGCCTATTATTAGTCAAATCAAATACTGCAATCATTCACACTCCTTATGTGGAACATGAATACATATTTATTGACCTTTTCTGTGCATTTTAATAAGAGAAAACTTGCACGGTGGTCAAGTGGTTAGCGCGCAGGCCTCACAGCTAGAAGACCCGAGTTCAATTCCACCCTCGGTCATCTCTGTGTGGAGTTTGCATGTTCTCCCCGTGCATGCGTGGGTTTTCTACAGGTACTCCAGTTTCCTCCCACATTCCAAAAACAAGCTAGGTTAAATTGGTGACTCCATAGGTTAATTAACTCCAATTAACTCCATAGTTAATTGGTGATACCATTAATGTTAATGTGAGTGTGAGCCAAATAATATATGTTATATATTATATAAATAAAACAGGGGCTGCACGGTGGTCGTGTGGTTAGCTATTATGACAAAAACAAAAACGGCTTGAGTGGTTAGCACGCAGACCTCACAGCTAGGAGACCCGAGTTCAATCCCGCCCTCGGCCATCTCTGTGTGGAGTTTGCATGTTCTCCCCGTGCATGCGTGGGTTTTCTACGGGTACTCCGGTTTCCTCCCACATTCCAAAAACATGCTATGTTAATTGGTGACTCCATAGATTAATTAACTCCATTTAACTCCATAGTTAATTGGTGATACCATAGGTATGAATGTGAGTGTGAGCCAAAGATATTTTATATATTATGTAAATAAAACAGGGGCTGCACGGCGGTCGTGTGGTTAGCTATTATGACATGATAACAAAAATGGCTTGAGTGGTTAGCACGCAGACCTCGCAGCTAAAAAGACCGGAGTTCAATTCCACCCTCGGCCATCTGTGTGTGGAGTTTGCATGTTCTCCCCGTGCATGCGTGGATTTTCTCCGGGTACTCCGGTTTCCTCCCACATTCCAAAAACATGCTAGGTTAATTAGCGACTCCAAATTGTCCATAGGTATGAATGTGAGTGTGAATGGTTGTTTGTCTATATGTGCCCTGGGATAGGCTCCAGCACCCTCCCACAACCCTCGTGAGGATAAGCGGTAGAAAATGAATGAATTAATAATTTGATCTGGGGCTGCATGGTGGAGGGTGTTTAGCATGTGGCCACGCAGTTAGGTGACCCGAGTTTGATTCCGCATCTCTGTGGAGTTTGCATGTTCTCCCCAGTTTTCTGCGGGTACTCCGGTTTCCTCCCACATTCCAAAAACATGCTAGGTTAATTAGCGACTCCAAATTGTCCATAGGTATGAATGTGAGTGTGAATGGTTGTTTGTCTATATGAGCCCTGTGATTGGCTGGCGACCGGTCCAGCTGGGATAGGATCTAGTAGAAAATCTGTTAGAAAATGAATGTACTTTGTCAGTGCATTGAAATCATTGTTTGTGGCCCACAGAATCAAAGACAAAGTGTTATTATCCACCTTGAGACTCTTTCTCTAAAACCTAATCATCATGATAGAAATCTCGGGGTAACAATAATGCACTCAGATCGGATCTTTAAACATCAGCAGCTTTTTACCACCTAAAACACATCGCCAAAATCAAGGGACTAGTGTCTAAGCCAGATTTAGAGAGACTAATCCTTGTCTTTGTCTCCAGCAGGCTAGACGACTGTAACACATCCGGCTCTCCAGTCGAGCTGTGAAAACAGCTGCAGGTCATACAGAATGCTGCTACTCGAGTCCTGACTAAAAACCAGGAAATATGATCATATTAATCCGTACCGGCTTCCTGTCGTTCAGAGAATCAATTATTCATTCATTTTCTATATTCATTTTCTGTGTGGCAATACGGGGTAATAACTATAAAAGCAATCTTCATTCACTAAATGTACTGCAAAAAAGGTCAGTAAGGATAATTCATAATGCCGCCTACAGAGAACATACTAACTCCTTATTTCTAAAATCACAAATACTTCAACTTACTAATATAGTTCATCTTCAAACAGCTTCGGTATGCTACTAAAAATTAAAAACTTTAAAAATTAAAAATTTTCTAAATTAAAAATTTTAAAAATTGTAAAAAATTAAAAACATTTAAAATTTAAAATATTTTTTTAATAAAAAAATTAAAAATAAAAAACAAAAAAAACAAATTATTAAACTATATTAGGAAAGCAGGAAGTGAACAAATGTAACAGTTACTGATTGTAAATTGAACCCTCGAGCGTGAGTACTTTGGTAATGACTTAATACTAACAACTTTTAGTCAAGATAAGTCACCTTGTACTTCGGTATGTGACAAAAATTAAATTAAATTAAATTAAATTTAAAAAAACAATTAAAAACAATTAAAAACAATTAAAAACAATTAAAAACAATTAAAAAACAATAAATTAAATTAAATTAAAAAACAATTAAATTAAATTAAAAAACAATTTAAAAAACAATTAAAAAACAATAAATTAAATTAAATTAAAAAACAATTAAATTAAATTTAAAAAACAATTAAATTAAATTAAAAAAACAATTAAATTATATTAGGAAAGCAGGAAGTGAACAAATGTAACAGTTACTGATTGTAAAAGTACCAGATGGAGCGGTAGGATTTAATAAGCTTTGCTTCTTCCTACTCCTTTTGGACATGTGGAACTGTGAACTGATTATGTGATGCATTCAATTGTAATCTGATGCATGTTCAAATGAAATAAAACCATTACTATTACCAGATTACCCCCAGAGTTCATATTTTATATGCAGTATTTCAAGCCCCAGAATTATTTTTTTTTTTTATTGCACATACCGATGAGGATGGAGTACAGAATCCCAGGTCTGTCTGACGGAGGCTGGATGTTCCTGTCTTGATCCTGAGCTTGTATGGGTGGGGTCACATTGAGTGGGTTCACCTTATTCTGCAGAGAATTAAGTGGATTTAGCACAATGGAAGAATGATGCAGGTTCATTATATTCAACTTAAAAGAACCTTGTTAAAAGAAGGTTGGTAGTCACGTAGTCCCCCCCCCCCCCCCCCCAAAAAAAAAAAAAAATCAAGCTCTGCTTCTTTATACGCCATGTCAGACATGTTGAATTGTGCAGGTGTAGTCATGTGATGTATTAAAGATGGCCACGACGGTAAAAAAATGTGACAAGTGAAGTGGTTTTCAATCTTGACTAAACATGCATGTCTTAAAGACTCCTCTTTAAATCAGTCCCCCCCCCCCAATCTCAAATGCACTCAGCACAATATAGGAAACCACAATAATTAAATGGTCCGACAATAATGATGACTTATATTGGTGCAATGTGCTGATCCGTGTGCAATCCCGGCAGCAATTCAGATGGAAGAAATCCACAATCACTAGAGCAGTAAAGCACCGCGCCAAGGAGGGCGGCCATATTTCCAATGTGTATCAACACATCTACTGTGATCATATATACGTTGGCTGGAATACAGCACTCTGGCGAGTAAGTTACACAAGCCGTTATTATGTGTGTGTGTGTGTGTGTGTGTGTGTGTGTGCGTGAGTGGCATAAACTGAAATGGAAAGAGCGGTTGATAAACATGCAAAGCATAGCAGGACAGCGTGGCGTGCAAAAAAAAAAAAAACACGGTCGTGGTTGCGCATTCATAGTTGGTGCTCAGCTGCTTGGAGACGGCCACGATGCATCCCCCTGGACATCCTGCAACTGCCGCTGATATGTTATGTAAATAAACCGCAAAAGCAAGCACAATAGAGTACACGGCTTCCGACTGTAGTATTATAAAGTGGAGTAAATTAGCTGAAACTAAATAAACAAATACCATTTCTGATGTTGATGTGTTGTTAAATGCTATTACAACATCGGTTCTGTTGCTGCCGTGTTGTAATGCAATTGTTAATGAATGATCATGTTTTACTATCGACTTTCTGATGTGCTCCAAATTTCTTATTGTAAAAAAGTTGTTGTGGTCAACATTCAGTGTTTTTATGTACCTCTGCATGCACTTTAAAATGTTTCTACTCAACTGTTGGTGTGAAACTCATGCATTTTGCCGTAATATTGTTTACTGTTCTGTATAGCGCAGTGTGCTCCTTACTGCTATTACAACATTGGTTCTGTTGCTGCTGTGTTGTAATGTACTTGGTAATCAATGATCACGTTTTACTTTCGACTTTCTGATGCTCCAAAATCCTTATTAACGTAAAAAAAGTTGTTTTTTATGAGTGGTCAACACTCAGTGTTTTTATGTACCTCTGCATGCACTTTAAAATGTTTCTATTCAACTGTTGGTGTGAAACTCATGCATGTTGCCATACTATTGTTTACTGTTGTGTATATCACAGTGTGCTACTTACTGCTATTACAACATTGGTTCTGTTGCTCCTGTGTTTTGTAATGTACTTGGTAATCAATGATCACGTTTTACTTTCGACTTTCTGATGTGCTCCAAAATCCTTATTAACGTAAAAAAAAGTTGTTTTTTATGAGTGGTCAACACTCAGTGTTTTTGTATACCTCTGCATGCACTTTAAAATGTTTCTACTCAACTGTTGGTGTGAAACTCATGCATTTTGCCATACTATTGTTTACTGTTCTGTATAGTGCAGTGTGCTCCTTACTGCTATTACAACATTGGTTCTGTTGCTGCTGTGTTGTGTAATATGCTTATTAATCAATTATCATGGTTTACTTTCGACTCCAAAATCCTCATTAACGTAAAAAAAGTAGTTCTTTTATGAGTGGTCAACATTCAGTGTTTTTATGTACCTCTGCATGCACTTTAAAATGTTTCTACTCAACTGTTGGTGTGTTGTGTAATATACTTGTTAATCATGATCATGTTTTACTTTCGACTCCAACATCCTTATTAACGTTAAAAAAAGTTGTTTTTTTATGAGAACATGCAAACTCCACACAGAGCTGGCCGAGGGTGGAATTGAAACCTGGTTTCCTAGCTGTGTGCTAACCACTAGATCGCCTTGCCGCCAACACTATGTTTATATAGCTTATATATTACTTGAATGTATTCATCACTCCACCAACCAGTGTTAATTACATATATTATTTAATTACATACATTGTCAAGCCTCATGTGTTTACTATGAAAAAAAAATACAATGCAATGAATGCATTTCAACAATGCTGCAGCCTTCAATGGTCTGCATGCTGTTTGGTGCATCTTGTATTTGACAATTGTGACACATGACAGAGAGTTGTTTACTCAACTCCTTCATTCATCTTATTGTTGCTTGCAGCCATCATTTTTTTTTTTTTTTTTTTTTTTTAGGAGAAGCAGAAGCAGCAGCGTGTTTGAAGTGTGTGCGTGAACGTGGCCTGACATTCAACACCTAAATGACAAGCACGGTGCTGCGTGTGTGTTTAAAGTCGAGAGAGTGAACAGTTAATGCTGGCTCAAAGGCCCCAAGGTTGTCATATCTTATTAGTCTGATTAGGACTCAAAAAAAAAAAAACGGTAACAGATCCTTGACTCTTCTCCTCGCTTCACCTCTCTGCCTCTCTTTCACCCCAGCAACAGCGACTCTTTTGCCTTTTATCCCTCTTGTTTGGACTCGTGGCTCTTTTATCACATAGGGGAAACTTTTTGTACAGACAAGGACCAGAACCTTCATTAGGCACAATCTAGTCACGTACAATACGGGGGAAGTATGGAGCTTTGGCGCTTTTAGGATTTTTGCATGTAAACAGTCAACAAAATGACTGTTGGATCTTAAGGAGGTTCTAATTAGACTTCAAAATGCATTTTTAGTAAGTAATTTGGCTATAAGGGCTGCACGGTGGATGAGTGGTTAGCACGGAGGCCTCACAGCTTGGAGACCAGGGTTCGATTCCACCCTCTGGAATCTCTGTGTGGAGTTTGCATGTTCTCCCCGTGCATGCGTGAGTTTTCTCCGGGTACTCCGGTTTCCTCCCACATTCCAAAAACATGCTAGGCTAACATGCTAATTGGCGACTTCAAATTGTCCATAGGTATGAATGTGAGTGTGAATGGTTGTTTGTCTATATGTGCCCTGTGATTGGCTGGCCACCAGTCCAGGGTGTACCCCGCCTCTCGCCCCGAAGACAGCTGGGATAGGTTCCAGCACCCCTGCGACACTCATGAAAATGAATAAAAATGGCTGCTGGAATGTAAATACATATACTGCATATATAGCTACAGTACTACAGTAAGAGTATTGTGCCACATCAACCAGACAATACACTACCAATGTATGATGCAGAATATTAACCAACTACTATGCAAGCTCAAAAGACTCAGTAAGTGTGAATGGTTGTTTGTCTATATGTGCCCTGTGATTGGCTGGACACCAGTCCAGGGTGTACCCTGCCTCCCGCCCGAAGACAATGTGGGATAGGCTCCAGCACCCCTGCGACCGGCACAATGCCGGCCTGACAAAGATAGATGGATACTAGATAGCTCATTCTTTTGTACCATCCTACGTGTCCCCCTGATTTAAATCCAATTGAGAACATTTGGGGATGAATAGCAAAGGGAAGTTTACAAAAATGAACATCAGTTCCAGACAGCGGATGCCCGCCGTGAAGCCAACCTCACCATCTGGAGCAACATTCCCACGAGGCCCCCGAGAAACACCGACATCAAGCATACTAAATCTATTTGTTTTGGTGATTAACAAGAATGGTGCAGGTACTCATTTCTGAGTTCTATGGGAGTTTTACAACAGTATATTTCAATGTAATAGTTGGCTCCAAAAGGTCACAAGCCACGTTTACATGGACCCAAATATTCCAATTCCATTCGGGTTATTTGCTCAAACGGAAAGAATGTAACCTTTGTATACACCTCATTCCGAAAGAAAAGTGCCAATCCGAATGAATATATAATCGGATTCCCAGGGGTGGAATATTCCTTTCCCCAATCCGATTGAGGTATCTTGGAATTGAACTCGGATCTCTTAGCTGTGAGGCTAGGCCCGATTCACAAAGTTTTTCATGTAATTTGAATATTTTGGTAGAAATATGTCATTTTTAATTGGAATAACTATGTACTCGGCTGCACAGCGGTCAAGTGGTTAGCGCGCAGACCTCACAGCTAGGAGACAAGGGTTCAATCCCACCCTCGGCCATCTCTGTGTGGAGTTTGCATGTTCTCCCCGTGCATGCGTGGGTTTTCTCCGGGTACTCCGGTTTCCTCCCACATTCCAAAAACATGCTAGGTTAATTAGCGACTCCAAATTGTCCATAGGTATGAATGTGAGTGTGAATGGTTGTTTGTCTATATGTGCCCTGTGATTGGCTGGCTGGCCACCAGTCCAGGGTGTACCCCGCCTCTCGCCCAAAGACAGCTGGGATAGGCTCCAGCATCCCCCGCGACCCTCGTAAGGATAAGCGGTAGAAAATGAATGAATGTATTTAATATATTGCAGTATTTGATTTGACTAATAATATGCTATAGTCAACCACAAGACAGCGATCAATTAATTAATTTATGAATTTTTGAAACTTAATGACTGTATTATGGACTGAGTGGTTAGTGCGTCGGCCGCACAGCTAGGAGACCCGAGTTCGATTCCACCCTCTGCCATTTCTGGCCGGGTTTTCTCCGGGTACTCCGGTTTCCTCCCACATTCCAAAAACATGCTAGGTTAATTAGCGACTCCAAATTGTCCATAGGTATGAATGTGAGTGTGAATGGTTGTTTGTCTATATGTGCCCTGTGATTGGCTGGCCACCAGTCCAGGGTGTACCCCGCCTCTCCCGAAGAAAAAAACTAATTAGTTACAGTAGAGCACAATGTAAATGTGTACAACATACATCCAGTTCTTGCATTGACTTGTGTACCTAAAGTGGTACCAGTAAGTCTGTGATGGTGTTCATTTAAGCAGAATGCATCACAGTAGCCTAAAGATAAGAACTCAAACAATATCCCACTCATAGATTCATTACAGCGACAAGCCTCAAGAGTTTTTTTTTTTTTTTTGTCTTGGTTGCCGGAGCAACACTGTTCAGAGACTCAACGCCCACAGGCAGAAAACTGTGGGCTTCAAAACAGCTGCAAAATGATCATTTTGTTCATAAAGAAATTTGATGGTGACAGAGTAATAGAGTAAGTCTACAAGCTGAACTTCCTGGTTTAGAATACTCGTACTCCAGATACTCCAAATATAAAACGATCATGAACATAAAGCAACACCTCGTTTTCAAAGCCAATTTGGGGAAAACGTAAAAAATAAATAGTATTTAGAATTTTTTTTTACATTCATGCTAGGTTAATCGGCGACTCCGAATTGTCCATAAGTATGAATGTGAGTGTGAATGGTTGTTTGTCTATACATATGTGCCCTGTGATTGGCTGGCCACCAGTCCAGCTGGGATAGGCTCCAGCACCCCTGCAACAGGATAAGCAGTATGATAATGGTTTTATTTCATTTGAACATGCATCAGATTACAATTGAATGCATCACATAATCAGTTCACAGTTCCACATGTCCAAAAGGAGTAGGAAGAAGCAAAGCTTATTAAATCCTACCCCTCCATTTGGTACTTTTACAATCAGTAACTGTTACATTTGTTCACTTCCTGCTTTCCTAATATAGTTTAATAAGTTTTTAATTTATTTTAATTTATTTTAATTTACAATTAAATTAAAAAACAATTAAATTAAAATGAATTGAATTAAATCAAAAATACAATTAAATCATATTAGGAAAGCAGGAAGTGAACAAATGTAACAGTTACTGATTGTAAATTGAGGATTTAATAAGCTTTGCTTCTTCCTACTCCTTTTGGACATGTGGAACTGTGAACTGATTATGTGATGCATTCAATTGTAATCTGATGCATGTTCAAATGAAATAAAACCATTACCATACTGCTTATCCTGTCACAGGGGTGCTGGAGCCTATCCCAGCTGGACTGGTCGCCAGCCAATCACAGGGCACATATAGACAAACTTTTTTCATATATACAAAATTTAATTTAATTTAATTTAATTTAATTTTAAAAGTATTTGTGATTTTAGAAATAAGGAGTTAGTATGTTCTCTGTAGGCGGCATTATGAATTATCCTTACTGGCCTTTTTTTGCAGTACATTTAGCGAGTGAAGATTGCTTTTATAGTTATTACACCATATTGCCACACAGAAAATGAATATAGAAAATGAATGAATAATTGATTTGGTTAACATCTGTTTTGGTTAGAGTTGGACGCTAACCAAGGTTCCATTGTATAAAATCACTAGATTGCTACCATCTTTTTCTGATATTACTATACCTCATCTTATATTGGGGTCGATACAGTGAATCTGAGTGCTTTCTCAATAGCCAATTAAACTCGGACTTATGAGACAGTGAAGCTTGTTTTTTTTGTGCATGATCCCATTTCTTCTGACGGCGTGTGAACTCATCATCAACAGCAGCAAGCCCACTGCCACCTGAAGTGCGACAGATAGTGATTCCACGGAGCTTCGCACGCCTCTCAAGTACATCTTTTAAGTCCAATTGTTCTATATCGCCGCTCTCATTTGAACACAACTACCTCTCCTCTTCATATCGTAAAAAAAAAAAAAAAAAAAAAAAAGCCCGTCCTTGTCGGAACGCACTTGCTCCTCTCCAAATTGCACGCTGTAAAGTTGATTTACTCCTCGCTCTCTCTTGACTGCGCTGGTGTGTGTGAGTCTTCAGTAAAAATGATGTGTGTCAAAGAGTGGCGGGGGATGTCGCTATAAACAACAAGATGGAGCGGTAACTGTGTACAAAGAGTCCAATAAGTCGTGACGGCTGTGTTTGTTGGCACGCACGTGTTTGTCCACGCGTGTGTGCGGAATTCATCTTGGAAAAGATGCTAAAAATTGTTAGTATGAAGTCATTACCAAAGTATTTACAATTTTACAATTTACAATCAGTAACTGTTACATTTGTTCACTTCCTGCTTTCCTAATATAATTTAATTGTTTTTTTGTTTAATTTAATTGTTTTGTTTAATTTAATTGTTTTGTTTAATTTAATTGTTTTGTTTAATTTAATTGTAAATTTAAATAAATTAAAATAAATTAAAATAAAATAAATTAAAATAAATTAAAATAAAATAAATTAAAATAAATTAAATTTTGTCTATATGAAAAAGATTTGTCTATATGTGCCCTGTGATTGGCTGGCGACCAGTCCAGCCAATAGGATAGGCTCCAGCACCCCTGTGACAGGATAAGCAGTATGGTCATGGTTTTATTTCATTTGAACATGCATCAGATTACAATTGAATGCATCCCATAATCAGTTCACAGTTCCACATGTCCAAAAGGAGTAGGAAGAAGCAAAGCTTATTAAATCCTCAATTTACAATCAGTAACTGTTACATTTGTTCACTTCCTGCTTTCATAATATGATTTAATTGTATTTTTAATTTAATTCAATTCAATTTAATTGCTTTTTAATGTAATTGTAAATTAAAATAAATTAAAATAAATTAAAATAAATTAAAATAAATTAAAATAAATTAAAATAAATTAAAATAAATTAAAATAAATTAAAATAAATTAAAAAATCTTCATCCTTGTATTTAGCAAACATCAACTGCTTGTATTGTTTCTTGAATTGACTCATCGTTGTGCATTGTTTGAGGGTCTTAGCTAATTGGTTATTATTAGGCGGCACTGTGGTCTAGTGGTTAGCGCGCAGATCTCACAGCGCGCAGACCTCACAGCTAGGACCACCCTCGGCCATCTCTGTGTGGAGTTTGCATGTTCTCCCCGTGCATGCGTGGGTTTTCTCCGGGTACTCCGGTTTCCTCCCACATTCCAAAAACATGCTAGGTTAATTAGCGACTCCAAATTGTCCATAGGTATGAATGTGAGTGTGAATGGTTGTTTGTCTATATGTGCCCTGTGATTGGCTGGCCACCAGTCCGGGGTGTACCCCGCCTCTCGCCCCAATTTTTATTTTTACAAAAGTGTAGTCTTACCGGCTCCGTCAGCTCCAGCACGCTGGACTTGTACGTGATGGGGCTGCAGTCGCGAGTGCTCCCCACGAGCGTGCACGGCAGGAACATGGGGCCCAGGTCGTCGCCGTCCAGCACGTCTACGGTCAGCGTGGTGGTGGCGGTGCGACGCTCGCTCGGGTATGGGGCTCGGTCCTGCAAAACCATAAAGTTTCACTATCTGTGCTTGTCGGAATGTTTGCAAAAAATGTCAGCGTTAGTGATAACAACATTAGAGCAGAAAATATTGTTTATATTGTTATATTGCATTATATTAATAATACATTTTATTTTATTTTATTTTATTTTATATATTATTTGTTATATATTATATAGAGTATATATGCAGTATATTACATAATGCATATTATTATTATATTGCATATTGCATATATAGCTACAGTACTACAATAAGAGTATTGTGCCGCATCAACCAGACAATACACTACCAATGTATGATGCAGAATATTAACCAAATTAAACATTGGTTTCCTAGCTGTGAGATCTGCGTGCTAACCACTCAACCACCGTGCAGCCGAGTGTATAGTTATTCCAATTAAAAATGACATGTTTCTACCAAGACATTCAAATTACATGAAAAACTTTATGAATCGGGCTGCACGGCGTCCGAGTGGTTAGCGCTGAAGACACCACAACCTCGCCTGAAGACAGCTGGGATAGGCTCCAGCATCCAATGCAACTCTTGTGAGGATAAGCAGGAGTGAATGAATGATTGGCTGGCGACCAGTCCAGAGTTTAAATACATATACTGCATATATAGCTGCAGTACTACAGTAAAGGTATTGTGCCACATCAACCAGACAATACACTACCAATGTATGATGCAGAATATTAACCAACTACTATGCAAGCTCAAAAGACTCAGTAAGTGTGAATGGTTGTTTGTCTATATGTGCCCTGTGATTGGCTGCCGACCAAGTCCAGGGTGTACCCCGCCTTTCACTTGAAGACAGCTGGGATAGGCTCCAGCTTAAACCATTAAAACGTTGGTTCAAGCCATGGTTGTATTTTGAGTTTAAATGAAATACTTTGGAAAGAACAGACGGGTCGTATTCAAACACTTGGCGGTCTGGATGTGGCCCCCGTGCCATAGTTTGCCCACCCCTGGTGTAAACGGTTCAAAAAATTATCATCAGAATTATCATCATACAGGATGAAATGTAAGAAGTAAGGTTCTGCAAAATATTTTTTTTCCGCTTTGGCATGCATTCCCGCTTTGCTTGAACATTCCCATTATTCCTGAAGGCGTTCCCCCACATGGATAACACAATGGTAGATATCAGCATCCTCGCCATTTTGCTGCTATTTTTGCACCACAAAATATAAGAAAGAAAATGATTGTTTGCTAATGATCTCACAACTGCTGATTTATGATTTGTTTCTGGCCACTGGTTCATGCTGTCACGTCTATTGAAGACGACAGAAGCTGTAATGATATTCATAGACACTTTTCCAACATTGTCTACATGGTGTCTCTGCATATTTCAACAAATTTAGATTTTTTTTTTTTTTTAAAGACATAATGAATACAATTTAAGATCCATTTCACATCCATACCGGTTGGTGCAAAACACACGAAAAAGAAAATCCTGCATCCTATATGTGGACATCATTTCGTGGGGGGGCGTCTTAAATACGGCTAGGTTTAATACATCGGATATTAACCCTTAGATGCATAAGTGGGTCAAAACTGACCCGGTCAGGTTGTTTTCTTGAAATATCTTCGTAATTGAAAATTTTTTATCATTTCATATTCCAGGTATTCCTCAAAAAACATGTTTTTGATATCATGCAATTCATGTTTTTAACGTACCTTTTATAAATTTTAAGAAATTTTAGTTTTTGTGTTACTACCCCAACCTTCCATAAGTGGGTCAAAAATGACCCGGTCAGGTTGTTTTCTTGAAATATCTTTGTAATGAAGATTTTTTATCATTTCATATTCCAGGTATTCCTAAAAAATATGTTTTTAATATCATGCCATTCAAGTTTTTAACTTACCTTTTATAAATTTTAAGAAATTTTAGTTTTTGTGTTACTACCCTAACCTTCCATAAGTGGGTCAAAAATGACCCGGTCAGGTTGTTTTCTTGAAATATCTTCGTAATGAAAAATGTTCATCATTTCATATTCCAGGTATTCCTAAAAAAACACGTTTTTGATATCATTACCTTTTATACATTTTAAGAAATTTTAGTTTTTGTGTTACTACCCCAACCTTCCATAAGTGGGTCAAAAATGACCCGGTCAGGTTGTTTTCTTGAAATATCTTCGTAATTTAAAAATTTGTATCATTTCATATTCCAGGTATTCCTCAAAAAACATGTTTTTGATAACACGCCATTCATGTTTTTAACTTACCTTTCATACATTTTAAGAAATTTTAGTTTTTGTGTTACTACCCCAACCTTCCATAAGTGGGTCAAAAATGACCCGGTCAGGTTGTTTTCTTGAAATATCTTCGTAATGAAGATTTTTTATCATTTCATATTCCAGGTATTTCTCAAAAAACATGTTTTTGCAATCATACCATTCACATTTTTAACGTACATTTTATAAATTTTAAGAAATTTTAGTTTCTGTGTTACTACCCCAACCTTCCATAAGTGGGTCAAAAATGACCCGGTCAGGTTGTTTTCTTGAAATATCTTCGTAATAAATTTTTTTTTATCATTTCATATTCCAGGTATTCCTAAAAAAAAACATGTTTTTAATATCATGCCATTCAAGTTTTTAACTTACCTTTTATAAATTTTAAGAAATTTTAGTTTTTGTGTTACTACCCCAACCTTCCATAAGTGGGTCAAAAATGACCCGGTCAGGTTGTTTTCTTGAAATATCTTCGTAATTTAAAAATTTGTATCATTTCATATTCCAGGTATTCCTCAAAAAACATGTTTTTGATAACACGCCATTCATGTTTTTAACTTACCTTTCATACATTTTAAGAAATTTTAGTTTTTGTGTTACTACCCCAACCTTCCATAAGTGGGTCAAAAATGACCCGGCCAAGGTTGTTTTCTTGAAATATCTTCGTAATAAATTTTTTTTTATCATTTCATATTCCAGGTATTCCTAAAAAAAACATGTTTTTAATATCATGCCATTCAAGTTTTTAACTTACCTTTTATAAATTTTAAGAAATTTTAGTTTTTGTGTTACTACCCCAACCTTCCATAAGTGGGTCAAAAATGACCTGGTCAGGTTGTTTTCTTGAAATATCTTTGTAATGAAAATTTTTCATCATTTCTAATTCCAGGTATTCCTAAAAAAAGTGTTTTTAATATCATGCCATTCAAGTTTTTAACTTACCTTTTATAAATTTTAAGAAATTTTAGTTTTTGTGTTACTACCCCAACCTTCCATAAGTGGGTCAAAAATGATCCGGTCAGGTTGTTTTCTTGAAATATCTTCGTAATTGAAAATTTTTTATCATTTCATATTCCAGGTATTCCTCAAAAAACATGTTTATTTTTTTATATCATGTCATTCACATTTTTAACTTAACTTTTGTAAATTTTAAGAAATTTTTGTTTTTGTGTTACTACCCCAACCTTCCATAAGTGGGTCAAAAATGACCCAGTCAGGTTGTTTTCTTGAAATATCTTCGTAATGACAATTTTTTATAATTTCATATTCCAGGTATGACCCGGAATGACCCGCACGCATGCTTTTTGACCCACTTATGCAAGAGTGTGGGGTTCAGTCACTTACGCATCTAAGAGTTAAAGAGCGGATGATAAAAGATGGCTCCGTCATGTCTAAAAGTTGCCGTCTGTTTGTCTGTTAATTGCAGCATCGTCACATACATTTGTTCACAAATAAAACATCCACAGAGGCGTGGAATAAAAGGAAAACAAAGGCATTAACAAAGACATTAGTGATAATTAAGGACGAGCGCATAGTTCCCTCAAGGCGAGCTCCACAGAGAACAAATAGTCCCAGACTGTGTAAATAATGTTTCCATGATAACGCTCATTTGCATAACGTGATTCTCCGCTCAAGTCGAAAGCTGATTACTTTTATTTACTTCCAACAGTGCTCCACAGGAAAACAATATCCCAATATATATATATATATATATATATATATATATATATATATATATATATATATATATATATATATTAAACGCTTACATTAGCTTGTATGATGACCAGGTAGCGTGTTATCTCCTCGTAGTTGAGCCGCTCCCTGAGCACCACGGCGCCAAACAACGTCAGCGGGATGTCGAATGTTCTGTTGGCCATCTGAAATGGTAATAGATTACTTCATTTATTAAGTTACATTACACTTGATTGATGATTATGATGTCCGAAAAAAAGAGGTAATGGTAATGGTTTTATTTCATTTGAACATGCATCAGATTACAATTGAATGCATCCCATAATCAGTTCACAGTTCCACATGTCCAAAAGGAGTAGGAAGAAGCAAAGCTTATTAAATCCTACCCCTCCATCTGGTACTTTTACAATCAGTAACTGTTACATTTGTTCACTTCCTGCTTTCCTATTTTATTTTATTTTATTTTATTTTATTTTATTTTATTTTATTTTATTTTATTTTATTTTATTTTATTTTATTTTATTTTATTTTATTTTATTTTATTTTATTTTATTTTATTTTATTTTATTTTTTATTTTATTTTATTTTAATTTTTGTCACGTACCGAAGTACAAGGTGAATTATCTTTACTAAAAGTTGTTAGTATTAAGTCATTACCAAAGTACTCACGCTCGAGGGTTCAATTTACAATCAGTAACTGTTACATTTGTTCACTTCCTGCTTTCCTAATATAATTTAATTGTTTTTTAATTTAATTGAATAGTTTTTTAATTTAATTTAATAGTTTTTTTAATTTAATTGTTTTTTTTAATTTAATTGTTTTTAATTTAATTTAATTGTTTTTAATTTAATTTAATTGTTTTTAATTGTTTTAATTATTTTTAATTTAATTTAATTTAATTTAATTTAATTTAAGTCACGTACCGAAGTACGAGGTGACTTATCTTGACTAAAAGTTGTTAGTATTAAGTCATTACCAAAGTACTCACACTCGAGGGTTCAATTTACAATCAGTAACTGTTACATTTGTTCACTTCCTGCTTTCCTAATATAGTTTAATAATTTGTTTTTTGTTTTTTATTTTTAATTTTTAATTACATTTTTTATTTTCAATTTTAAATGTTTTTAATTTTGAATGTTTTAAATGTTTTTAATTTTAAATTAAAAAAAAATTAATTGTTTAATTTTTAAATTTTGCTTTTATAGTTATTACCCCATATTTCCACACATCGGTTGGCGTTCTTTTTTTTTATATTTTTTATATGTTTTATTATTATTAAATTATCATTTATTATTTTTTAGCCTTATGCATTATTTTAGCATTTGAAGATGAACTATATCAGCAAGTTGAAGTATTTGTGATTTTAGAAATAAGGAGTTAGTATGTTCTCTGTAGGCGACATTATGAATTATCCTTACTGGCCTTTTTTGCAGTTCATTTAGCGAGTGAAGATTGCTTTTATAGTTATTACCCCATATTTCCACACAATAAGTAAGATATGGTATGGTATGGTATGGTATGGTAGTGGGAAGAAGCAGAGCGTATTAAATCCTAGCCCTTACTACACCTCTAAGCAGTTACTGAAGAAAAACAAACACGCTCTCTACTAATCAAAACTTCTGAGCCAAAACAAGCTTAAAAAAGGTATTTATGTGCTTGATTACGTTTGGCCGAGTAGCATCACAACAAAGATTAAATTAGAAGTTTAATATTCCTGTGCTGGAGGGCTAAAAATGGACACACTTTGCAAAAAAAAAAAATAATGCTCCCAAAAAATCAATACAGATGAAAAGGGAGAGAATATGACAGAGTGTGTTAAATTGGATTTCTTGGAGGGAGCAAACGATCAGAATCATCAACAAAACCTTTGAAAAGTTGATTAAAAAAAAAAAAAGAGTTTTATAAATGCCTCCCGGGTCATTTATAAAAAATCATGACTGATATTTTGGGTTTGGGATTTTTGAGATGGAAGGTGCACACAAAAATAAGCATGTCTGATTATAATGTTAGAAATACTTACTGGGTCTCTGGGGTTGTGCTGGATGGTGTATTCGATTTGTCCGTTGGGGCCGTCGTCGATATCGGTCGCCCCGTTGTTGCCCCAGAAGCCCGAAAAGATGGTGGTGCCCACTGGAGTTAACTGGAAACACAACATACGACATCATTTGTAGTCATTCTTATATTGGTAGTAGTAGTAGTGGTTTACTTTATACTAATTTTTACTTTATTATTAATATTATTATTTATTAATCGGGCATGTCTGTGTGGAGTTTGTATGTCGTCCCCCCACATTTAACCTAGCATGTTTTTGGAACGTGGGAGGAAACTGGAGTACCCGGAGAAAACCCACACATACACAAGGAGAACATGCAAACTCCACACAGAGATGGTCAAGGGTGGAATTGAACTCGGATCTCTTAGCTGTGAGGCTAGGCCCGATTCACAAAGTTTTTCATGTAATTTGAATACTTTGGTAGAAATATGTCATTTTTTATTGGAATGACTATATACTCGGCTGCACGGTGGACGAGTGGTTAGCGCGCAGACCTCACAGCTAGGAGACCAGGGTTCAATTCCACCCTCGGACATCTCTGTGTGGAGTTCTCCCTGTGCATGCGTGGGTTTTCTCCGGTTTCCTCCCACATTCCAAAAACATGCTAGGTTAATTAGCGACTCCAAATTGTCCATAGGTATGAATGTGAGTGTGAATGGTTGTTTGTCTATATGTGCCCTGTGATTGGCTGGCTGGCCACCAGATTGGCTGGTCTAATAATGTACAAAAAACATTTTGAAGACGTTTTCTATACTCTTAACTACAAAAATATTTGATTCATAAATAAGGAATTCTACTGCACTGAGGATGAGTGGTTACCACGCAGGCCTCACAGCTAGGAGACCAGAGTTCAATTCCACACTTGGCCATCTCTGTGTGGAGTTTGCATGTTCTCCCCGTGCATGCGTGGGTTTTCTCCGGGTACTCCGGTTTCCTCCCACATTCCAAAAACATGCTAGGTTAATTAGCGACTCCAAATTGTCCATAGGTATGAATGTGAGTGTGAATGGTTGTTTGTCTATATGTGCCCTGTGATTGGCTGGCTGGCCACCAGTCCAGGGTGTACCCCGCCTCTCGCCTGAAGACAGCTGGGATAGGCTCCAGCACCCCCCGCGTGAATGAATTAATGAATGAATATTTATTTTGTATATAAAAATGTCAGGGCTGCACAGTGCTCGAGTGGTTAGTGCGCTGGCCTCACAGCTATGAGACCTGGGTTCAATTCTACTCTCTGCCATCTCTGTGTGGAGTTTGCATGTTTTTTCCGGGTACTCCGGTTTCGTCATCCCACATTCCAAAAACATGCTAGGTTAATTAGCGACTCCAAATCGTCCATAGGTATGAATGTGAGTGTGAATGGTTGTTTGTCTATATGTGCCCTGTGATTGGCTGGCCACCAGTCCAGCGTGTTTATTTTTCTCTCAAAAACTATAAGCGGTGGATGCAAACAAGGTAAGTCGATTTTTTTGTCTGAAAGAGTGTTTTTCCTTCATCTATTTTTAGTGGGGGGGGGAACGTACCACTGAACATGAAAGTCAAAACATTGCCAACAAACATTTTTTTTTTCTCGCCATGCTACATTTTTGTTTGTTTTTCCCAGCCATGGGCTTTGTAGCTCCATGCCAAAACGTGAATCTAATCTCCAAACAGCATGAGAAACGTTTTATTTGGCTACTGCTCCACTGTTGTCCTACATAAATGTTCCTTTTTGGGTTATCTGCATAGAACGTATCACATCCCCCATAAATGAAGTACTGACGCAGGTTATAAAGATGCTTGGGGAGTTAGTATCAACTCGGAGTACTTTTAATGCCTCCAGATGAGATTTGATGTTTTGCCTAATGAGAAGACTCGCACTTCAAGATGGACTAAATCTGTTCCCGCTTCTACGTTACCGCCCATATAGGAGCGGATTTATTGGTTTTTAAACAGCCGCGTTGACCACATTTACCTTGGCCGCTACGTATTTTAATAATCATGCATCTCCTCAATGGTGCAGTCGCTGGAAGAAGGGCAGTGGCAGGTTTTGCACAATTTTGCAGAATGGTAAGCAAAAAAAAATCTTGAATTAATATTATAATGTAATATTATAATACCCACAACACCAAAAACACAGCTATGGGGTCTCATTGTACCCAAAGAACTAATGAAGAACTAATGAGTTTCGGTAATTTGGTGTACCTTAGTGTTACCCACCTGTGGCTGCAGACAACCTCCTGATAGTAGCTGCATTTTAGGCATCAAAGCAATTTTTTTTTTTTACCTCTGTATGCGCTGTAAAATCTTTCCCTTGGTATGAAAGTCATCTTGCTTTCGAATGACCTCATCAGCAGAACTAATACTAGCGATGGTGTTATTATTATTACAACATTGGTTCTGTTGATGCTGTTGTGTAATATGCCTGCAACTAAATGACCGTGCTCGGCCTGCGCACTAACCACTCGACCGCCGTGCAGCCCCGATATTTTTATATACAAAATAAATGTTCATTCGTTCATTCATTTTCTACCGTTTCTCCTCACGAGGATTGCAGGGGTGCTGGAGCCTATCCCAGCTGTCTTAAGGCGAGAGGCGGGGTACACCCTGGACTGGTGGCCAGCCAATCACAGGGCACATATAGACAAACAACCATTCACACTCACATTCATACCTATGGACAATTTGGAGTCGCTAATTAACCTAGCATGTTTTTGGAATGTGGGAGAAAAACGGAGTACCCGGAAAAAACATGCAAACTCCACACAGAGATGGCTGAGGGTGGAATTGAACTCGGGTCTTCTAGCTGTGTGGCCTGCACACTAACCACTCACCCACTGTGCAGCCCCAATATTTTTATATACAAAATATTCATTCCTACCGCTTTTCCTCACGAGGGTCGTGGAGGGTGCTGGAGCCTATCCCAGCGGTCTTAGGGCGAGAGGCGGGTACACCCTGGACTGGTGGCCAGCCAATCACAGGGCACATATAGACAAACAACCATTCACACTCACATTCATACCATTTACTGAGTCTTTTGAGCTTGCATAGTAGTTGGTTAATATTCTGCATCATACATTGGTAGTGTATTGTCTGGTTGATGCGGCACAATACTCTTACTGTAGTACTGTAGCTATATATGCAGTATATGTATTTACATTCCAGCAGCCATTTTTATTCATTCATTCATTCATTTTCATGAGTGTCAAAAGGGTGCTGGAGCCTATCCCAGCTGTCTTAGGGCGAGAGGCGGGGTACACCCTGGACTGATGGCCAGCCAATCACAGGGCACATATAGTCAAACAACCATTCACACTCACATTCATACCTATGGACAATTTGGAGTCGCTAAGTAACCTAGCATGTTTTTGGAATGTGGAATGAGGAAACCGGAGTTTAGAATTGAACCCGGATCTCGTAGCTGTGAGGCCTGCGCACTAACCACTCGACCACCGTGCAGCCGTGATATTTTTATATACAAAATAAATATTCATTCATTCATTGATTTTCTACCGCTTTTCCTCACGAGGGTTGCGAAGGTGCTGGAGCCTATCCCAGCTGTCATCAGATGAGAGGCAGGGTACACCCTGGACTGGTGGCCAGCCAATCACAGGGCACATATAGACAAACAACCATTCACACTCACATTCATACCTATGGACAATTTGGCAGAGAGTAGAATTGAACCCAGGTCTTATAGCTGTGAGGCCTGCACGCTAACCACTCCACCACCGTGCAGCCCTGATATTTTTATATACAAAATAAATATAACAAATACAATTAAATGATAACATTTGAAATAATAAGGTAATAATAAAAGTATTTACGGTACTACAAACAACATGTACTGACTAGCCGATAAGTGGAAATAACAGACTAGCATGTACATCATCCTGCATATTTTAATAATGAGGCATCTCCGGAATGGTGTGGTAGCTGAATGAAGAGCCGGGAGTGATGTGTCGGAGAAGGGTAGGAAAAAAAAAAAAAAAAAGACAGCGGAAAGTATATGGAGTGTGGCAGAGGAAGGGCGGCAAGGTTGAGAAAAGGTGACAGGATGAAGAGCTGCCAGAGGTGAAGGGATGTAGGAATGGAGGGCTTCTTTGGGAGACAGATTGAGTTGGACAGGCTTGTGGAAAAATTGCATAATGAGATATTCCGCAGCATCCGCCCGGGTCTGCCTGCTCTGGCAGCCGCCCGACAAGCGCTCCCCTGTCCAGTTGGAGTTTTTTTTTTTTGCAAGTTATTTCTGCTCCCCCCCCCCACCCCCACCCCCACCCCCACCCCTGTGGCTTCACAGAGCACAGGAACAACAGGTTTGGCATTTAAAAGAAGAGCCGCTTTCAATCGCTGCTTTTAACGCCGCCCTTCGCCCAATAAATTGCACTGACATGCGACGCTCGGAGAAGCGAAGTCAAATTGGCGAGAGTTCAAGTGATCGATTCTGCCTCCTGCTCTATAACGCTCAAGTCGTGACCGCGGGGAGTCTTGTAACATGCCAGGGAGAGTGACAGCTACCTCGTTCACTGCCACGTAGTATCTGGGCTGCTGGAAATGTGGCGCGTTGTCGTTGCGATCCCGCACCACGATACGGACCTCGTGGAGGATCACGGTACCCACCAGCTCGTTGGTGCACTGGACCTGGACCACGATGGACTGGATGTAGGATGGCGGCTAGAAAACACAAGTTATGTACATTAGACGAGTAAACACAGTAAGGTGGAAGAAGTAGTAAACATTTTAATGACAGAAACCTGCACAGTATATACTTTAGAGTAGTCAGAGTACAGCTTGTGTACCTGGGAGAGGCTTGCTGAGGAGAAACGTGAATTCTAACAAATACAGAGCACACCTCTCTTAGGAAGCAGTGAGAAACTACTGGGCCGGCGCCAGTTGATGCCAGTTCGCGTCAATGCAATTTGCTGTGGCGCCTACTGGCGCCAATAAGGTGCCTAGTGGCATCCAGTGGCTCAAACTGCCTCCCAACTGGCTCGTGGTGGCCCGTAACAGCGAGAAAAATTCAGTTTGGCGGCAAGATAATTTCAAAATGTTTAAAATCTTCATCCACCAAGTGGAACCAAACGGCGCAAACCATCCGCTTATTGGAATCCACTGGAATGTAATGGCGCGAGCCAAGTTGTGCCACTTGGCCGGTGCCAGTTGGTGCCAGTTTGTGTCCATGCAATTTGCTGTGGCAACTTGTGTCGCCAATAAGGTGCCTAGTGGCATCCAGTGGCTCAAACTGCCTCCCAACTGGCTCGTGGTGGCCCGTAACGGCGGCAAAAATTCAGTTTGGCGGCAAGATAATTTCAAAATGTTTAAAATCTTCATCGCGAAGTGTCCACCAAGTGGAACCAAACGGCACAAACCATCCTCTTATTGGAATCCACTGGAATGTAATGTCACGAGCCAAGTTGTGTCAATGATGCTAGCAGTACACTTGGCCGGCGCCAGTTGGTGCCAATGCAATTTGCTAGTGGCATCCAGTGGCTCAAACTGCCTCCCAACTGGCTTGTGGTGGCCCATAACGGTGGCAAAAATTCAATCCGCCTATTGGAATCCACTGGAATGTAATGGCGCGAGCCAAGTTGCGTCAATGATGCTAGGAGTCCACCGGGTCGGCGCCAGTTGATGCAAGTTCGCATCAATGCAATTTGCTGTGGCGCCTAGTGGCGCCAATAAGGTGCCTAGTAGCATCCAGTGGCTCAAACTGCCTCCCAACTGGCTTGTGGTGGCCCATAACGGTGGCAAAAATTCAATCCGCCTATTGGAATCCACTGGAATGTAATGGTGCGAGCCAAGTTGTGCTAATGATGCTAGGAGTCCACTGGGTCGGCGCCAGTTGAAGCCAGTTGGTGCCAATGCAATTTGCTGTGGCGCCTAGTGGCATGCAGTGGCTCAAACTAGCTTCCAACTGGCTCGTGGTGGCCCGTAACGGCGAGAAAAATTCAGTTTGGCAGCAAGATAATTTCAAAATGTTTAAAATCTTCGTCCACCAAGTGGAACCAAACGGCGCAAACCATCCGCTTATTGGAATCCACTGGAATGTAATGGCACAAGCCAAGGTGCGCCAATGATGCTAGGAGTACACTTGGCAGGCGCCAGTTGGTGCCAATGCAATTTGCTGTGGCGCCTAGTGTCGCCAATAAAGTGCCTAGTGGCATCCAGTGGCTCAAACTGCCTCCCATCTGGCTCGTTGTGGCCCGTAACGGCATCAAAAATTCAGTTTGATGGCAAGAAAAAATCCACTGGAATGTAATGGCGCGAGCCAAAGTTGCGCCAATGATGCTAGGGAGTTCACTGGGCCGGCGGCAGTTGGTGCCAGTTGGTGCCAGTTGGTGCTGGTTGGTGCCAGTTGGTGCCGGTTGGTGCCAGTTGGTGCCAGTTGGTGCCAGTTGGTGCCAGTTGGTGCCAATGCAATTTGCTGTTGCACCTAGTGGCATGTAGTGGCTCAAACTGCCTCCCAAATGGCTCGTGGTGGGAAAAATTCAGTTTGGCGGCAAGATAATTTCAAAATGTTCAAAATCTTCGTCACAAAGTGTCCACCAAGTGGAACCAAACGGCACAAACCATCCGCTTATTAGAATCCACTGGAATGTAATGGCGCAAGCCAAGTTGTGCCAATGATGCAAGGAGTCCACTTGGCCAGCGCCAGTTGGTGCCAGTTCGCATCAATGCAGTTTGCTGTGGCGCCTATTGGCGCCAATAAGGTGCCTAGTGGCATCCAGTGGCTCAAACTGCCTCCCAACTGGCTCGTGGTGGCCCATAATGGCGGCAAGAAAATTTCAAGTAATCGGTGCAAAGTGTCCACCAAGTGGAACCAAATGTCGCAAACAATCCGCCTATTGGAATCCACTGGAATGTAATGGCGCTAGCCAAGTTGCGCTAATGATGCTAGGAGTCCACTTGGCCGGCACCAGTTGATGCCAGTTCGCATCAATGCAATTTGCTGTGGCACCTAGTGGCGCCAATAAGGTGCCTAGTGGCATCCAGTGGCTCAAACTGCCTCCTACCGGGCTCGTGGTGGCCCGTAACGGCGGCAAAAATTGAGTTCGGCGGCAAGATAATTTCAAAATGTTTAAAATCTTTGTCGCAAAGTGTCCACCAAGTGGAACCAAATGGCGCAAACCATCTGCTTATTGGAATCCACTGGAATATAATGGCGTGAGCCAAGTTGCGCCAATGATGCTAGGGAGTCCATTGTGCCAGCGCCAGTTGGTGCTAGTTGGTGCCAATGCAATTTGCTGTAGCACCTAGTGGCATGCAGTGGCTCAAACTGCCTCCCAACTGGCTCGTGGTGGCCCGTAACGGTGGCAAAAATTCAAATTTGGCCGCAATAAAATTTCAAAATGTTTTAAATATTCGTCCACCAAGTGGAACTAAATGGCGCAAACATTCCTCTTGTTGGAATCCATTGGAATGTAATGGCGCGAGCCAAGTTGCACCAATGATGCTAGGAGTCCACTTGGCCGGCGCCAGTTTGTGCCAATGCAATTTGCTGTGGCGCCTAGTGGCATGCAGTGGCTCAAACTAGCTTCCAACTGGCACCAAAAGATAATGTGATGGGCGCGTAGTGGCTCACTTTGGAGGCGGATAACGGCAACATGGAAACATGGCAATATGAGCAGACATTAATTCGGTGCCACAGCGAGCCACGACGTGCCAATCACATCATCTTTAGCATCCTAGCATCACGTCCACCAACACCACCAGTGATGTCATCAATTTAGAATGGAAGAGGATTCCTATAACAACCTATGCAACTATGGTGACTTCCAGGCCCAAGAGGATTAAGGCAGTCGATGGTACAAGCTGTACACTGACTACTCTACAGTATATGTTGTCCTTTAAAATGATCGCTAAAAAATGAAAGTATACTCACTTCTGAGCTGAATTTTCTACAATAACCATATCAAACTCACCAAACTATGAATCAAATCTAAAAAATAAATAATAATTTTTGCATCCATACATCTCTGTCGAGAACACGCCCGGTGCTGTTGAGGTACAGGGCTTGCTTGGCGGGGTCCAGAATCACCCAGTAGTCATGGTTGTCCCTCAGAGACAAAGAAATGGTTCGACCCGGTCCCTCGGCCACGCCGTTGATCTGCATGTTCTCCACCAACAGGGTTCCTGAATACGTAGAAGAACATGGGAAAAATCTCGATGAAGTGTAGGCGGTGAATCCATACAGGAATCGTACACAAAAAAAAAAAACAACAATAAATGTATTACTTATAATTGAGGATATGACATTTTCTATGCAGCTGTTTGTTCTTGTCTTGGAGATAATGATCTGTACACACAAGTATGTTCAATACCGGTGACAGCAATGTGGCCTATACGTCCTTATAGACCACATATTATTTTCACAAGATGAAAGCATAATAAGGTCCACGAGTGCTACCACCAAGGACAGACACGTACTACATAGACAACATACTTGAAACGACATAAGCTATGGCAGCTAATTTTCAGCCTCTGCATTATTAACCATACAACTATTATGTATTTGACCACAAAACTGCAGTCAATATTTGCTGCCTATTAAGACTGATGTTTTCGTACAACATGTCTACTGAGGGGTGACACTCGAGCACGTCAATGTTGTAATTACCTCAACAGCAAAGAGGACAGGCCGTTAATTGGAAGGTTATACTTTGAAAAGTCAGC
This sequence comes from Doryrhamphus excisus, assembly GCF_030265055.1. Classification (NCBI taxonomy): domain Eukaryota; kingdom Metazoa; phylum Chordata; class Actinopteri; order Syngnathiformes; family Syngnathidae; genus Doryrhamphus; species Doryrhamphus excisus. The sequence goes on along the minus strand of NC_080487.1, from coordinate 10,612,681 downwards.
TTTGTTATTTGTACTTTCAGCGTGATTTTTGGGGTTTGTATTAGAAAATGGAAATCACAATCACAGGGCACATATAGACAAACAACCATTCACACTCACATTCATACCTATGGACAATTTGGAGTCGCTAATTAACCTAGCATGTTTTTGGAATGTGGGAGGAAACCGGAGAACCCGGAGATAACTGGGGAGAACATGCAAACTCCACAGAGATGCGGAATCAAACTCGTGTTTCTTAGCTGCGTGGCCACGTGCTACCCACTCGTCCACCGTGCAGCCCCAGATCAAACTATTCACTCATTCATTTTCTACCGCTTATCCTCACGAGGGTCACGGTGCATGCTGGAGCCTATCCCAGCTGTCTTCGGGCGAGAGGCGGGGTACACCCTGGACTGGTGGCCAACCAGCCAATCACAGGGCACATATAGACAAACAACCATTCACACTCACATTCATACCTATGGAATATGGGAGGAAACCGCAGTACCCGGTGCACCTGAGGTGGAATTGAACTAGCTGTCTCCTAGCTGTGAGGCCAGCGTACTAACCACTCCACCACCGTGCAGCCTCACTGCAGTCATTTTGTACTAAAAATTACACAAGAGAATTTACCATTGGTATTAATTAGCTTTCCAGTCCATATATTTTTACAGGAGTCAGGAAGTGGCTGTTGCGGTTACTTGGCCACATTAACCTATGGAAGCTGTTTTTAAAGAAAAATCATCATCAAATTGCCATCCTTGCATTACTAATACAACAAATCCAACAGAGGCCAGCATCACTATCTGCGTGTTCGAACGCATTTTGTCATGATATGCGGTACTCTGTCGCAAATCCTCATAAAGGGACATAAGTTTGAACACGGTGAGGTATATTAGATACAGTCCAACAAAAGGGACTGAATTATCAGCATCTTCCTTCTGGTGTTTTTTCCTCCCCCCTGAGAAACCAGCATCAAGGACTTTTGAGACCACATCGTCTGAAAATCTCTCCATGAATTTTCTATCCTATTTCAAATGTAAAGAAAGTGATTTGATTAAATTCCACCCCTCCCCTTTCGCCGTTTTCTCCACATCAGCAAATCACGTCATGGCAATTCAGTGGCGTTTCAAGAGGGAGCACAGAGGGCGGTGACCCAATTTTGGTGTCAGATATTAGATTCCGCGGTGTGTGTTTGTGCAGATGTTGTATGTGGAAGCACACGCAGGAGCGACAAATATTGTTTATATGACTCTCCTATGACTCTCCTTCCACAAAGTGCTTTACTTTCAGTTGTTGTTTCTATTTACCTCTAAGCTATAAAACCGTTCATTCATTCACAAAGTTTTTCATGTAATTTGAATATTTTGGGAGAAACATGTCACGGCGGTCGAGTGGTTAGTGCGCAGGCCTCACATCTAGGAGACCTGAGTTCGATTCCACCCTCGGGTGGACCGGGTACTCCGGTTTCCTCCCACATTCCAAAAACATGCTAGGTTAATTAGCAACTCCAAATTGTCCATAGGTATGAATGTGAGTGTGAATGGTTGTTTGTCTATATGTGCCCTGTGATTGGCTGGCTGGCCACCTGTCCAGGGTGTACCCCGCCTCTTGCCTGACGAAGACAGCTGGGATAGGCTCCAGCATTTCTTGTATTATTCTTATTAATGTTATTCATTCATTTTCTACCGCTTATCTTCACGAGGGTGGCAGGGGTGCTGGAGCCTATCCCAGCTGTCTTGGGGCAAGAGGCGGGGTACAATCACAGGGCACATATAGACAAACAACCATTCACACTCACTGAAATTATCATTCGCATAAAATATTTAATCACAAATTAATCACATTTTGTACATAGTTAACTCATAATTAATCACAGATAGAAAGACATTTTTTTCGACAATCAGTAAGGATGTATGAATGTGAGTGTGAATGGTTGTTTGTCTATATGTGCCCTGTGATTGGCTGAGCCACCAGTCCAGGGTGTACCCCGCCTCTTGCCTGAAGAAGACGGCTGGGATAGGCTCTAGCTGAAATGAATGAATGAATGAAGTTCATTACAACAACACATCTACATGACCTTTGTTTGACATATTGTAAAAATCTGCAATAAAAATGAATGTGTATGAATGTTCCACTAACACTAGTGATTGATACCGTGCAGGATATTGATACATTCGGATAATTACCTTTAAACTCATACAGTGCAAACAAATGCAATCCTATTTTGCTGAGGGCTAATGCTTTGCATGGAATAACAATTTCCATTGCATTCCAGACCTTCCAGGAGTCATAATAATAATAAAAGCAAAGCTGTTTACTTTATAAGCAGTCAGCGCCGAGGACTGTAATTACACTCGGTTTCATACGCTGATTATCTGATGAATGATTGACTGCGTCACATCTAACGGTTCTCTGAGCTGCAGCTAATGCATGCAAATCGTTTGGCCGCTATATTATTGTCCGGTTAGGAGGTCACCGACACATGAATGACCTCCAGAGCGACGGCAAAAAAAAAAACAAACAAACACACTTCGTACATGTAGTACTGTAGCGTGTTTATATTGTGCGCATTGTACTTTCTTTTTATTCTAATGAATAGATCCATTTTAAACTCTGATTATTATTTTTTTTTTTGTCGGTAGTCTACACAAACAGACACAAAGGAACAACAAATCCCATTACTGAGAAAGAAATGAGCTCGAAATGGAAAGCAAAACATCATGAAATATTCCACAATGGGAAAATACAATATGTAAGTGTATGATTATCGTGATTATTAGCCTTGTTTACGTCACGGGTAAGTCTATTTTCTACTACTTCGAAAGAAGTAGTTCTTTATCGGGATCAGTCTTTGTTATGAGTAGAACCTGTTGGAAACTTGTCCTGTAATGGTAATGGTTTAATTTCATTTGAACATGCATCAGATTACAATTGAATGCATCACATAATCAGTTCACAGTTCCACATGTCCAAAAGGAGTAGGAAGAAGCAAAGCTTATTAAATCCTACCCCTCCATCTGGTACTTTTACAATCAGTAACTGTTATATTTGTTCACTTCCTGCTTTCTTAATTTCATTTAATTTTTGTCACGTACCGAAGTACGAGGTGACTTATCTTTACTAAACGTTGTTAGTATTAAGTCTTTACCTAAGTACTCACGCTCGAGGGTTCAATTTACAAATCAGTAACTGTTACATTTGTTCACTTTCTGCTTTCCTATTATAGTTTAATAATTTGTTTTTTTTTAATTTTTTTATTTTAAATTTTAAATGTTTTTAATTTTTTACATTTTTATTTTTTTATTTTTTTTTTTAAAAAATTTTATTTTTTTAATTTTTTAAAATTTTTTAATTTTTTAATTTTATTTTTTATTTTATTTTTTTATTTTTTATTTTTTAATTTTTAATTTTTGAAGTTTTTAATTTATAGTCGCGTACTGAAGTACGCTGTTACATTTGTTCACTTCCTGCTTTCCTAATATAATTTAATTGGTTTTTAATTTAATTTTATTATTTTTTTAATTTAATTGTAAATTAAATTAATTTAAATTAATTTAAATTAAATTAAATTAAATTAAATTAAATTAATTTAAATTAAATTAAATTAAATTAAATTAAATTAAATTAAATTAAATTAAATTAAATTAAATTAAATTAAATTATTCATTCATTCATTGTCTACCGCTTTTCCTCACGAGGGTCGCGGGGGTGCTGGAGCCTATCCCAGCTGTCTTCGGGCTATAGACAAACAACCATTCACACTCACATTCATACCTATGGACAATTTGGAGCCGCCAATTAACCTAGCATGTTTTTGGAATGTGGGAGGAAACCGGAGTACCCGGAGAAAACCCACGCATGCACGGGGAGAACATGCAAACTCCACACAGAGATAGCCGAGGGTGGAATTGAACTTGTTTCTCCTAGCTGTGAGGCCTGTAATACTGTAATAGTTTTTTGTAAGTCCCTTAATAATGTTTTACAAATTTTCATTGAACTAAAACAACACTTGTTGCTCCTGCTTTGTTCCTAAGCCTGATTAAAAAGCAACAAGTCTGAAAGGAGGCCATAAAAGACTGCATCTGCTCCACTTAGCCATGTTACCAGTTAAAAGACACAGGTGGAGCAGCAAGACTTCCGTTGACACCCGAGCTCAAGTTTGTGGAGAAGACACGGCCCCTCCAGCAACGGCAACGCTCAGCTGAGGACTGATGAATATTAATGAGCGCAGGTTACACACCGGCGCCAATTGGCAGCTGTTGAAAAAGGTCAAGAACTTTTCGCTGTGTTTGCGCAAAGTTTGGGTAAGACTGTTAAAAGTTCCTGTAGCGTATCTCCCCCGCATCCAATGAGGTGGTCATTGAATTACAACTTACCATTGGGACTCTCCTCATCTATGGCAACAATGGTAGCAGGAGGACCGGAACGAGACAGCTTGCATTCTGAAAGACAAATTAGAAATGGTAATGGTTTTATTTCATTTGAACATGCATCAGATTACAATTGAATGCATCACATAATCAGTTCACAGTTCCACATGTCCAAAAGGAGTAGGAAGAAGCAAAGCTTATTAAAATCCTACCCCGCCATCTGGTACTTTTACAATCAGTAACTGTTACATTTGTTCACTTCCTGCTTTCCTAATATAATTTAAGTTTTTTTTATTTAATTTTTCTTAATTAATAAAAAAAAAATATTTTACTTTTAAAAAATAATTTTAATGGTTTTATTTTATTTGAACATGCATCAGATTACATCTGGTACTTTTACAATCAGTAACTGTTACATTTGTTAACCTCCTGCCTTTCTCATATAATTTAAGGTTTTTTTATTAATTTTTTTTATTAAAAATTTATTTTTTTTAATTAAAAAAATAATTTTAATGGTTTTATTTTATTTTAACATGCATTAGATTACATCTGCTACTTTTACAATCAGTAACTGTTACATTTGTTCACTTCCTGCTTTTCTAAAATAATTTAAGTTTTGTTTTTTTTCAATTTCATTAAAAAAAATAATTTCTTTTTATTAAAAAAATAATTTAAAAAAATAATTTAAATTTAATGGTTTTATTTCATTTGAACATGTATCAGATTACAATTGAATGCATCCCATAATCAGTTCACAGTTCCACATGTCCAAAAGGAGTAGGAAGAAGCAAAGCTTATTAAATCCTACCCCTCCATCTGGTACTTTTACAATCACTAACTGTTACATTTGTTCACTTCCTGCTTTCCTAATATAATTTAAGTTTTTTTTATTTAATTTTTTAAATTAAAAAAAATTAAAAATAAAAATTTTATTACATTTTTTTAATGGTTTAATTTCATTTCAAAATTTTTTTAAATTTTTTAATAATTATTATTTTTTTTCAATTTTTTAAATGGTTTTATTTGATTTGTTCACTTCCTGCCTTTCTAATATAATTTTCTAATATAAATTAAGTTTTTTTTCAATTTTTTTAGTTATTATTATTTTTTTAATGGTTTAATTTCATTTGAACATGCATCAGATTACAATTGAATGCATCCCATAATCAGTTCACAGTTCCACATGTCCAAAAGGAGTAGGAAGAAGCAAAGCTTATTAAATCCTACCCCTCCATCTGGTACTTTTACAATCAGTAACTGTTACATTTGTTCACTTCCTGCTTTCCTAATATATTTTAGGTTTTTTTGTTGTTGTTTACCACCATCAAATGATTAGAATAATACAGCAAATGCATCTATCAAATAATGTATAGCTAAGACTCCTGATGCAAGGTTATACAGGGTTAACACACAAACATTTATAAAGGGAAAGAAAAGAGTGGAAATACTCCTCACCCTCATATTGCCAGTCTGCAGCAGGAGACCCACCAGGCGGGAGAGGGAAGAAAAGATGAAGGAAAGCAGCCAGAAAAAAAAAAAAAACAAGACGAGAAAAAAATAAAATTAGAGAATAAATCTTAAGGCAGTGAGTGGCTTTGAGGTTTTGAAAAGAGCACACAAAAAAGGCACCTGGAAAAAGACGTGCACTCGAAGGCACCATGTTGACATGTATGTATGCATATTTCCTGTCTGCATTCATAACCACTTTAAAAGAAAAAAAAACAGCTCTTTTGAAATGATTTGTGCCCAAAAGCAGGAGTCCGGAGGTGCCAATGTGACATTCAAGTATTCAAACAAGTATTCACTAAAAAAAAAAAAAAAACAGCATTCAATCTCCAGGACAGTCAACCCATCATATCACATCAATGTTTTCTGTTTGCTTACAGATTGGAAAGGGCAGTTTTTCCAAAAACAATAAATAGGATGGTTGAGTGGTTAGCGCAGGCCACACAGCTTGGAGACCTGAGTTAGATTCCACCCTCAGCTATCTCTGTGTGGAGTTTGCATGTTCTCCCTGTGCATGTGTTAACGTGCTAGGTTAATTAGCGACTCCAAATTGTCCATAGGTATGAATGTGAGTGTGAATGGTTGTTTGTCTATATGTGCCCTGTGATTGGCTGGCCACCAGTCCAGGGTGTACCCCCGCCTCTCGCCCGAAAACAGCTGGGATAGGCTCCAGCATACCCGGCACCCTCGTGAGGATAAGCGGTAGAACATTAATGAATGGTTTAAAAATAGGCTGCACGGTGGTTGAGTGGCTAGCGTGCAGGTCTCACAGCTAGGAGACCCGAGTTCAATTCCACCCTCGGCCATCTCTGTGTGGAGTTTGCATGTTCTCCCTGTGCATGCGTGGGTTTTCTCCGGGTACTCCGGTTTCCTCCCACATTCCAAAAACATGCTAGGTTAATTGGCCACTCCAAAATGTGAGTGTGAATGGTTGTTTGTCTATATGTGCCCTGTGATTGGCTGGCCACCAGTCCAGGGTGTACCCCGCCTCTCGCCTGAAGACAGCTGGGATAGGCTCCAGCATCCCCGCGACACTCATGAAAATGAATGAATGAATGAATAAAAATGGCTGCTGGAATGTAAATACATATACTGCATATATAGCTACAGTACTACAGTAAGAGTATTGTGCCACATCAACCAGACAATACACTACCAATGTATGATGCAGAATATTAACCAACTACTATGCAAGCTCAAAAGACTCAGTAAGTGGCGACCAGTCCAGGGTGTACCTGGTTGATTATAGCGGCACATGTAGACACGCCATTGGAATATTCCTTTCCCAAATCAAAATTCGGAAAGGTCATTGGGAAAGATTCCATTCAGAAAGAGAAAAACTGAATAAAGAGGCAGCCGAGCAGGGGATGCGCATCCGTCATGCACGTGCAACCCCCCCCCCCCCCACCACCCCCTAACAAATGCACTCTGAAAGGCCAGCTGGTCCACTAACTAGTGACTACTGTTACCGACTGGCTCGCCTTGCACAATTAGAAAGGATCCAGACGGCGAATTCTCTTCCACCTTTTGAGCTTCAAGCGTTGGATGAATGAGCAAACCAAACAAACCTTCCCTATTGTCTACGATATTACCTGATAATTCAAGAACATGAAGTTATAGACGATTGTTGGGTTTACTTTTTGTAGTTTAGTACACTACAATAAACAAACATTTATGATTAAAACGCAGATTTTAAAAGGTAATGTACTAATACATCTATATTGATTAATAGAGGTGTTATAATGCACTGCCAAGTCTGCTATTGTTGACATTTTAAGCTTATGATTAGCCAAGTGATTGTGTTTTTATGTGGACAAAAATATTCTACCCTAGTCACTAGGTAACAGTATTCTTACTGTAGTATGTTTGGTGAGACACACAAGCACCAGACTCCATTGCCTTGAGCTCGCATAGTAGTCGGTTAATATTCTGCATCATACATTGGTAGTGTATTGTCTGGTTGATGTGGCACAATACTCTGTAGTACTGTAGCTATATATGCAGTATATGTATTTACATTTTTATTCATTCATTCATTCATTTTCACGAGTGTCGCGGGGATGCTGGAGCCTATCCCAGCTGTCTTCAGGCGAGGTACACTCTGGACTGGTGGCCAGCCAGCCAATCACAGGGCACATATAGACAAACAACCATTCACACTCACATTCATACCTATGGACAATTTGGAGTCGCTAATTAACCTAGCATGTTTTTGGAATGTGGGAGGAAACCGGAGATTCCTGCTTTCCTAATATAGTTTAATAATTTGTTTTTTTTGTTTTTTTTATTTTTAATTTTTTTATTATTTTTTTTATTTTATATTTTAATTTTTTTTAATTTTTTACATTTTAAATTTTTTTGATTTTAAATTTTTTAATTTTTTAAGTTTTTAATTTATAGTCGCGTACTGAAGTACACTGTTACATTTGCTCACTTCCTGCTTTCCTAATATAATTTAATTGGTTTTTAATTTAATTTTATAATTTTTTTAATTTAATTTACAATTAAATTAAATTAAATTAAATTAAATTAAATTAAATTAAATTAAATTAAATTAAATTAAATTAAATTAAATTAAATTAAATTATTAATTCATTCATTTTCTACCGCTTTTTCTCACGAGGGTCGCGGGGGTGCTGGAGCCTATCCCAGCTGTCTTCGGGCTATAGACAAACAACCATTCACACTCACATTCATACCTATGGACAATTTGGAGTCGCTAATTAACCTAGCATGTTTTTGGAATGCGGGGGTCGGTGTCTACATGCACCGCTATAATCAAACGGAATAGTCAATGGGGAATGCGCAGTAAAACGTAAACAACATCACGTGATTCATCGAAGATGGCGGACGAGAGTGTGATTACCAGGGTTGTTGGGACAGTTGCTACGCTTTTTCAAGATACCTCAATCGGATTGGGGAAAGGAATATTCCACCCCTGTGAATCCGATTATATATTCATTTGGATTGGAATTTTTTTTTTCAGAATGAGGTGTATACAAAAGTTAGATTTTTTTCCGTTTGAGCAAATAACCCGAATGGAATTGGAATATTTGGGTCCATGTATACGTGGCTAATGTAAACAACAGGTCACAGTAGCCACGTTTACATGAGATTTTCCTCTTTCTGAATGGAATCTTTCCGAATGACATACCAAAAAACAGTGTATACATATAAGGAATATTCCACCCCTGTGAATCCGATTATATATTCATTCGGATTGGCAATTTTTTTTCGGAATGAAGTGTATACAAAGGTTAGATTTTTTTCCGTTTGAGCAAATAACCCGAATGGAATTGGAATATTTGGGTCCATGTATACGTGGCTAATGTAAGTCGATGCCTCTGGTTGTCTATTAGGATTCAGCCACTTGTGAATAAAGTATTTCCCTCTGTGTATTTTTCGTAGTACCTTACAAACTTGTCTTCCTTCTGTCTTTCCTCATCTGCCCCCAGCTTTTACCTGTCAGTCTCCTTCGCTTCTCCAAGCATCCCTACTAAATGAAATGAAACGCTATCAGTCAGGGCTGTAATTTAAAATGACAATGACATCACACAATGAAAGCGGCCAAAATCTTGAGAAGGAGCCATAAAAAAAAAAAAGATATGACGGTAATTTGAAGGAGTCCATCTTTCAGACGTCTGCGCTTAAAATTGTAGGCAATTCTGTGAAACTAACACGAGTATTAACAATGGAAGATGAGATTGGCATCGATGCAACACCCGGTTAGCGGCCCTAAATTGAATCACGCGCCGCAGTAATTTGTGTTATCTCGGCATCGCACTTTGAATTAACATAAGGTCTGGTCTCGCTATGGGGGATCATACACAGGAGTATGCACTGCAAAGCCTTCAGAGGCTCATTGTCGCGATATTAGAATGTTACACCACATGTTTTGTCCTCTACCTGCATGGACAATGGACTCTAACCCTCCTCTTGTGTTGGGGTCGACAAGTTTTACATTTTAATGCATAAAAAGAATCACATACCATTTGTTTATTGCATTAAGGCTTTTTGACTTTGTCAGGAAACTCTATTTCAGGGGTCTCAAACATGCGGCCCGCGGGCCAAATGTGGCCCGCAGGACACTACTTTGAGGCCCCCGCCTTGATATGAAAGTTTAATATTAGTGCGGCCCACGTAAGTTTGATATGAATGCTATATGGTATCATGTACCCAGAAAAAATTATTACGTTTGATTAATGTTCATGTTAAAGGTTAAATAACTGTTAATAGTTATCCTCCCTATCCGTGTGGAAGTGGTAAGTTTTTGGCTATTTAAGTTGAAAGGAAATAACTTGAAGGCTACCGTTTAGGTCGCTAGCTCTCTAGTTTGCGAGTTAGCATGTGTCTCAAGACCCTGCAGTTGCGCAATATGTTGTAAATAAAAAGAGTATAAATGTGACTATAGTCGTGTTTTGTCATGTCTACAGGGCTCTAATAATGCTTTGTTCATTTTAATCTGAAAAAAATAATTTGTCTACCCACCAACTATATGTGGTTTCTTAAGTTTTTATTATTTGCCGTTTTATTATTATTATTATATTTATTTATTTATTACTGATTGATTGATTTTTTTTATTCTTGATTTGTTTATTTTTCATCTTATTTTGTGCAGAAAAATAAAAATTCAGATATTTGAGAACAGTGGAATGTTTTATCAGATATTTTGGTGTGGAAAAACCGGAACCAAAGTACTGAAAAAGTGTAGGGTATAGCAGAAGCAAAAGCATTGAAGATAGTTTTTTCTATTGATTTTTTTTCCAGTTTTTAATAAATGCGTTTTGGGTTGTTTTTTTTTAAACCTGATGCGGCCCGGCTTCACCCAGAACCTAGCTCCGGTGGCCCCCCAGGTAAATTGATTTTGAGACCCCTGCAGTAAACTAAAAAAAAAAGTGATGTTAAATGTTCAGTTATAATTACTTTCTATAAAATCTTGTGTTAAAATATTAGTGTGTCTGAAATGGATTCATTGGATTTACATTATTTTCTATGGGAAAATTTGTTTTGGTTAGAGTCCATTTTGGTTTAAGTCACACCTTCTGGAACATATTAATGACGCTAACCAAGGCACCACTGTATTGCTTTAGGTGATGGTGTAGTTTAGATGTTTGAAGGTGTCTGAACCCTTAATCACCGAGCTTTTCGATTCCCGCTGGTTTTGTTTGGCTGAGCACACGCTTTTTTGTGTCAATCACCGGTGGAATTTAGTCACTACCTCAAAGTTAAAAGCAGTAATGTACGTCAGGCTTATCGGTGACCCCCAGGTAAATTGAGTTTGAGACCCCTGCAGTAAACTAAAAAAAGTGATGTTAAATGTTGTGTGTCTGAAATGGATTCATTGGATTTACATTATTTTCTATGGGAAAATTTGTTTTGGTTAGAGTCCATTTTGGTTTAAGTCAGACCTTCTGGAACATATTAATGACGCTAACCAAGGCACCACCGTATTGCTTTAGGTGATGGTGTAGTTTAGATGTTTGAAGATGTCTGAACCCTTAATCACCGAGCTGTTCGATTCCCGCTGGTTTTTGTTTGGCTGAGCGCCCGCTTTTTTGTGTCAATCACCGGTGGAATTTAATCACTACCTCAAAGTTAAAAGCAGTAATGTAATGATTCATTGGATTTACATTATTTTCTATGGGAAAAATTGTTTTGGTTAGAGTCCATTTTGGTTTAAGTCAGACCTTCTGGAAGTACCTCAAAGTTAAAAGCAGTAATGTACGTCAGGCTTATCGGTGACAACATATTCGAGGTAGCGATACATTACTGGTGTTATAGCGGGGGGTGGGGGGATACTTATTGTGTTGAATTTGAAAAACAACAATTTGCCAAAACTCTGAGATAGCAGCCTATGTAATTTCTTGTCTGCTACTGTATTCGATTCCCATTTGTAAATTGTATCTGTTTTTGTTCAATCCCACTCTGGTGTGTAGACGTTGTATTCTCTTACCCACTGGTAAGAATACAGTGTTCTTGTGGAAGTTTCCGGAAGAAGAAGAAAAAAAAAATAATCAGTGAAATGACTTTGTGCGCGAGGCAAAGTGAATAAATCCATCTGATGCCAGGTTTCTGTCAAGCTGATGAAACGCTCCGCAGAGAGCCGTGCGAGGGGAACAGGGGTGACGTTTTTTAAGGTGTAGACCACATAAAGGAGAGAGAGAGAGAGGGTGCTGAGGGGGGGTTGGTGGGGCGTCTCTATTCAGACATCACAGGGAATCGATGGTAAGACCCCGCTGCATTTCATATTTATCATCCATCCGATGCCCTCCTTATTGAAACATTGAGAGTGTCGATATTTTTTTTATTTACTTCATGAATTCAGTCCGTGTAGACTTGGCACGCCGAAGAAGAAGAAGAAGAAGAAGAAGACGAAAGGAGTTGCCAAGAAACTCTCGGTGAGGACAAAGACATCTGGGAGGTGACCATGACGACAACACCGACTACTGTTGCTGTCTCCAGGAGATGCAAACGCAACATTACACAAGACTAATCAACACTCAACACACACAGACTCTAGCATTACCATCAAATATACATGCTGGACGGTGACTCAGTGAGTGCGGCATCTGGCTGATAAAGACTATCTTTGTGTGTGTGTACAGAGTCGGGAGATCATAGGATACAAGGACGAGTCACGACAAAAGACAAGAAGGTCTGATGCCTGAAACCAAAAAAGGGATCCACATTGACTGACTTTGGGATGGTTTGACACGATTATGCAATAAAAATACTATAAAAGAAAATAAATCTAAGGACGATATTTAGCCATATTTGGAATTGGTAATGGTTTTATTTCAAATGAACATGCATCAGATTACAATTGAATGCATCCCATAATCAGTTCACAGTTCCACATGTCCAAAAGGAGTAGGAAGAAGCAAAGCTTATTAAATCCTACCCCTCCATCTGGTACTTTTACAATCAGTAACTGTTATATTTGTTCACTTCCTGCTTTCCTAATATAGGTTAAGTTTTTAATTTTTTTTATTTATTTTATTTTTGTCAAGTACCGAAGTACGAGGTGATATGACCATACAATGACATAATGGGTACGATAGTAATTGTAATTGTCAATATAGTGATATATATATATGGTACTTTTACAATCAGTAACTGTTACTAATATAATTTACTTTTTTTTAATTGATAAATTTTTTTAATTTAATTTATTTTAATTTTTGTCACGTACCAAAGTATGAGGTGATATGACAATTTAATTTAAATTTTAATCCCGTACCGAAGTATGAGGTGATAAGACAATTTAATTTAATTTAATTTTTGTCCTGTACCGAAGTATGAGGTGATATGACAATGTAATTTAATGTAATGTATTTATTTTATTTTATTTTATTTTAATATATTTTATTTTATTTTATTTTATTTTATTTTATTTTATTTTAATTTAATTTGTGAAGTATTTGTGATTTTAGAAATAAGGAGTTAGTATGTTCTCTGTAGGCGGCATTATGAATTATCCTTACTGACCTTTTTTGCAGTACATTTAGCGAGTGAAGATTGCTTTTATATTTATTAGCCCATATTTCCACACAATAAGTAAGATATGGTAGAACCAGAGAGCAATAAAGAGTGTAATAAATTAGTTATAAATATGATGAAACAGAATTGAACACAAACCGTGACCTAAAAACCAACATATGTACTACACTGATTATGTAGTGTTGTGTTTACATACAATATATTGAGCCACGTTAGTCCATTTAAATGAAATACTACCTCATGGTTGTGTTACTGATCTTTTTAGAAGGCTACATCATGTCACTCAGGTGAAACCTTTGACTTTTAAAAACAAGCCGATGTGACTTTGCAAGTCAATAAGCAATATAACGAGTCGCTACTGAGCAAAAGCATCGCCTCGCTCCGTATCAGCACCAAATGGACAAATTAATTTTGTAGGCTTTTTGCCCGAGAGAACGTTTGCTCTGTGCTTTGCTTTTCTTTTTATACACCGAGACATATTGAAGGTGTACAGCAATGAAAATGTGAGTTAAGATACCTCATTACCTGCCTCATGAACATAAAAATCCTCTTGGAGAGATGTTTTACTGCGGTAATATAATGTCACGCCGGGTTGGACTAGCCACGGAGGTACTAATTGTAAATATTTGTATTTGTTTGAGGGCACTTTTATTCTTGGAGCGCTGCACATAAAAAAAGGGGTGAACATTTGTCAAAACATGCACTCCTGTTTGGTTTGTGCTGTTTTCTGGCTAACACAACGCATGGTGGTGCTGTTATTCACTGACTTGAAATTTCTCACACAGCTCTTTGCGTACATATATTAACTAAGGAGCCAAGTACATGGCCAGAAATATTTCAGTATTTGTTCTCAATTAGAAATCACTCCACACTCTTTATTGCTCTCTGGTTCTACCATATCTTACTTATTGTGTGGAAATATGTGGGTAATAACTATAAAAGCAATCTTCACTCGCTAAATGTACTGCAAAAAAAGGCCAGTAAGGATAATTCATAATGCCGCCTACAGAGAACATACTAACTCCTTATTTCTAAAATCACAAATACTTCAACTTGCTGATATAGTTCATCTTCAAACAGCTAAAATAATGCATAAGGCTAAAAATAAACAATTAGCTAAAAATGTCATCCAATACTAAGAAGTACATTTGAAACACTAACAGGACTACGTTAAAAAGCCATAGCATTTCAGTATGTGGAATCAAACTATGGAATGGATTGAGTAAGACCCTCAAACAATGCACAACGATGAGCCAATTCAAGAAACAATACAAGCAGTTGATGTTTGCTAAATACAAGGATGAAGAGTCTTGAACCAGTCATGATGTGCTATATATATATCACTATATTGACACTTACTATGGTACCCATTATGTCATTGGATGCTCATATCACCTCGTACTTCGGTACGCGACTAAAAATTAAAAAAATTAAAAACATTCAAAAACATTTAAAATTTTAAATAAAAAAAATAATAAAAAACAAACAAACAAATTATTAAACTATATTAGGAAAGCAGGAAGTGAACAAATGTAACAGTTACTGATTGTAAATTGAACCATCGAGCCTGAGTACTTTGGTAATGACTTAATACTAACAACTTTTAGTAAAGATAAGTCACCTCGTACTTCGGTACGTGACAAAAATTTAATAAAAAAAATTAAAATAAATTAAATTAAAAAGAATTAAATTAAAAAACAGTTAAATTAAAAACCAATTAAATTATCTAAGGAAAGCAGGAAGTGAACAAATGTAACAGTTACCGATTGTAAATTGAACCAGTCATGATGTGCTATACATATGTATATATCACTATATTGACACTTACTATGGTACTCATTGTCATTGGATGGTCATATCACCTCATACTTAGGTACGTGAGAAAAAATTTAATTTAATGTAATTTAATTTAATTTAACGTAATTTAATTTAATGTCATTTAATTTAATGTCATTTAATTTAATGTCATTTAATCTAATTTAATGTAATGTAATTTAATGTAATGTAATTTTAACTTTTACAATCAGTAATTGTTAGTAATTTGTTCACTTCCTGCTTTCTTAATTTAATTTAATTTAAAAAAACCTTAAATTATATTAGAAAGCAGGAAGTGAACAAATGTAACAGTTACTGATTGTAAAAGTACCAGATGGAGGGGTAGGATTTAATAAGCTTTGCTTCTTCCTACTCCTTTTGGACATGTGGAACTATGAACTGATTATGTGATGCATTCAAGTGTAATCTGATGCATGTTCAAATGAAATTAAACCATTACCATATAACATTTGAGCAATATGTATTGAAACACATGGCCGCCATCACAAAAAAAAAACATCTGACTAATTGTCCACACGTATGCTAGTATGTCTTCCAAAGCATTTTGAACACAAAACATCGAGGGCGCAACAGTAATTTACAGTCATCTATGGTTTCTCTCGTGCAGAGACAGATGGCATCACATGATGAATGTTCTACCTCAGGAGACCCCCCCCCCCCCCCCCCCTCCAGAAATGACAGGGTCGGATACTGTGGGCATCTGGGCCAGCAAACTGGATAGTTTCCACTGAAATAATTGACTAGTGTTGGCTGATGTGAGCATCAGACTGGGCTGGATTCAGTATGGGCCCAATTTAAATTAATTAGATGTGATTATTATTAGTATATCATTGTTTCCTTTGGTGGACTCCAGTGAATACAAAATAGTGATACAAACACAAAATCAAACATACGGTACAAATAACAAAATGGAATTGGCAACAATGAGACAACTTTATGAGTCGGGACAAACCAAAATTGGAATTAGACGCAAAACAAACAAATAAGTCATGCAGGGGAATCATTAAAATGCGACTGAATAATACATAAAAGCATGATTGAGATGCATTGATGCCACTGGGAAACTGTTGTATACGCATACTCTCAACATAGCTTATTATTATTATTATCATTATTATTGTATCATTATTTAACCCTTAGAATCAATGCGTTTTTATACCAATTTTGCCATTTTGGTTGTATGATATTTAGTATAATATTTAGGAGTCAAGAATCAAAGGTTCCTATTGGATTCCATAGAAAATGCATGCAGGTCATTTTTGACCCACTTATGGAAGGTTGGGGTAGTAA
Organism: Doryrhamphus excisus; assembly: GCF_030265055.1. Classification (NCBI taxonomy): domain Eukaryota; kingdom Metazoa; phylum Chordata; class Actinopteri; order Syngnathiformes; family Syngnathidae; genus Doryrhamphus; species Doryrhamphus excisus. The sequence goes on along the minus strand of NC_080487.1, from coordinate 10,596,197 downwards.
CACAAAAACAAAAATTTCTTAAAATTTATAAAAGTTAAGTTAAAAATGTGAATGGCATGATATCAAAAACATGTTTTTTTTAGGAATACCTGGAATATGAAATGATAAAAATTTTCATTACGAACATATTTCAAGAAAACAACCTGACCGGGTCATGGAAGGTTGGGGTAGTAACACAAAAACTAAAATTTCTTAAAATATATAAAAGTTAAGTTAAAAAAGTGAATGGCATGATATCAAAAACTTGGTTTTTGAGGAATACCTGGAATATGAAAAGATTTAAAAAATTTCATTACCAAGATATTTCAAGAAAACAACCTGACCGGATCATTTTTGACCCACTTATGGAAGGTTGGGGCAGTAACACAAAAACTAAAATTTCTTAAAATATATAAAAGGTAAGTTAAAAACATAAAAAAATTTCATTATGAAGATATTTCAAGAAAACAACCAGACCGGGTCATTTGTGACCCACTTATGGAAGGTTGGGTTAGTAACACAAAAACAAAAATTTCTTAAAATGTATGAAAGTTAAGTTAAAAATGTGAATGGCGTGATATCAAAAACATGTTTTTTGAGGAATACCTGGAATATGAAATGATGAAAAAAATTTATTACGAAGATATTTCAAGAAAAAAACCTGACCGGGTCATTTTTGACCCACTTATGGAAGGTTGGGGTAGTCACTCAAAAACTGAAATTTCTTAAAATGTATAAAAGGTAAGTTAAAAACATGAATGGCGTGTTATCAAAAACATGTTTTTGAGGAATACCTGGAATATGAAATGAAAAAAAAAATTCATTACAAAGATATTTCAAGAAAACAACCTGACCGGGTCATTTTTGACCCACTTATGGAAGGTTGGGGTAGTAACACAAAAACTAAAATTTCTTAAAATATATAAAAGGTATGTTAAAAACATGAACGACATGATATCAAAAACATGTTTTTTTTTAGGAATACCTGGAATATGAAATGATCAAAAATTATCATTACGAAGATATTTCAATAAAACAACCTGACCGGGTCATTTTTGACCCACTTATGGAAGGTTGGGGTAGTAACAAAAAAACTAAAATTTCTTAAAATATATAAAAGGTAAGTTAAAAACATTACAAATTTTCATTACAAAGATATTTCAAGAAAACAACCTGACCGGGTAATTTTTGACCCACTTATGGAAGGTTGGGGTAGTAACACAAAAACAAAAATGTCTTAAAATGTATAAAAGTTAAGTTAAAAACCTGAATGGCATGATATCAAAAACATGTTTTTTGAGGAATACCTGGAATATGAAATGATAAAAAATTTTCATTACGAAGATATTTCAAGAAAACAACCTGACCGAGTCATGGAAAGTTGGGGTAGTAACACAAAAACAAAAAATTTCTTAAAATATATAAAAAGTAAGTTAAAACCATGAATGGCGTGTTATCAAAAACGTGTTTTTTGAGGAATACCTGGAATATGAAATTATAAAAAAAAAATCATTACAAAAATATTTCAATAAAACAACCTGACCGGGTCATTTTTGACCCACTTATGGAAGGTTGGGGTAGTAACAAAAAAACTAAAATTTCTTAAAATATATAAAAGGTAAGTTAAAAACATTACAAATTTTCATTACAAAGATATTTCAAGAAAACAACCTGACCGGGTAATTTTTGACCCACTTATGGAAGGTTGGGTTAGTAACACAAAAACAAAAATGTCTTAAAATGTATAAAAGTTAAGTTAAAAACCTGAATGGCATGATATCAAAAACATGTTTTTTGAGGAATACCTGGAATATGAAATGATAAAAAATTTTCATTACGAAGATATTTCAAGAAAACAACCTGACCGAGTCATGGAAAGTTGGGGTAGTAACACAAAAACAAAAAATTTCTTAAAATATATAAAAAGTAAGTTAAAACCATGAATGGCGTGTTATCAAAAACGTGTTTTTTGAGGAATACCTGGAATATGAAATTATAAAAAAAAAATCATTACAAAAATATTTCAAGAAAACAACCTTACCGGATCATTTTTGACCCACTTATGCATCTAAGCGTTAAACACAGGAAACAATGAAAATATCAGTAATTGCTAAAATATGGAGAATTAAGATTAAATAAGATTGGCTTCTGTCTGTTCCCCTTTTCAGACATGCTAATATAACTAGTCCAAAACAAATAAACCCATTACCATTAAGACATGTTTCATCCTACATTAAAATATATATATATTTAATGACGCCATTCATTGTTTATGTACTGTAGTAGAATAAATGGTCATCAGATACTATAGGTGCCTTTTTTTTTACATTTTATCCCCTCTAAAAATTCTCATGCCGTGTCCTTTTTAAGCCTCCATCAGCAGGTACACCTACGTATATTCCTCCCCAGGGTCCAATTCCTCTCGAGTCAACCCAGCCTACCACCATCCATCACCTCTTCCTTCATCTATCCGTCCGTTCATCCTTTCCCCATCTCAATCCATTCAACCATGGAGCACGGAGATGAAAGGATGGGGGGGGGGGGGTCGAGACAATTGGAGGGTAACAGTGAAGCAAACGTCGGAAAAAAAAAAAAAAATTAAAGGAAGACGGTCCGAGTGGGAGAAAGGACCCCAAAAGGGAAAGGATGGTCGGTCGGAGAGATAGTGTGACCTTGTGGTTAGATTGATGTATCTCTGGAGAAAAAAGGATTGCCGACCTGAGCGCTACCATACACAAACACGCACGAAGTGAACTTGCAAAGTCACACACAGACACTGACTCAATGCTTGAGGGGTCACCACTTTTGTCACCGAGCTGGCTTATCCATTAGATGGACTTTCTCTCAGAGTGTCATCCCTGCTCCGAGCTCGTGTAGAGCTGAGCACAGCTGACAGTGGCACCCAATCAGACACTTGTCCTGAAGACAAGAATACACATGTGACCTAAAAAAAAAAACTTTGGCCTTAACAGCTGCGGCTGTAGGGAACCTCCTGATATTTTTTTTTGCCCCCGTATATCTAATAAAACTACTTTGTTCTGGTATGTTTTTGTAGCAGCAGATTGTATTAGCAACTGATATTATCCCAGCTGTCTTCAGGCAAGAGGCGGGGTACACCCTGGACTGGTGGCCAGCCAGCCAATCACAGGGCACATATAGACAAACAACCATTCACACTCACATTCATACCTATGGACAATTTGGAGTCGCTAATTAACCTAGCATGTTAGCAAAACATGCAAACTCCACACAGAGATGGCAGAGAGTAGAATTGAACCCGGATCTCATAGCTGTGAGGCCTGCGCGCTAACCACTCGACCAACGTGCAGCCCTGATGTTTTTAGGAAACCGGAGTACCCGAAAAAAAAAAACACGCATACACGGGGGGAACATGCAAACTCCACACAGAGATGGCTGAGGGTGGAATCGAACTTGGGTCTCCTAGCTGTGAGGCCTGCGTGCTAACCACTTGTCCGCCGTGCAGCCCCTTTGTCACGTTCAATTATTCATTCATTCATTTTCTACCGCTTATCCTCACGAGGGTCATGTGGTGCTGGAGCCTATCCCAGCTGTCTTCGGGCAAGAGGCGGGGTACACCCTGGACTGGTGGCCAGCCAGCCAATCACAGGGCACATATAGACAAACAACCATTCACACTCACATTCATACATCCTTACTGATTGTAGAAAAAAAGTATTTCTATCTGTGATTAATTATGAGTTAACTATGTACAAAATGTGATTAAATATTTTAGGCGAATAATAATTTCAGTGAATGTGAATAGTTGTTTTTCTATATGTGTCCAGTGATTGCACCCCGCCTCTTACCCCAAGACAACTGGGATAGGCTCCAGCACCCCCGCGACCCTCGGTAGAAAATGAATGAATGAATGAATAACATCAATAAGAATAATACAAGAGGGGCGGGGTCTACCCTGGACTGGTGGCCAGCCAATCACAGGGCACATATAGACAAACAACCATTCACACTCACATTCATACCTATGAACAATTAAGTCGGCAATTAACCTAGCATGTTTTTGGAATGTGGGAGGAAACCGGAGTACCCGGAAAAAACCCGCGAGGAATCAAACTTGATTTTAAAATGTGCTTGTAAATATCCTGTGATTTCAAATTCCCTTTGTTATCCATGACACTATTATCTTTGTGTTTTAGAGAAAACAAGCAAACCTATTGATTTGGCGTATCTAGAGCTTAACTAACATTTCGATTAATTAGTCTGATTAATTGACTACTGAAAAAAAATCGTGTCGAGTATAAATCCTCGGTATTTTGCATAGCAACAAGTGCAATGGCGAGCTTGCGATGTCAAATGGGAAGAATTCAGTTAATCTTGTGCTAGCTAGCGAGCGAGCGCACACAAACACACAACCAGACAATCCAGATTGACACGAGGTAATGTTGGCACACAGTTGACTCACGCAGAGGCCTCATCCTCGCACTAATTGACAGCCGGTGACAGCAGCGACTGAGCCAAAAAATGCAAGCGACGCGGGGACAAACAATGGTTAAAAGATGCTTTTCCAAAAAAAAAAAAAAACCACAGATGCTGATTGCGAGTCCAATTCAAGTGTTGTGAGTCTTTGAGCTCCAAAGTCAATTGTCAAGTCTCCCGTGATTGCAAACATCCCACGCCATCTGCCTTGGTGGGAAGGTTGCGGCGGAAGAACCGATGACTATCATAGTTTGTTATCTTGCAAACGCGAGACTGCAAAGCACGCGGGCCAAATGTGGCCCGCAGGATACTACTTTGAGGCCCCCGCCTTGATATGAAAGTTTAATGTTAGTGCGGCCCGCGCAAGTTTGATATGGATGCTGTATGGTATCATGTACCCAGAAAAAATTATTACGTTTGATTAATGTTCATGTTAAATAACTGTTAATAGTTATCCTCCCTATCCGTGTGGAAGTGGTAAGTTTTTGGCTATTTAAGTTTAAAGGAAATAACTTGAAGGCTACCGTTTAGGTCGCTAGCTCTCGAGTTTGGGAATTAGCATGTGTCTCGAGACCCTGCAGTAGCGCAATATGTTGTAAATAAAAAGAGTATAAATGTGACTATAGTCGTGTTTTGTCATGTCTACAGGGCTCTAATAATGCTTTGTTCATTTTAATCTGAATATAGTTGGTCTACCCACCAACTATATGTGTTTTTTTTATTATTTGCCGTTTTATTATTATTATATTTATTTATTTATTACTGATTGATTTATTGACTTATGTATGTTTTTTTCTACCTGATTATGCATTTTTGGCCTTGTGCGACTTATACTCCAGTGCGACTTGTGTATGTTTTTTTTCTACCTAATTATGCAATTTTGGCCTTGTGCGACTTATGTATGTTTTTTTCTACCTGGTTATGCATTCTTGGCCTTGTGCAACTTATACTCCAGTGTGACTTATGTATGTATTTTTCTACCTAATTATGCATTTTTGGCCTTGTGCGACTTATACTCCAGTGCGACTTATGTATGGTTTTTTTCTACCTGATTATGCATTTTTGGCCTTGTGCAACTTATACTCCAGTGCGACTTATGTATGTTTTTTTTCTACCTAATTATGCAATTTTGGCCTTGTGCGACTTATGTATGTTTTTTTCTACCTGGTTATGCATTCTTGGCCTTGTGCAACTTATACTCCAGTGTGACTTATGTATGTATTTTTCTACCTAATTATGCATTTTTGGCCTTGTGCGACTTATACTCCAGTGCGACTTATGTATGTTTTTTTTCTACCTGATTATGCATTTTTGGCCTTGTGCAACTTATACTCCAGTGCGACTTATGTATGTTTTTTTTTCTACCTAATTATGCATTTTTGGCCTTGTGCAACTTATGTATGTTTTTTTCTACCTAATTATGCATTTTTGGCCTTGTGCAACTTATGTATGTTTTTTCTACCTAATTATGCATTTTTGACCTTGTGCGACTTATACTCCAGTGGGACTTATGTATGTTTTTTTCTACCTAATGATGCATTTTTGGCCTTGTGCGACTTATACTTAAGTGTGACTTATAGTCCAGAATATACGGCCACATTTGGCCCGCGGGCCGCAAGTTTGAGGCCCCCACCTTGATACCAAAAAAATAAAAATTAAGATATTTGAGAACAGTGGAATGTTTTATCAGATATTTTGGTGTGGAAAACCGGAACCAAAGTACTGAAAAAGTGTAGGGTATAGAGAAGCAAAAGCATTGATTTTTTTTTTTTTCCAATTTTTAATAAATGCGTTTTTTATTTTTTTTTGAAAACCTGATGCGGCCCGGCAAATTATTATTATTTTTTTTTACCCCCAGGTAAATTGAGTTTGAGACCCCTGCACTACCACCACCATATTTTACCACTGGTATTTCTTTTTGCGGATACATCAAATGTTGTCGGAAGTGCCATATGCGACTGATTGCAATTAAATCTAAGCGCGTTCACACATCTAAAACACACGGTAGTGACACTCGACATGCTTGACAAAAATTCTGTCGTCAAGTCATGCCTCCTGTTGCGTCTTGTTCACCCTGGCAGATGAGTCATATTCAATTAAAGCTGCTGGAAAGACGCCGCCTACACACCGCAAACTTCACATGAATTCCTAATCAGAGGAAAGTGTAGAAACTCGGGAGGGGTTTGCAGAACTCCTCACCCAATCTCTGTTGACGCTTATTCTCTCACTTTGTATCAGCTTCTAACACGAGCTAAGCAATACGGCAATAAATAGTGTTTTAGTATTTTTTTTTGGTTATGCAAAATTTCCTGGGAGAGAAAGCAAACGGGAGTAAATTGGTTCAGAGTGAATTCCGTAGCTCAAAGTTGACACGTTGTGTTCTCGCACGCCGGAATCATTAAAAATGCACCAGTACTCGTGTCACCAAAAAAAAAAAAAAGTGAGTAAATATAGTTTCTTTGGCTAATTAAAAGTGCAGTAGTACATGGGCTCGTCACGTGGGGGTTCCAAACAGACAAAATCATCCCGGGACTGCTGCTCATTAAAGTCTCTCTCTCGTGATGGTGGTGGTTGGGACTGAGGGAAATGTCGCCTGTCAATCGGAAAAAAAAAAAGAAAAAAAAACAGCCTCATTAAAATTGCTATTTTGGTTGCAATGTACATTCACACGAATTGCTTTGCACGAGTCATTTTTTTTTTCGAGCCATCAAAAGATACCGCATGGGATTTATATAAAAACACCCCCCCCCCACACACACACACACATACTTGATGCTCTCATTTACGTGGCCTTTGCGGAATATTTGCTCATTCGTGTCGGCTAAATGCCAGGCAGATAAATCTCAAGGACTGCACTTTAAACTGTAATGTTCATATTCTGACAAATGGAGCTGAACATCAAGTGGTGCTGAGATTCTCCTTCCTGTTTCTGTGAAGTCGGAGCATGGACTTTTTTTTTTTTTTGTCTTCATGTACAGTATTTAACTACTGAACACTGTACCCGAAGTAGCGTACCCAACCTCTGACCAGCAGTCAGAATATGACAAAGGCTTGCCACCTGTGCTGTGGACCTCGGGCCCGGTGTGCCAACGGCTACCGTGCTAGCACCTAGCAAGAAAGCCTCAAGTGCCGAAAAGGTTGATGCGGTCTCACAGTGTCCCCACATCTTGCCATGTGTCTGTTTGCCTTTAGACATGAGTAAATTAGCTAAAATGCTAACATGCTAACAGTCATCATGCTAGCACCTAGCAAGACAGCCTCAAGTACCAAAAGTGTCCAGGCAGTCCGATAGTGTCCCCACATCATTCCATGTATTTGCCTTTAGACATGAGTAAATTAGCTAAAACGCTAACATGCTAACAGTCATCATGCTCGCACCGAGCAAGAGACCCTCAAGGTTAGAAAGTGCCAAGGTTGTCCTGTAACATCCCTACATCATGCCATGTGTGTATTTGCCTTTAGACATGAGTTAATTAGCTAAAATGCTAGCATTCTAACGGCTACCATGCTAGGAGAACTCATTCATTCATTCATTTTCTACCGCTTAACCTCATGAGGGTCGCGGTGGGTGCTGGAGCCTATCCTAGATGTCTTTTGGGCGAGAGGCGGGGTACACCCTGGACTGGTGGCCAGCCAGCCAATCACAGGGCACATATAGACAAACAACCATTCATACTCACATTCATACCTATGGACAATTTGGAGTCGCTAATTAACCTAGCATGTTTTAGGAATGTAAACTCCACAGGGTGTGGAATCGAACCTGGGTCTCCTAGCTGTGTGGCGTGCTCATCAACCACTTCTCCACCGTGCATATATTATCACATGGAATGTGGGAGGAAACCGGAGTACCCGGAGAAAACCAACACATTCACAGGGAGAACATGCAAACTCTACACAGAGATGGCCGAGGGTGGAATTGAACCGTCGTCTCCTAGCTGTGAGGTCTGTGCGCTAACCACTCGACCGCAGTGCCGCCGCATTCCATTCATACGGTGATTTAATATTTTTAAGATCTTCACTCTATCCAGAGTTTTGCCTAAATTTGGCCAATTATGGAAATTAAACAATGACGTCATGGACTTCCCCAGCTCACCAGCAACCCAACACCACACATACATGACAGCCCTGTAGAAACACTGGTCCAACAGTGTTTTAAGGAGATAACACAGTGGACACAGAAGAGGAGAGCTTCCATATTTACCATCAGTGTCTTGGCCCAAGCAAGTTGATATCAGCAATAGGACTAGCAGATAAAGGACCCCTATTCCAGTTTCTCCAGGCCGTTTGACCCTGCTCCGTGACGGCAACCCCATGAAACGCATTCCGGCCATCTTCACCACCGTACACCTCCGAGCGCCCAGCTGTGTGGAGACGGAAGAAGAGAGACACGTAAGCACAAAGTCACAATTTCCTGTAATTGTGTAACATTGTGTAAAAAAACATCTGTTGGGTTTTTATTCGAGCACATTGATTTTTCTTCTGGTTCCACCAGCTTGTGCTCTCTGACCCATGGAGAACATTCATCATGATGACATATGCTGCTGAAAGAGTTTGATGGAGCCGGAATTTACAGTATGTTGTGGAATCTAATGAATGTAACAATGTAATTTGCATAAACTATGAATTTGTTTTGATGTGCGATTAGCTTCAAAGTCCTAGCATCATCCCATTTGGTGGACTTTCAGAGATTTGGTGGACTATTCATTCATTCATTTTCTACCGCTTATCCTCATGAGGGTCGCGGAGGGTGCTGGAGCCTATCCCAGCTGTCTTTGGGCGAGAGGCGGAGTACACCCTGGACTGGTGGCCAGCCAGCCAATCACAGGGCACATATAGACAAACAACCATTCACACTCACATTCATACCTATGGACAATTTGGAGTCGCTAATTAACCTAGCATGTTTTTGGAATATGGGAGGAAACCGGAGTACCCGGAGAAAACCCACGCATGCACAGGGAGAACATGAAAACTCCACACAGAGATGGCCGAGAGTGGAATCGAACTCGGGTCTCCAAGCTGTGAGGCCTGTGCGCTAACCACTCGATCGCCGTGCAGCCCGTTTTTAAACCATTCATTCATTTTCTACCGCTTATCCTCACGAGGGTCACGGGGGTGCTGGAGCCTATCCCAGCTGTCTTCAGGCGAGAGGCGGAGCACACCCTGGACTGGTGGCCAGCCAGCCAATCACAGGGCACATATAGACAAACAACCATTCACACTCACATTCATACCTATGGACAATTTGGAGTCGCTAATTAACCTAGCATGTTTTTGTAATATGGGAGGAAACCGGAATACCTGGAGAAAATCCACGCGTGCTAACCACTCCACCGCCGTGCAGCCCCAATTAACACTAAAGGTCATCAAATCTTACCTCTGTGCATGTCACGGTTCGACATGTCGGTGTTGCGGTGCGACCCCAGGATGCAGAGATGAAGCGAATGGTGCAGGTAAAAGCTTAGCTTTTATTTTCGAAAAACAGGCGAATGCAGCACTGGCATACAACACGTAGCATAGAACAAAGAACAAACAATGCACCAACAAAACGCAGACGCACCCGGCTGAACCAAATACAACAATCAAATCAGAAACAGGTGCGCGTAGAAGATGGTGTAAAAGTGACGAAACACAGGACCGACCAACACAGGAAAAACTACAAAATAAAAGCATGAAAGCAGGAACTAAGGCTAAGAGAAAAAAACTAAGAGCTGTCAGGAGGGGGTGAAGCCCAATCGTGACCGTGCAGTCCCACATAGCATCGGCATTTGGGAGCACATATGAAGTGAAAGAAGCAAAATAGTCCATTTGTGCGTGGAAGAAAACAGTACATGGTGCATTCAAGGACCATTAAATAAAGTACAACAAATCGCTGCTCACATTAAACATTCAAAAACTGGGAGAATTTGTAACTAACAGTGACTGCATTGTAATGAAATAATATGTACTCTAATAATTAATATTTACTGTGTATTTTAATGACTGACAGAGAAATGAAATTACATTGTTTGCAATTTTGACCGAGGAAGGCGGCAAATATTTACTAATAATCGTTTTTGAATGTTCCTAGTGTAGTGTAGTGTAGTGGAAATTAAATGAGTAGATTACAATGAGTTAGACAGGAATCAGAACTGGAGGTAACAGACATGAGGATTCTGAGGTTCTCATTGGGAGTGACCAAGATGGATAGGATCAGGAACGAGTACACCAAAGGGACATTACATGCTAGAGGCCTTGGAGATAAAGTCAGAGAAGCCGGACTGACATGTCCAAAGGAGAGATATTGGGAGTGACCAGGATGGATAGGATCAGGAACTAGTACACAAAAGGGACATTACATGTTAGAGGCCTTAGAGATAAAGTCAGAGAGGCCAGAGGAGAGATATTGGGAGTGACCAGGATGGATAGGATCAGGAACGAGTACACCAAAGGGACATTACATGCTTGAGGCCTTGGAGATAAAGTCAGAGAGGCCAGACTGAAATGTCCAGAGGAGCGATATTGGGAGTGACCAGGATAGATAGGATCAGGAACGAGTACACGAAAGGGACATTACATGCTAGAGGCCTTGGAGATAAAGACTGAGATGTCCAGAAAAGAGATATTGAGAGTGACCAGGATAGATAGGATGAGAAACGAGTACATCAGAGGGATATTACATGTTAGAGGCCTTGGAGATAAAGTCAGAGAGGCCAGACTGACATGTCCAGAGGAGAGATATTGGGAGTGACCAGGATGGATAGGATCAGGAACGAGTACACCAAAGGGACATTACATGTTAGAGGCCTTGGAGATAAAGTCAGAGAAGCCAGACTGAGATGTCCAGAGGAGAGATATTGGGAGTGACCAGGATGGATAGGATCAGGAACGAGTACCCCAAAGGGACATTACATGCTAGAGGCCTTGGAGATGAAGTCAGAGAAGCCAGACTGACATGTCCAGAGGAGAATATATGAATATATAGTAGAAGGAGGTTGCCAGGTAGGAGGCGTAGAAGAAGACCAAAGAGGAGTTTTATGCAAAATGCCCATATGTAACTCCTTTAAAGCAAGATTAAAAGTAAAAGTGGTGTTTTGAGGTGCCGTGTTTAGCTAAACAGAAGAAAAAAAAACCCATCAAATTGTCGTATTTATCGCATTTCTCAGGTTTCCTTTTAATGCCACTCTTCGCCATTAACATCCCTTTCGACTTCCTATTATGCCGCACCGCCTTTTCCACATGCACTCCAGCTATAATTGGAATGTTTTCAACAGCGCTTTAAGAGGTGGAATACAAATTGGCAACACAGCATCGTTGTGTCAACAGAGCAGATACTTGTTGCACTCGTGTTACCTTCAAGTGCAGCCGAATAATTTCAGCAATCGGTGAGATTTTCTTGCATTTTTCCCTCCGAAGACTTATTTCGCCCCTCAGAATGTAATCAGTCTGTTATTGCTCGATCACAAAAAGACACAATCGAGCGAAATGTGGCTGGAAAATAAAAATAGAGAAAATAAAAATGGGTGTGAAAATTTACTTCAGCACACAGCACTAAAAAGAGTGTTTACAAAAAAAAAAAAAAAAAAAGTGAACAAAGTCAAAGGGAATTAAACTGTGATGAGAAAAATAAGTAGAAATCAAACCAGATGCAGATAGAACTAAATGACAAGGACAATTGCATCGAGTGAGAGCATAAATATTGCAGCATATTACACATCGTCTATGCTCAATGATTATGCAGTAAAGCGTCAAATTGCCAGAAGGGGGAAATATTTGTTTTCTTTTCCTCCTTTGTTTAATTGCCCTGTCGATAAATCATTTAAATGGAAAAGCACTTATAAAAGATTTAAATGAGCTCCAAAGACTGTGGGAGCCAAGTCATGTGACTGGAGGACAGTTCAGTCCCCGTTTCCAATGTATTTGCTCCACTTAAGAGGAATTAGCATAGTCATGTAATGGGGTATGCTTTGGCAAAATTCTGAATGATCATTGCTATTCCTGTTATGTCGCTCTTCGTTGTCTGAAATGACTTTTACAATAAATACCAAATCATTTTTTTTTTTCATAAATATGAAAGTTTTAAAGGTCGTCTATTATGCAAAATTGACTTTCTAATGATGCTCTAATAGTAATATGTGAGCCTACAGTCTGTTTATGGGGACCAAATATGAAAAAGATCTATCATCTCCACCGCTTTTTTTTGCTACATGTAGAGTGGTTAGCGCGCAGACCTCACAGCTATGAGGACCAGGGTTCGATTCCACCCTCGGCCATTGCTTTCGGAAAGGTCATTGGGAAAAATTTCCCAAGCCAGACTGGCATGTCCAGAGGAGAGATATTGGGAGTGACCAGGATGGATAGGATCAGGAACGAGTACACCAAAGGGACATTACATGCTAGAGGCCTTGGAGATAAAGTCAGAGAGGCCAGAGGAGGGATATTGGGAGTGACCAGGATGGATAGGATCAGGAATGAGTACACCAAAGGGACATTACATGCTTGAGGCCTTGGAGATAAAGTCAGAGAGGCCAGACTGACATGTCCAGAGGAGAGATATTGGGAGTGACCAGGATGGATAGGATCCGGAATGAATACACAATAATAATTTCTTGTTACCACTTTCTCATGCACTCCAAATGATTATTAAAATTAGAAAAGTACTTTACTATACATAATTAGTGGTCAACATCAAGTAGCTGTGTCTACCTCTACATGCACTTTAAAATGTTACTTCTTTGTTACGGTATTAGCCCTCGAGTAGGGAATGTACCAAACCCATGATTGGTGCGAATGTTATCACTTCCTATAAATCTGGAATTTGGTATATTCCACTTTCAGGTGGAATCAACCAGACAATACACTACCAATGTATGATGCAGAATATTAACCAACTACTATGCAAGCTCAAAAGACTCAGTAAGTGGTATGAATGTGAGTGTGAATGGTTGTTTGTCTATATGTGCCCTGTGATTGGCTGGCCACCAGTCCAGGGTGTACCCCGCCTCTTGCCCGAACACAGCTGGGATAGGCTCCAGCACCCCCCGCAACCCTCGTGAGGAAAAGCTGTAGGAAATGAATGAATGAATGAATATTTATTTTGTATATAAAAATATCAGGGCTGCACGGTAGTCGAGCTGTTAGCGCGCAGGCCTCACATCTACAAGACTCGGGTTCAATTCCACCCTCGGCCATCTCTGTGTGGAGTTTGCATGTTTTTTTCCGGGTACTCCGGTTTCCTCATTCCACATTCCAAAAACATGCTAGGTTAATTGGCGACTCCAAACTTATCATCACAAGGGTCGTGGGGGTGCTGGAGTCTATCCCAGCTGTCTTGGGGCGAGAGGCGGGGTACACCCTGGACTGGTGGCCAGCCAGCCAATCACAGGGCACATATAGACAAACAACCATTCACACTCACTGAAATTATCATTCGCCTAAAATATTCATATCATAAATTAATCACATTTTGTACATAGTTAACTCATAATTAATCACAGATAGAAAGACGTTTTTGTCTACAATCAGTAAGGATATATGAATGTGAGTGTGAATGGTTGTTTGTCTATATGTGCCCTGTGATTGATTGGCTGGCGACCAGTCCATGGAGTACCCCGCCTCTTGCCCGAAAACAGCTGGGATAGGCTCCAGCACCCCCTGCGACCCTCGTGAGGATAAGCGGTAGAAAATGAATGAACTGGATGTGAGCAAGGTGCTAATTAGCATTAAAGCTACAGACTTAAAAATACTATAGTATTGGACCTTTACATGAATAAAAAGACAATACTTCCTAAAAGTCTTCATCAACCCATACCACCTAGTCTGAACTCTCTTTTGTCGGCGGTGTTCTCCCGCTGTTACAGTCATGTAGCTATGTGGCTAACCATGACAGATCACCCCGCCACCGGTGGACCACGCTCGATCGCTCAGATAAGGCGCCATCTTTCTGCCCCTCATTACTTCCACAATGGCATAATTGCGTGCGCGCCGATACATCCCACATATCTCATTCCCTGCGCTTGACTTCTCCCCCTAATATCATCTCCAGTTTCAATTTGTCTGATACGCCCACCTGCGTGTAAAAAAGACTAACAATGATTGAGTTTGTCGCTGGTGGGCCTGTCATATTTAGAGCGGTGATGGACTGGTTCGGTGTATCCGTACGTTGAGTGGACTTTTACTTTTAGTAAACACAACCAACATAGCAAAAATCAAGCTAAGGGATACATCACTAAAGTGGTGAGTCACTGCAGTTGCGACACAGTCAACTTTGGCCGAATTAAGCCAAACGCCCTCTGAACTAATTGGTGGATGAACCAATTCCCAGCCCCGCTATGCAAGCCTGACACACTGCCCTTGATCAGGCGGGTGCAGGCTGCCACGCACCTTTCTGCTGCCAGGAACTCCGAACTTGGCTCCTAATCCGATGATCGGGAAGGGCTGGAAGCAGCACGCACAGTTATTGACTAAACAGTAGAGCATAGTTAGTAGCTGTTGCACAGCGGTGATAGCATACCGTATTTGCTACATGGTGGAAGATAGTTTGTCCTCCTTCACTACATCCATAAACCTCCTATTTGGTCTTCCTCTACGCCTCCTACCTGGCCTCTAGCATGTAATGTCCCTTTGGTGTACTCGTTCCTGATCCTATCCATCCTGGTCACTCTCAATATCTCTCCTTTGGACATCTCAGTCTGGTCTCTCAGACTTTATCTCCAAGGCCTCTAACATGTAATGTCCCTATGGTGTACTCGTTCCTGATCCTATCCATCCTGGTCACTCCCAATATCTCTCCTCTGGACATCTCAGTCTGGCTTCTCTGACTTTATCTCCAAAGCCTCTAACATGTACAGTCCCTCTGATGTACTCGTTCCTGATCCTATCCATCCTGGTCACTCCCAATATCTCTCCTCTGGACATCTCAGTCTGGCCTCTCTGACTTTATCTCCAAGGCCTCTAACATGTAATGTCCCTTTGGTGTACTCGTTCCTGATCCTATCCATCCTGGTCACTCCCAATATCTCTCCTCTGGACATCTCAGTCTGGCTTCTCTGACTTTATCTCCAAAGCCTCTAACATGTACTGTCCCTCTGATGTACTCGTTCCTGATCCTATCCATCCTGGTCACTCCCAATATCTCTCCTCTGGACATCTCAGTCTGGTCTCTCAGACTTTATCTCCAAGGCCTCTAACATGTAATGTCCCTCTGATGTATTCGTTTCTGATCCTATCCATCTTGGTCACTCCCAATATCTTTACTCTGGACATGTCAGTCTGGCCTCTCTGACTTTATCTCCAAGGCCTCTAGCATGTAATGTCCCTTTGGTGTACTCGTTCCTGATCCTATCCATCCTGGTCACTCCCAATGAGAACCTCAGCATCCGCATCTCTCTGCTGGGTTCTCATGGGTTTGCCTAAATAAAAGGCTCCACAATAAGAGCAAAACATAACTAACCATTTGAAGCAAAACAGTATTTCTATGACTTAAAACACATTGTTCTAGTAGTCGTGGCAACAAACAAACGTGTCAAACAAAATCTTTCCCTGAAGACAAAAGAAACAACAAGTGAACCACCCCTCTGATTCACAACAACTTTGTTGAGTTTTGGGGCATACAAAGAGCAACAAAGAACACTTGGCCTCATCAAAACGCGTCACGAATGACAGCTCTGTCAAATATTGATGACATCGGGGAGCGCGGAGAACGGCAAGGCAAGAGATTGTGCGCTAATAATTGATGACGGTGTGAAAATAATTGGCTGTACCGTTGCCTTTTTCTCGAACAAATGGTGTTTTTTTTTTTACAGTTTTGGGGGTCTATGAGAAAGATGTGGAAAAGCTGACGTTCTTATTGCCCTGAAGAGAAACACATTTGTGTTTTTTTTTTATCTCATAAAACAGCACAACAGCAAAGATGTTATATTACTACCATCTGTTTGCTACTTGTGATGCTTTTTGAAGTTCATTTGTACTGCTAAGAATGAGGAGAAGTCGGTGTCGGTCATAAAGAGATCACACAACCAGCATGTAAGGATCATGGTAGAGTTAGAAGCATATAGACGCATACAGACGCCGCTATAAGACTACAAGTGTCACTTTCTCCGTGTCTGTGATTGACAGGGAGAATATATCTGGGGAGAGGTCACCACTTTTTTTCCTGATAGTGAGCCATTCAAGAAAAAAAAAAATTTTTTTTTTATATGTTTAACCGCTTCCAAAAGTGTTCGGAATTTTTTCCACTGAGGGTCACATACTGAAAAATCAAAAGTACACGGGGTCCACTATTAATTTTTTTTTTTAGCCAAATCAAACATGTTTTATGTTTAAAGAATAATCTGCAGCTAAGCATATTATTAGTGGGAATTAACCTTTTCTTCTTATGTTATGCTTTTTTGCTGTTTTTTTTTAAATATTTCAGCTTCTCGTACATTTTTTTCTTTTTTTTCATACATTTTCTCTTAATATTGTCACATTATTATTATTATACACCTCATTTACATTATTATTATTGTTATTTTACCCTTCTCGTATATTATTATATATAAATTATATATATTATATAATATATATACAATATTTCAGCTTCTCATACATTTTTTCATATTTTTTTTCATTCTTTTTTCATACATTTTCTCTTAATATTGTCACATTATTATTGTCCCCCACCTCATTTACATTATTATTATTTTACCCTTCTCGTATATTATTACATATAAATTATATATATATTATATAATATATATATTATATAATATTTCAGCTTCTCATACATTTTTTCATAAATTTTTTCATTCTTTTTTTCATACATTTTCTCTTAATATTGTCACATTATTATTATTATTGTCCCCCACCTCACTTACATTATTATTATTGTTATTTTACCCTTCTCGTATATTATTATATATGAATAATATATATATATATATATATATATATATATATATATATATATTATATAATATTTCAGCTTCTCATATATTTTTTCATAAATCTTTTTCATTCTTTTTTTCATACATTTTCTCTTAATATTGTCACATTATTGTCCTAATATTTTCCCACCATAAAATTACAGCTCTTTCTTCCTACATTTTGCTGTTGTTTTTTCTATGTTTTCTTATTTAATTGTATTTTTAGAATATGCCAAGAAAAAAATTGCAACAAATTGCCCTTGGGGCCGCAATTTGGACACCACTGGCTTGGTGTATTTGGATTTACAAACAATGTTCTTCCGTAGCCTTAGAGGAACTATATTCGGTTTGTTGTTTGCAGAAGATGCTTTACAAACATGAGTTGTTTATTTTACTTTAGGGAAAAACAACTCAAGATGTTTTTTTTTAAAGCAGTTTGGCAGAATAAAGTAAAATAAATTTTACTTAAATGGATCTGGGGGTTCCAAAGTTGAACTTTTTTTCTGAAATATTCAACTGCTTAGTGCATTTTTTTTGCAATGTATTATTTATTATTAGTATAAGGTATTATTTATCCTATTTTGTATTTCTTTACCCATTATACAATGTTTGTCAATCCTTTTTTTTTATTACTGGAGGAGAAAGTTTGTAAATAAAATATGTCAGCGCAAATCTATTCTGTGCCTGCGGCAGTCCAATTTTTCCAACATTTCCAGGGCATTATGGTGTTGCTGAGTGCAGAGAGAGACAGAGGAGAGAAGGGAAGATGGAATCTGATGTTGAGAGGCTAACCCTGATTAAAAAACCGGCCTCGTTTATGAGACCAACGATAAGAAGAGCAAGGCAGTGGTGGGTACGAGTGTGTGTGTGTGTTAAAAAGCAGGTGGATGACACTTAGAGGGTAAAGTGTCTAAACCAGGGGTCTCAAACACGCGGCCCGCAGGACACTAGTTTGAGGCCCCCGCCTTGATATGAAAGTTTAATGTTAGTGCGGCCCGCGCAATTTTTGATATGGATGCTGTATGGTATCATGTACCCAGAAAAAAATATTATGTTTCATTAATGTTCATGTTAAAGGTTAAATAACTGTTAATAGTTATCCTCCCTATCCGTGTGGAAGTGGTAAGTTTTTGGCCATTTAAGTTTAAAGAAAATAACTTGAAGGCTACCGTTTAGGTCGCTAGCTCTCTAGTTTGCGAGTTAGCATGTGTCTCGAGACCCTGCAGTTGCGCAATATGTTGTAAATAAAAAAAGTATAAATGTGACTATAGTCGTGTTTTGTCATGTCTACAGGGCTCTAATAATGCTTTGTTCATTTTAATCTGAAAAAAATAATTTGTCTACCCACCAACTATATGTGGTTTCTTAAGTTTGTATTATTTGCCGTTTTATTATTATTATTATATTTATTTATGACTGATTTTCTTTATTCTGGATTTGTTTATTTATTTTTCATCTTATTTTGTGCAGAAAATAAATGCGTTTTTTTTTGGTTTTTTTTGGAAAACTTGATGCAGCCCAGCCTTGCCCAGTGCCCTACCTACAGTGGCCCCCAGGTAAATTGAGTTTGAGACCCCTGGTCTAAACAAAACTAGGCTTTATGCTCATGATGCGACGGTTGTTATCAACATACTTTGCCAAGTCCGGTTCTCCGGTTTATTGAAGAATTTAGTCTTTAGTGTAAGAAAATTATCATTGCCAAAAAAGCAACACTGTCACCGCTAATAAAGCGAAGGAGGACAACAACCGTGTTTTCATTTTTTGGACTTTTTTTTTTTTTACCTCGCTAGCCCACAAAACCTGCTTTGCTATTAATATGAGCATGGTAGTTCTCTTTTAAAGCACCTACATATATTACCATGGTAACTTTGGTCCAGACGAGGTAATGACCAGACCCTCAGCTTGAAATTGTTCCACTGGGTAACTCATTCAGAGATGTTGTCACCTTTTCTTGAGAACCCGGTGTGGACATGGGAAGAAGGATAATTGGGGAAGCGCTACAATGGGAGCGAGGACTTTGACATCATATTGTTTAGCTAGCGTTCCCTGATTAAATCTTCTGTAAGATATAGATGTTATTCCTACAGAATGCACTACATTTGGTCACTTTTGGAGAAAAGTATCAGGAATATAATGCAATATGAAATATTCATAATTAGGCCAGACTCCTCATAACGCTCCATGATAATTACTTGCTAATTCTTTGAACTACACCAATCAGATGGCTGCATTTTTGATTGGAAGTAGAATAATACGATGAATCGGACTTGACAACCACAATCGCAGTACCGTTGAACTCTGTTTTGGGGTATTCAGGTTCTGTTGAAAGTGCATCTTGAACATAAAGACTGAGTTTGTTGAACCCCGTTCAATGTATTATGTAAACATGGTGAACCTGGCCGCCATCTCTGTGTGACCCGAGTTCGATTCCGCCCCCTGTGGAGTTTGCATGTTCTCCCCCATGCATGCGTGGGTTTCTTCCCACATTCCAAAAACATGCTAGGTTAATTGGCGACTCCAAATTGTCCATAGGTATGAATGTGAGTGTGAATGGTTGTTTGTCTATATGTGCCCTGTGATTGGCTGGCTGGCGACCAGTCCAGGGTGTACCCCGCCTCTCGCCTGAAAACAGCTGGGATAGCCCCCCCCCCCCGGTAGAAAATGAATGAATGGTTTGATCTGGAGCTGCACGGTGGGCAAGTGGCTAGTGTGCAGCCACGCAGCTAGGAGACCCAAGTTTGATTCCGCATCTCTGTGGAGTTTGCATGTTCTCCTCAGTTTTCTCCGGGTACTCCGGTTTCCTCCCACATTCCAAAAACATGCTATGTTATAATTGGCGACTCCAAATTGTCCATAGGTATGAATGTGAGTGTGAATGGTTGTTTGTCTATATGTGCCCTGCGATTGGCTGGCCACCAGTCCAGGGTGTCTCTTGCCCGAAGACAGCTGGGATAGGCTCTCGTGAGGAAAAGCGGTAGATAATGAATGAATGAATGACTGTAGTGAGGCTGCATGGCGGACGAGTGGTTAGCGCACAGGCCTCACATCTAGGAGACATGAGTTCAATTCCACCCTTAGGTGGACCGGGTACTCCGGTTTCCTCCCACATTCCAAAAACATGCTAGGTTAATTGGCGACTCCAAATTGTCCATAGGTATGAATGTGAGTGTGAATGGTTGTTTGTCTATATGTGCCCTGTGATTGGCTGGAGACCAGTCCAGGGTGTACCCTGCCTTTCGCCCGAAGACAGCTGGGATGGACTCCAGCATGCCCGTGACCCTAGTGAGGATAAGCGGTAGAAAATGAATGAATGAATGAATGATTGAATGACCAAGCCATTAGACACTATGAAGTTGGAGCTAGCTAATGCACCAATCAATGGAGGGCCAACACGTTACAGGTTTTCTCTCCAACCAGTTTCCCTAACAGGTCACTTCATTGACGAGCTCTTTCCCTTAAATTGAAGGAGGTGTTAAAATCGCCTGATTTCGTGACTGGCTGGAAAAGAAAACCTGCAGTGTCTCTGGCGTCCATGGCACGAGTTTGACACCTCTGGGCTACTGTAATCTTCCTCTCTCACACACACACACACACACACACACACACAGCCAGGAGCAAGACTTAACACTGCTAACACACTGCTTGACGTGTAGCCACACACACACACACACACACACACACACAATTCACCACTGTGTCTCTTGTCTGCGGGGATAAACATCGATGCATTCTCCTAAGTGAAAAAAAACACAATAACAACTCACCTTTTATTTATTTTCCTACTATCTGGAATGGAAATCCTTGCTGACAAGTCCTTACTATGACAAGCAATCTTGAGTCGCATTTTCGACAACAAAGAATATTGGTACGATCTGTACAAAAAATAGGGTAAAAATCGAGGGGGGGCATTGTGAAAATGTTGACCCTTTCATACAAATAACATTATCCCAAAAATACGTGATGTGAGATTTAAATTACGATAACAGAGGTAATTCACTCACATAGTTCCCAATCCATTGGATAAAATGTAAATACAGTAAGAAAAAGACACAAATCATATAAAATTCAAATTATAAAGGAACATGTACATATTTTCAACCTAAAATTGGTGCAAAATTACCAAAGGAATTACCAGAACTGCGTATTTCACTAACAGGAAGTAAATAACATCTGCAGACTAAAACAGGACGTCAAAACCCTGACAATAAAGTGCCAATCTACACAGAGAATACATAAGAAAAACTACTAACCACTACTACCTCTACCATTACTACTATTAACAATAAAAACAGAATATGAAATGATCATAAAACCATGATTTTTCCGTGAAAAAGAAACATATGTAGCTTAGATAACCGGTTCCAGCGTCATCAGACAATCAATTCAAAAATAAAACCAGTTGTGGAAATCCCAAGATAGGACTATGACGATAATCAACGGCCGCTACTACTATTAGTACTACAAGTACTACTACAAAAACTGCTACTACTAGATGTGGTCATTGCTTGCCTCCACACAGTGAAAATTAGATGGAAAACCATCCATTTTCTATACCGCTTATCCTGAGTAGAGTCGGAGGGGTATGCTGGAGCCTATCCCAGCTGACTTCCAAAAAGAGGCGGGGTACTCCCTGGACTGATTGCCAGCCAATCACAGGGCACATATAGACAAACAACCATTCACACTCACATTCATACCTATGGTATCGCCAATTAACTATGGAGTTAATTGGAGTTAATTAACCTATGAAGTCACCAATTAACCTAGCATGTTTTTGGAATGTGGAAGGAAAGCGCAGTACCCAGAGAAAACCCACGCATGCACGGGGAGAACATGCAAACTCCACACAGAGATGGCCAAGGGTGGGATTGAACCCGGGTCTCCTAGCTGTGAGGTCTGCACGCTAACCACTTGGCCGCCGTGCAGCCCAAGATATATTATATATTATATAAATAAAACAGGGGCTGCACGGCGGTCGTGTGGTTAGCTATTATGACATGATAACAAAAACGGCTCGAGTGGTTAGCACGCAGACCTCACAGCTAGGAGACCAGGGTTCAATTCCACCCTCGGCCATCTCTGTGTGGAGTTTGCATGTTCTCCCCGTGCATGCGTGGGTTTTCTCCGGGTACTCCGGTTTCTTCCCACATTCCAAAAACATGCTAGGTTAATTGGCGACTCCATATTGTCCATAGGTATGAATGTGAGTGTGAATGGTTGTTTGTCTATATGTGCCCTGTGATTGGCTGGACACCAGTCCAGGGTGTACTCCCCACCTCTCCTCATTCCTCCTATATTCATTCATTTTCTACCGCTTTTTCCTCACGAGGGTCGTGGGGGGTGCTGGAGCCTATCCCAGCTGTCTTCGGGCGAGAGGCGGGGTACACCCAATCACAGGGCACATATATACAGTCTAGGGTGTAACCCGCCTCTCGCCCCAAGACAGCTGGGATAGGCTCCAGCACCCCCGTGACACTCATGAAAATGAATGAATGAATAAAAATGGCTGCTGGAATGTAAATACATATACTGCATATATAGCTACAGTACTACAGTAAGAGTATTGTGCCGCATCAACCAGACAATACACTACCAATGTATGATGCAGAATATTAACCAACTTTTATGTGAGCTCAAAAGACTCAGTAAGTGGTATGAATGTGAGTGTGAATGGTTGTTTGTCTATATGTGCCCTGTGATTGGCTGGCCACCAGTCCAGGGTGTATCAATCTTGATACACCCTGATTGATTTCAAGATTGTATAAACCTTCTCAAGTGATCCCAGAATCGTCACTTGATGATTCTAAGTCAACATTTTTGATGGCTTCATGGCTTCCAGTTTTAACATTTCCAGCCAAAGTTAAGAGCTTTTAATTTCCCCTTGGCTTGTAAAACTCCCACGGTACATGAGTGTTTATCCAGAGACCATTGACTCGTTCCTCCTTATTTGTGTCCAGGAATGGAGAAGTTTGGGGAGGCGCTGATCATAGAGAAAGCTACTTAGGATATTAAAGTGGGGCAGCCATTCTCACATCTTTTTTTTACCACAATGGATTAAAACTGTGCTCATTTAATCTCCCACTGGGATTCAGACACACTTAACTTTTATCACAAGTGGCCCAAGCAAACAAAAAATAAATATTGCCCCATTTTATATAGACTTTTGGGCAAAGTCTGGAATTTTTTTTTTTTTAATAGCATGCTTTAGCATGAGTGAATTAATTAAGAAAGGCATTCTCGTGTCTATGCTACTACATTTCGAAAATGGTTGTACAATTGGAAATGTGTCGGACTTTCCATGCACAACATTGTCATGTGAGTGGTGAAAATAAGGTGATTTGCCTGAGTCGCTCTCCTGCATGGGTTGCCAGATATGCAGATTCACAAATGTTTTGGCCAGCAGGCGTATAATCTCGTTAGGCACAATTAACTTGGTTGTTTTTGTTGAATGTAAATCCAATCTCACACACAGGCTGTCGAGAAAAAAAAAAATACAGCATGACCGGGCTACTGAAACCATTAAATAATATGCGAGTGAATGATTTATTTTATTTTTAATTGTACTTTTTCTGAAAAAGAGTACTTTCAGAAAAAGAGGGATCACCTATATTCAAGGGTTGTCTTGTATTCGAGATCATATTATTTTCAGTTTGTGTATCTTAACTGTGTACTACAGTGTGAAATACTGTATAGTAATGTATTGCCCTACTAAAAAAATGCTCATATTGAAAAATATTTATTTTTCCCAAAAACGCGTCTTGAAAAGGGTCTTATATTAATAAAAAAAAATAAAAAATAAAAAATAAAAAATAAAAAATAAAAAATAAAAAATAAAAAATAAAAAATAAAAAATAAAAAATAAAAAATAAAAAATAAAAAATAAAAAATAAAAAATAAAAAAATTAAAAATAACTTTCAGTCAGGTCAGACACATTTGTGCATATTAATGTGCTATTTTTTAAAATACATTTGTATCACATCCCCATCAGCAGTGTAGTTCATCAACTTTGATTTGCTCCCCACTTTGTCCTGTAAGACGTGTTGTGGTTTCTCAAAATAATATGCGTTCAAAAGAGCAATACATTTGCAAAAATTAAAATTAAAATTAAAATTAAAATTAAAATTAAAATTAAAATTAAAATTAAAATTAAAATTAAAATTAAAATTAAAATTAAAATTAAAATTAAAATATACTAGGGAGGCAGGAAGTGAACAAATGTAACAGTTACTGATTATAAAAGTACCAGATGGAGGGGTAGGATTTAATAAGCTTTGCTTCTTCCTACTCCTTTTGGACATGTGGAACTGTGAATTGATTATGGGATGCGCTCAATTGTAACTTGAGGCATGTTCACATGAAATTAAACCATTCCCATTACCATATTTGGGTTCGCAGCTCTGAGATTTTTCATTATAAACAAAAGGTATTATTATGAAGAGACAAGCAAGTGTATCTTCAGCAGTATGTACTACAATGTGAGATATATTACTGCATTGACACGATTTTTAAGACAGTATTTTTATGTCTCAACTGCTGTTAGCAAACAACAGAGGAGGAGTTATGATGCTAATTTTAGGCCAATGACGCGGAATCATCATGAAGAATGAACATCAACGCATAAAAGCAACACAGTGCTTTCACTGATGTGTTCCAGCCCAGGGACTTGAGTAGTGGGTGCTATCTCGGGTGGTCAGTCTGATTTAGCATCACGGCGGACACTAGTCACCACCTTGAGGAGAAGTGTGCACAGCCAAAAGGTGTCTGCAAGATTGTCAGACGTTCCCTTGGCACAAATGGAAACAGTAAAGTCTATTATCTAGCGTGTCAGTGCCATTCCACTGCGGCCCTTTTTGCCCCCCTCATGTGAGCAAACCACCACCACTTTAAATCCTCTCAACACTTTTAATGGTAGCCGTCTCATTAAGAATTGATGTGTCAAATCACAAGATTGATTTCTCCCGCATAACACGGCAAGTCAAATGGTGTTATATTATACAATCAGGGGACCCCAGATGCTATTAAATTTTGTCTGCTGCAAGCATGAAAATGCGATTTTTGAATTTTGCAAGTGAATTACTGGCCTGTTACTTTGTATTAGTGAACACATCAGCATCCATCAGTGCACTGTATTGTACCTTTTTGCTATGGGATACGTTATATTGTGGATTTATACATAGAATACACAATGATACCCCGAACAATGCACAACGATGAGCCAATTCAAGAAACAATACAAGCAGTTGATGTTTGCTAAATACAAGGATGAAGAGTCTTGAACCAGTCATGATGTGCTATATATATATCACTATATTGACACTTACTATGGTACCCATTATGACATTGGATGCTCATATCACCTTGTACTTCAATATGTGAAAAAAATTAAAAAATTTTTTTTTTTTTTTTATTTAAACTGACCCGAGTTCAATTCCGTCCTCTGGCATCTCTGTGTAGAGTTTGCATGTTCTCCCCGTGCATGCGTGGGTTTTACCGGGCCTGTCCCCCGAAGACAGCTGGGATAAGCTCCTGCGCCCCCGACCCTCGTGAGGATAAGGTACGTGACAAAAATTAAATTATTATTTTTTAAATTAAATTACATCAAAATTACAATAAAAAACAAAAAAAAATCTTGAACTATATTAGGAAAGCAGGAAGTGAACAAATTAACAAAAGTAACAGTTATGTTGCTTGTAAAAGTACCAGATAAAAATAAAAATAAAAATAAAAATAAAAATAAAAATAAAAATAAAAATAAAAATAAAAATAAAAATAAAAATAAAAATAAAAATAAAAATAAAAATAAAAATAAAAATAAAAATAAAAATAAAAATAAAAATAAAAATAAAAATAAAAATAAAAATAAAAATAAAAATAAAAATAAAAATAAAAATAAAAATAAAAATAAATTAGGAAAGCAGGAAGTGGACAAATGTAACAGTTACTGATTGTAAAAGTACCAGATGGAGGGGTAGGATTTAATAAGCTTTGCTTCTTCCTACTCCTTTTGGACATGTGGAACTGTGAACTGATTATGGGATGCATTCAATTGTAATCTGATGCATGTTCAAATGAAATAAAACCATTACCATTACCTCGAAATACGGAATTCAGTCGCTCCGCAGGAAATTTTCATGTTATGAGATTTACCCTATAAATGACGTAATTCGTTCCAGCACATTTTGACAAACAGCAAAAATCGTACTTAGTTTACGTAACTTAACTTTTCTACTTGACTTTTTTACGACTCTGTTATTTCCCAGCACAAAAAAGTCAAGACAATGATTGAGAGCTTTTCCAAAGGCTATTCCAAAGCAACACTCGCTACGTCATGTGGCATCGCTGACGATTCTGGGAGATAACCAAGATAGCCAATGTGAGGACACAACAAACAGCTACCAAATGAATTCTGGCATGATGGCACTTATCGATTCTTGAATGTTTTTTTTTTGTGAAATGAGTCTGTTTAGTATTCGGAATTATTAGCATAATGAGGTTTTCATAGATCGAGGTTTTACTGTACAAAAATACATGAATATAGATATACATACAAGATTTTAAAAAACTAAAAAGTGACAAGATGAAGAAAATAATCTTGTGAGCACTTGGACTGGGACGATAATATATAATTTGCTGGCCTCATCATATTCCCATGTGCATGCATATCTGTTTTCCTAGTCTCTCGCCTCCAAGCTGGCGGGAAGGGAATTCACTCTGTGCATTGGTTTCAGCACAATAGAACCACAGAACAATGGAGTGGAGTGAGGCCTTTTGTTAGTCACACAAGGGGTGGAGACGGGGCCGCTAGCATACACACAGAGTGCGGAAGAGTGTAAAATAGTGGAAATTTAATTAGCAGATTGCAACATATCTGCACGGTAGACGTGTGGTTAGCATGCATGCCTCACAACTAGGAAACCTGAGTTCGATTCCAACCTCTGTGGAGTTTGCATGTTCTCCACGTGCATGTGTGGGTTTTCTACGGGTATTCCGGTTTCCTCCCACATTTCAAAAAACAAGACAAAAAAACAAAATTGTCCATCGGTATGAATGTGAGTGTGAATGGTTGTTTGGGTTCGATTCCACACCCTGTGGAGTTTACATTCCAAAAACATGCTAGGTTAACTGGCGACTCCAAATTGTCCATAGGTATGAATGTGAGTGTGAATGGTTGTTTGTCTATATGTGCCCTGTGATTGGCTGGCCACCAGTCCAGGGTGTACCCCGCCTCTCGCCCCAAAGACGGTCGAGTGGTTAGCACGCATGCCTCACAGCTAGGAGACCCGAGTTCGATTCCGCCCCCTGTGGAGTTTGCATGTTCTCCCCGTGTATGGGTTTTCTACGGGTACTACGGTTTCCTCCCACATTCCAAAAACATGACAAAAATTTGTTTTACATATTGTAACATATCTGCATGGTGGACGAGTGGTTAGCACTCATGCCTCACAGCCAGTAGAATGCTAGGTTAATTGGCGACTCCAAATTGTCCATAGGTATGAATGTGAGTGTGAATGGTTGTTTGTCTATATGTGCCCTGTGATTGGCTGGCTGGCGCCTCTCGCCTGAAGACAGCTGGGATAGGCTCCAGCACCCCCCATAATACTTGTGAGGATACACAGTAGAAAATGAATGCAACATATTGTATGTTTTGTTTACATATTATTAAAATGGCGTTTTGTGAATCAAGTGTCTCTCAAATTCATTTTCTTCACAAAATTAAATAAAGTCCTAGTTTTAGTACTCAATACTCAAAATGTATTTTCATTACACTTGTTATATGTGACTATATATGAAAATAGTTAACACATTTTAGATAATTTATATAAAAAAAAAAGGAACGAAACACTGAGTGAATATGAAACTTGATGTTGTGGATCCATAAAAGTACCAACATATGATGACTTAAATCATATTCCATGACTGCGAATTGAATAGACTTCCTTTCATCTTTTGTCACGTCACTTCGAGGACAAACTCTCCAACTCTCTAAGCACTTTAGCAGGAGCAGCGGCAGCAGCCGTTCCTTAAATGTGAAACCTGCTGCTTCTGTCATCCGGCATGACTAACAGGCTTTGACATGCTGAGAGGTGGACGCGTCCCAGGTTGGACAAACACATTCACTTCGCACAAACACTCAGGTGGAGGCAAATGGTCTAATATGCACTCTCACATGCAGCCTTTCGTAAACACGCTCGCGATAATGTGATGTTTGTCAAAGGCGGCCATTAGCACACATGACTCAGCAAAAGACTTCCCATCAATGCATTTTACTGACACGGGAGACTGTCTACCCTTTGTGCGACTTCCATACAGCTCTCTCAAATCAATCAATCATAAACCTACCAATCTAGCTTGCGGTCTGTGGATTCATACACCGATCCATAATAAAATGAACTTAATCAACCGCCTCATTGATTTGCAAGTTGATCAATTCGTCACTTATACCTATACAAAATATGAAAACATTCAATTAACCAGTCAGTTCATGTACAGTACCTTCTTGCAAATGATCCATCAATCCATAATATGAAAACAATCATTTGATTAATTGTTTAATCAATCCAGGACTGTCAATCAGTCCATCCACAATACATTGAAAAATTTACCTCTAATCTCTGAATCCATCTATGCAGCCACTCATCCATTCATTCATTCATTTTCTACCGCTTATCCTCGCGAGGGTCGCAAGGGTTGCTGGAGCCAATCACAGGGCACATATAGACAAACAACCATTCACACTCACATTCATACCTATGGACAATTTGGAGTCGCTAATTAACCTAGCATGTTTTTGGAATGTGGGAGGAAAACGGAGTACACGGAGAAAACCCGGCCAGAGATGGCCGAGGGTGGAATCGAACTCGGGTCTCCTAGCCGTCAGGCCTGCACACTAACCACTCAGTCCATAATACAGTCATTAAGTTTAAAAAATTCATAAATTAATTAATTGATCGCTGTCTTGTGGTTGACTATAGCCTATTATTAGTCAAATCAAATACTGCAATGCATTCATTCATTCATTCATTTTCTACCACTTATCCTCACGAGGGTCGCAGGGGATGCTGGAGCCTATCCCAGCTGTATTTGGGCGAGAGGCGGGGTACACCCTGGACTGGTCGCCAGCCAGCCAATCACAGGGCACATATAGACAAACAACCATTCACACTCACATTCATACCTATGGACAATTTGGAGTCGCTAATTAACCTAGCATGTTTTTGGAATGTGGGAGGAAACTGGAGTACCCGGAGAAAACCCACGCATGCACGGGGAGAACATGCAAACTCCACACAGAGATGGCCGAGGGTGGGATTGAACTTGGGTCTTTCAATCAAATTAAATAAAAAAAAATATCATGTATTAAACCGAACCGTGAATTTTGGAATTGAACCCTGGTCTCCTTGCTGTGAGTTCTGCGTGCTAACCACTCAACCGCCGTGTAGCCGCCACTCACCCATATGAACGCAATAAATTTATTAATCAATCATTCCATCTATTATATGAAAAAATTAATCCATCTATCTTTCGATCATATGAAATAAATCAATCAACAAACTTATCTATTATATGAGATATGTCGATTAACCAATCAATGAGCAAATCAATCACATTGAAATTCATTACATCAACTCAAGCAGTCGATACCACCATTAATCAATCTACCTAGTGACTGACTAAACCTCCTGATTTGAAATGTGAATCTTATCAATCAACCGCATCCATATTATTATGTCCGTTTATTAATTATCAATTAGTCAACCAACTGATTAAGCAATTTACCCACCAACTGGCAGAACTGATCTATCTACAGTTGTATACTGTAGATTCATGAATCGATCATTTCATCTCCCTATATACCTAGCTAGTCGTAGCATGAACTGTATCGATTAAATAATCTAACCATTATTCATTCAGTCAACCAATTAATATTCCTATTTATTAATCTATCCGTCCATTGATCAAGTAATGACTGAAAACAACCACCTGTTTATAACCCCATTACACACACACACACACACACACACACGCAACCTTTGACTTTCTCCCACCGCCCTGCGCTTGTGCATGCATGGCGCAAATGGAAGCGGAGGAGTCGACAGCTTGCCTTCATTTAGCTAATCGGATGACTCTCCCTTCCTAATCCGAGACACCGGCTGCTGTGAGGTAACCAGCTTGGACGCAGACAGACCTTACGCTCTCTGCTGCCTACTTGTTGAAAACGCATACACACGCGCACACACACACACACATATAGAGACAGTAACGGTATGATGCATACGCGCATTTGTGCTGTGATGAAGTGAAGCGCTGCATATAAATGGCACTATTCGGCATCAGAGTTTCAGCACCACGGATAGCTCCGCTAAGCAAAAAAAAAAAAAAAAAACAGCACTTTTTAACTTTTCAAAGCATATCATGTATTTATGACTGCAACCCGTACACACGACACACACTTTTAAACACATACTCACCCTGTTATCCTCCTCCTCCTCCTCGTCGTAGCAGCCATGAGCTTAACATCCACTTTTGCACGGACCATCCAGCCAATAACATCCAGACGAAACATGGGAGGTGTGCAACTCCTCAAAATAAAAGAAAAAAAAAGACAACACACACAAACACAGACACACACACACTCCAGAACGGATAGATGTTAACGTGTGTGTCTTCTCGCGGAGCCCTGAATGTGCGAGAGGAGAGTAACAGGATACATCCTCTTGTGTTGCCTCTGCTCTGGCAACAAGAGCCAAGAGAAGGAGGAGAGGTGGTTGGAGGTGGGCAGGGGGGGGGGGTTAGAGAGAGAGAGAGTGAGAGAGAGCGAGAGAGGCATGGGGGTGGGGGTGGGGGTGGGGGGTGGATTGGAGATGCAGAGTCAGTCCTATATTTACTGCAAGGGAAAAAGACAGATTGATGCATTGCATACACCAGCATAAATGTGTCATTCATAAACATACAGTAATACAGTGTATATAATTAATAATGCACATTGTAGAAATGAATCATTTATAAACAATAATATGTGAGACTTGAGGAACAAATGTATAAATAAAATTAGTAATAAAAAGGTGGCCATGGTGAAAGTCCATATTGGAAAAGAATGACGACAAAGAAGTGAAGGCTGGTAAATAAATGGCCAAGAAGCAGCATGTCAATGAAAAATAATAACAAATAATGTTGATGAATAAATTACCATAAAAATGTAAAAAATATATAATTAGCAATTTAAACAAATGTAAGGAGATACTTTAATTCAAATTTAAATTGAATTTGTATTATTTCTTTATTAAATTAAATTTTCATTAATTTTTTATTAAATTAAATTGAATTTTATTACATTTTTATATTTTTTTATTAAATCTAAATTTTTATTATTTTTTTATTAAATTTAATTGAATTTTATTAAATTTTTATTACATTTAATTGAATTTTACTAAATTTTTATTAAATTAAAATCTATTGAATTTTTATTAAATTAAATTTTATTAATTTTATTAAATTAAATTTTATTAATTTTTTATTAAATTGAATTTTATTACATTTTTATTAAACAAAATTGAATTTTTTTAATTAAATTGAATTTTATTAAATTTGTGTGTTTTTATTTTATTTTATTTTATTTTATTTTATTTTAGGGTTATTATTCAAAACCCAAATGGAGACTCTTTCTGTTTATGTCTCAGCCCCAAACAAGGTAATTTCACATGAATACTGCAATACTATGTGTATATTCTGGATACCTTGTATATATCTTATATACATCTTGTTAAATTGTCTTTTTTACTCTACTATACTTTTTTTTTTTTAAACTTGACTACTGCACTGAAAGGAGAAGCTCTCCAATCTCGTTGTACATCTGGTATAATGACAATAAAGGCCATCCCATTCCATTCCCATTCCATTCCAATAGCATATCAACAGGTATAATAGGTGGACCTAATGATGTGTCTTGTCAGCGTACAATGCACTGGCTTGTCATTATTTATTTCCACCCCAGCCCTCGCATAGCATTTCTTTTCGGATGAATTTGCGCATCTGTTTAAAATCCAGGTGTTAACCAGAAGCCCCATTTAACTAAAGTGCAGTGGCAGCACTTGCAGTTTAAAGGCATCTGCCATAAAACTCATAACACAGGTACAAGCCAAATTACAAGGACTGTTGCGTTCACTTTGCAGTGGAAAATACAGATGTACCGCTCTGGTTTACGTCTGACTCATTAATAAAAATTAGCCTTCTGATGTACAATATAGGAATAAAGCTGCCAAGGTAGTTAATAGTGTCTTTACAGGGCTCCATCTTAGCTCCGTGTTTTGGTAAAAGGCCAGAAAAGCGGTGCTGTATTACAGTGGCTAAAACCCACACATAGTAAAGATAAAATATAATAACCACATGAGACTTGTGTAAAATCCCCCAGGAGACTTGCACCACTTTGTCTTTTAGCCAATAAATTGCAGTCGAATCTAAGAAGGCCATCTGCTTGGAGATATTACTTTCTTTATTCTATAATTTGATGTGAAATATTGTGATGTGATGGATGGAGGCAGACAGCCAAACCGCTGCCCCCAAACCCCCCCAGTCTGATTACTGGATACCGTGTACCGGTACATGTCTCTGGCTCTGGGGACGCTGCGTTGAATATATGCACTCACCGGACACAACATTAGGTACACCGTATACAGTGTGTGTGTGTGTGCTGTCAAAGTTGCTGTGATTATAATTCAGAGGATAACAGTGGAGTGAGGGGGCGGTCCAATTAGAGTCCCTCCTGTATCTTCCACTGGGATCTTACCTGTGTGTCCATCTGCTCCATGCGGGATTACCCACAAATCCTGTTGATCTCTGGGAAAGGTAAGCAAAAGATCAGTGGGCCACAACTAATCATAGCAAACTAGCAGTACAACACCACTTTTTTTCAGCAGCATAGCTAAGAACTGCTCTAGTCTATATACGTGTATATACTTTTAGCAACTTATTAGGATGTCCAAAAGCTAAATAATACCTATAATAATAGCTAATAACACACATGTTAAATGTTGTTAAAATAATTCTTACCGTGTTGTCCAGTTCTCCGTGATTCCAGCTACTGCAGTTAAATTCATTGGGTTCTTTCTTGTGGAAGTAGAGGCACAAACCACCAGAGTATTACATCGTTTTTATCATCAAACCATCATCAATAATGTAGTTAAAAACATACAGTGGCTTATGCAATAAATTATGACTCTTTTATGCACTACTTTAGCTGCTTGTTTGTTGTTATATGCACTTCATCTTTCTGCTTTTGTTTATACATTTGCATTCATTGTGCTTTGTGATATTATTATTAGTTATTTACAATGACAAAGGAATCAGACCCTGTAACTGGAGACTAGATGACATAAATTGACAAGAAAATTGTATGTAAATATACAAATGGGAAAAATTATTTACATCTATATTTTTTTCATTATATACACACACACACATGTTTTAAAACCTTTTTTATTTTACCATATACCAGTGTATTATATTTACATTATATATATATGATATAAATATTTATACTCTATATAAGAGTACACGTTCACAAATGATTCGTGCTTTTAAAAAGGTTATGAAAAAAACAATGGCACATACCCTGTTGTTTATGTATTGGAGAGCGTCTTATGTTACAGAATAGACATGTGTCGGTCATGAACGAACGGTTCAAATGAAGTAGTTCTTTTTTGTGAAAGGAATGAACGAGGTCACCGCCCCATAAAATACCCGTTCAGTCCAGTCCAGTTCAGTTCAGTTGCAAATTCTTTTTTTTTGATTGGCTAGTGAGTCAGTTCACCGTTCCTTTTTTGGAGGGCGGGACTTATCTGCGTGCTTGTCTGTCTTATCCTATCATAGCGCCGGAAACCGAGAGATTGACAGACACTCGTACGCCCTTCATTCTTTTTACATGTATATTGTTTATTTTGATATTTTTTGTATGTTTAATACGCAATACCACGACTGTGGTAGACCACGACTTTTAATTCAATAAACGGAGCCCACACGTCCTCTCAAGTTCCGGAGTTTTTGTCCAAAAAGAACGACTCTATTCGCCCTACACTTCACCTGCGACAATAGCAACAACGCTAACCCGTTGCTAGGGAGCAATATACTCAACTGCCAACTTGAATTTAACAATAACGGAGATAAATATCCAACGCCCCAACGTGAAAAACTAACTTTACCATGACAAACAAGTAAAGTGAAAAGAGTAACGCGGGGTCTGGTCAACTTCCTGGCTAAAGCTAGCATTAACATCAGCTAAAGTTAACAGCATTAGTTAGCTAGATTTGAATTGGCCGCCGTATTCACAGTCTAAAGTAACATTTGTTTGTTACTTCAATGCTAGCATAGGTTTCGCTTACCTGACTGTTTGAAAGAAGTCCGGTGTAGCCCATCAAATGGTGAGAAGTGGTGAAAAGTCCGGTGTCGCGTCTCATAAACGGAGCGGTAAATCCGGGGATTTTGAATCCTGTGAATGGAGCGTCTTTCTTGGCGCAATCGTCATTTTTTTTGCACAATATCATCTGAACTAGCAATTGACGTCACACGCTGTCCGTTGTTGAAATGGATGAACACAAACGCTCACTCGCCACCGGTTTTCAATTTGGTGTTATGCCGCTGGCCAATCGCCCAACTTGGGCACCGGAAGTTAAACAAATGAACGGTTCCGGGAGAATCGGAATGTAGGAATCGGTTCCAATCGATGCTCAATGCACGACCCAATATATGCTTCTTCACTGCTGTGATTGGCTGGGAGAAATCACGTGGTTCCACTGTTTTGTTTTGTTTTAATATATATTTTATTACAGACTTCAATTACAAAACAGTATAAAACAGTATAAGCAGAATTACAGTAACATAAAATTGCAATTCTACTGAACAATATCAACATAAAAAAGTTTTAAAAAAAGTAAATAACAAAGAAAGGAAAGGAATATGTGAGGGATACTGCTTGAATACGTTCTCCAATTTATAAAAGGTTTTCACTGCTTTTGTGCTTCAGTGATTCATATAATATAATATAATTTTCAGTTATAGTGAATATTTGGCTTACATAATATCACTGTGGATTTGTGAATATGGAATTTTCCTAATAAACAAAGAAATTTCACAGAATTATCTTTATGACGGTTACATTATAGAAACAATACTATTTCCATTTTGAAGTGTATCCACAGCTTATGTGGTACCAATATGTTTCTTTATTAATAAAGTCTATGCAGACATTGCCTTTTTATATCAGTACAACATGCTAAAACACTCTAAAAAATGACCAAAATGAGGATGACCTTCCCATTTTATAGAGAAATTGGATTTTATATAAATGCATAAAGTGAAACTTCTTGCATTGACCTATCCAGAAGCTGCAGGACTTTTCAATCTTTGCACTTGCCTGCGTATGTTTATTCAGCTGATGATGTAAGATGGCCGACGATAAGAGAATCGGAATATTACAAGACACGGCGCTCCCACAAGTCAAATGAGAAGACGCCAAACGATGGGTGTTGCTATGGAACTTATGACGTGTGAAAGAAAGACGTTGACGGGAGATTAATTCCTTCTTTTATCACCGTGGGTTTAATGGTGGGAGAAGAAAGATGACGAGATAGATGATGAAGAGAAGTGGTCTGCACGCTGTAATGGCGTCTGACGACAATGAAGCCAGGACGGAGGACACGGTTCAGCTAGTTTCCAACAAGGAATCCATTTTTATACTCACCCCTTTTCATTCCCATAAGGGACATAATGTGTTAAAAATATGATACAACAATCATTTTATGGGAAGTTTTATGTGCTAACTTGCATTGTGGATCACATCTAAAGCTCCTGAAAAGCTACAGGTTCTCTACCCCTACCGGAAAAAATGGTCTGACCCACTCAGGAACTGAATATATTCTTTATTTTGAGAGTTAGAACTGCCCAAAAAAGAAGTAAACACATTAGGGTATAATAGAAATAGAAATGATATCTTCCAGGGTCAAACATTCTTTCAGTAATCCTGTGTAAAAAAAAATAAAATAAAATAAATAAAAACATGTTTATAATCAGATTCCTGGAACATCTTGATTCATATCTGCACTAAAATGTAATCTTCTTTGTGGAGGTAAATAGTTCTTATGGTATCTGGCAGTGGTGATCGAAAAATTGCATAAAAATGTAAAAAATATGTACAGAAAACAACTAAAAAATGTAAAGAAAATAGATTAAATGAGGGGGAAAATGCATAAAATACAACAAATAATAATAATATATATATTTTAAGTGTTTCTTTCCAATACAGATACTTATAACTAATGATTAAAAAATGGTCACACGGTGGATGAGTGGTTAGCACGCAGCTAGGAGACCCGAGTTCAATTCCACCCTCGGCCATCTCTGTGTGGAGTTTGCATGTTCTCCCCGTGCATGCGTGGGTTTTCTCCGGGTACTCCGGTTTCCTCCCACATTCCAAAAACATGCGACTAATTAATGCGACTAATGCGGTTAATTAGCGACTCCAAATTGTCCATAGGTATGAATGTGAGTGTGAATGGTTGTTTGTCTATATGTGCCATGTGATTGGCTGGCTGCTGACCAGTCCAGGGTGTACCCCGCCTCTCGCCTGAAGACAGCTGGGATAGGCTCCAGCAACCCCCGCAACCCTTGTGAGGATAAGTGGTAGAAAATGAATGAATGTATTGCAATATTTGATTTGACTAATAATAGGCTATAGTCAACCACAAGACAGTGATCAATTAATTAATTTATGAATTTTTAATGACTGTATTATGGACTGAGTGGTTAGCGTGCAGGCCACACAGCTAGGAGACCCTAGTTCGATTCCACCCTCGGCCATCATTCCAAAAACATGCTAGGTTAATTAGCAACTCAAATTGTCCATAGGTATGAATGTGAGTGTGAATGGTTGTTTGTCTATATGTGCCCTGTGATTGGCTGGCTGGCCACCAGTCCAGGGTGTACCCCGCCTCTTGCCCGAATACAACTGTGATAGGCTCCAGCACCCCCGCCACCCTCGTGAGGATAAGTGGTAGAAAATGAATGAATGAATGAATGTTTAAGTTTAGCACGGTTGTAAAGTGGTTAGCTCACAGCTCACAGGAGATCCGAGTTCAATTCCACCCTCGGCCATCTCCAAATTGTCCATAGGTATGAATGTGAGTGTGAATGGTTGTTTGTCTATATGTGCCCTGTGATTGGCTGGCTGGCCACCAGTCCAGGGTGTACCCCGCCTCTCGTCTGAAGACAGCTGGGATAGGCTCCAGCATGCACCATAGTGAGGATAAGCAGCTTTGAAAAAAACATCAACAGAAAATACATGAAAAATGTACAGAAAAGAATGAGTAAATGTACAAATATAATCATGGATACATGAAAAAATGCATCAGTGCACTGAAGTGCGCCAATACCCAATCTCGCTTTCAAATGTTGTGGTTTTGAGGTTTCTATTTGGGCGTGTTTTGTAAAAGGAGGTCATTTTAGTTGAATAAAACATCATTAGATGAGTCTGAGGTTGCCGCATTGATGTAGCCAGGCCAGATGGTTAGCTCTTGACTCAGCTCAATGGGTGGTCTTCTCCCCTGGAAGCGTGCAGAGGGTCCCATTTTGGTGTCAGAAACATCCACTCACAGGTCATGAAAAACTTCACATTGTTGATCCCAAAGCGGGAGTTCACTGGCTGGCTTTTTCTTTTCCACTCAGCGGTTTGACTTCAATGCAGCCGCGGTAAGACTCAGCGGGAGGGGGCGGAGCTAAGTGCTTGTGTAAAAGGTACAGAGTGTGAAAACATCTCTTCTAGTCAATTTACGTGCAAGTAAAAAGCACATATGGAAGTTCAGTGATACAATAGAGCAGGGGTCTCAAACTCAATTTACCTGGGGGCCACTGGAGCTAGGGTCTGGGCAAGGCTGGGCCGCATCAGGTTCCCCCCCCCCCAAAAAAACGCATTTATTAAAAACAGAAAAATATACAAACTTTTTCAGTGCTTTGGTTCCGATTTTCTACAATAAAAGCTATGATAAAACATTCCACTGTTCTCAAATATCTTAATAATAATATAATGTATAATAATAACATAATTAAAATTTTTCTGCGCAAAATAAGATGAAAAAAATAAACAAATCAAGAATAAAGAAAATCAATCACTCAGTAATAAACAAATAAATAATAAATAATAAATAATAAATAATAAATAATAAATAATAAATAATAAATAATAAATAATAAATAATAAATAATAAATAATAAATAATAAATAATAAATAATAAATAATAAATAATAAATAATAAATAATAAATAAATATAATAATAATAAAACGACAAATAATAAAAACTTAAGAAACCACATATAGTTGGTGGGTAGACAAATTATTTTTTTCAGATTAAAATGAACAAAGCATTATTAGAGCCCTGTAGACATGACAAAACACGACTATAGTCACATTTATACTCTTTTTATTTACAACATATTGCGCAACTGCAGGGTCTTGAGAGACATGCTAACTCGCAAACTAGAGAGCGAGCGACCTAAACGGTAGCCTTCAAGTTATTTCCTTTCAACTTAAATAGCCCAAAACGTACCACTTCCACACGGATAGGGAGGATAACTATTAACAGTTATTTAACCTTTAACATGAACATTAATCAAACGTAATAATTTTTTCTGGGTACATGATACCATACAGCATCTATATCAAACTAACGCGGGCCGCACTAACATTAAACTTTCATATCAAGGCGGGGGCCTCAAAGTAGCCGCGTGCCGCGTGTTTTAGACCCCTGTTTTAGATGCATCATTATGTTTTTATTTCAACTTCTTTGGTGCGTAAACTCTACTTTGAATGCTCAAGTCAACTGCAGGAATATGTCGTGAATAAAAGTTGACAAGGAACTTCCAACTTCAAGGTTTCAGCAAAAGTGATTTCCATAAATCTTAATTACTGTACAATGAACTAAAAAAAAAACAAAAAAGTACAAACTTTTGCATTCCCAGGAGTGGTGGGAAGAACTCTGTCACACACTGTGAGCTTCAATTATAGTTATAATAACACTGCTTTAAAAAAATATACTTTTGTAAATACAACTTCATTAAACTGTGGAAATCTGAGGAAAGAAGTGAGTTTCTGGTGCATTCCCTCAAGTAAAAAGATAAGAACTTATTCTACTTCCTGCAAGGTTGAAGTTTCCAACAGAGAAAATCTAATTAATTTGAACGTTAACAAAAACAGAAAATAATAAAGCATATGTGAGAATATTGCTGCACATCAACAAAAAAAAAATATTAAAGTGAAAAAAATTAGGACAACACAACACTCCCACTTCAGGCATTGCAAAGTTTCTAGCGTCATTTGAAGATGAACTTCTACTCCCGAACCCCTGAACACAGAAGGGTGAAATTTTGTCAAAACATGCACCCCTACTGTTTTGCTGTGCTATTACTTTTCTGACTGATACGCCGCATGATGGCGCCGGTATCAAACAGTATAAGTCGGGATTGACTTGAGTTTGTTACACATGATGTACAAAACACACAGCAAGTTTAGGGCAGTTAGTCAAATCACTGCAAAATTTGGTTCACACTTTTAGAGGATTGATAAGCACATGTGTGGAAAATCTCAGCAAGATTGGTTGCAAAACGTGGTACTTTTACAATCAGTGACTGTTACATTTGTTCACTTCCTGCTTTCCTAATATAGTTTTAAGTTTTTTGGACTGGTCGCCAACCAATCGCAGAACTTGCAAAGCATTTTTTTACAATACATTTTTGCGGTACGTCCTTAAAAACAGCAGGTAGCAGAGATGAGGTTGCTGAGGTTCTCATTGGGAGTGACCAGGATGGATAGGATCAGGAACGAGTAGATGACAGGGTTGGATGGAGGTGATTTATTTGCTGTGGTGACCCCTGAAGTGGGAAGAAGTCAGCAGAGCTGTTGTGTCATGCAGCGTTTTTGCAGTAGGTCCTTAAACAGCAGAGAACATGCAAATTCCACACAGAGATGGCTGAGGGTGGAATTGAACCCTGGTCTCTTAGCTTTGAGGTCTGTGCGCTAACCACCCTGGACTGGTCGCCACCCAATCGCAGAACTTGCAAAGCATTTTTTTCACAATATTATTTTGCAGAACGTCCTTAAAAACAGCAGGTAGCAGAGAAGAGGATGCTGAGGTTCTCATTGGGAGTGACCAGGATGGATAGGATCAGGAACGAGTAGACGAAAGGGTTGGATGGAGGTGATTCATTTGCTGTGGCGACCCCTGAAGTGGGAAGCAGTCAGCAGAGCTGTTGTGTCATGCAGCGTTTTTGCAGTAGGTCCTTAAACAGCAGAGAACATGCAAACTCCACACAGAGATGGCTGAGGGTGGAATTGAACCCTGGTCTCTTAGCTTTGAGGTCTGTGCTTGTCCGCCGTGCAGCCCTCTACCTTCCATTCATTCATTCATTCATTCATTCATTCATTTTCTACCGCTTTTTCCTCACGAGAGTCGCGACTGGTGGCCAGCCAGCCAATCACAGGGCACATATAGACAAACAACCATTCACACTCACATTCATACCTATGGACAATTTGGAGTCGCTAATTAACCTAGCATGTTTTTGGAATGTGGGAGGAAACCGGAGTACACGGAGAAAACCCACGCATGCACGGGGAGAACGTGCAAACTCCACACAGAGATGGCCGAGGGTGGAATTGAACCCTGGTCTCCTAGCTGTGAGGTCTGCGCGCTAACCACTCGACCACCGTGCAGCCCTCTACCTTCCAAATAAAGTCAATTTCATGATAACAAAATGTCATTTAATTCGAGTCAACTCACACACAAGCAGTACTGCCATGTATCCTCCTGCCAGTTATCAACCACAACATCCACCTTACACAATAAAACGACCCGCAAAATCAGGCAAGTTGCAATATTATGAAATAATAGGACCCGTGAACGTGTTTAATTGTTTCCTTGCATGGCTTGTTACCGACAGCTAATTAAAGCTACAAGTAGCATCGTGTGCTGCTTCATCACAGATAGACGCCGCTCACGGTTATCTTCATCCAGCTGCAGGTTATATGGAGATGGAGCGTACACACACAGGCAGAGTACACAAAGCAGTATATTTAACCTCATGCAAAGGGAACGTTAACTCTCTGGACGAATATCCATGACATTACCCTTTTCCTGTGTGGACACACACACGCTCCAATTGACACATCGTTCAAAGCATTTGTCCAAGTGACTTTTTCTGCGTTTTTTGTGTGTCTATGTAATGTATGCGCACCAAAGGTTCATTCCAAGAGTCGTAAAGAGCGATCTTTTCCCATTAGCATGTTAATCACATGACCTTTGCAGAGTCAATCAAACGGATTGGATATTTTTAGAGGCTTTAAGCCTGCTAATAATGTCACCAGCAGGGAGCATGCATGTATATTTTTTATGTTTATTCTGTCAACTGGAGCTAATTGTATGGATTAGAAAAGTAATGGTAATGGTTTTATTTCATTTGAACATGCATCAGATTACAATTGAATGCATCACATAATCAGTTCACAGTTCCACATGTCCAAAAGGAGTAGGAAGAAGCAAAGCTTATTAAATCCTACCCCTCCATCTGGTACTTTTACAATCAGTAACTGTTACATTTGTTCACTTCCTGCTTTCCTAATATAGTTGTAAGTTTTTTTGTTTTTTTTTTAATTAACTGGACTTCTGTGCTG
The DNA here is from genome assembly GCF_030265055.1 of Doryrhamphus excisus. Lineage (NCBI taxonomy): Eukaryota > Metazoa > Chordata > Actinopteri > Syngnathiformes > Syngnathidae > Doryrhamphus > Doryrhamphus excisus. The sequence continues at coordinate 10,554,164 of NC_080487.1, read as the reverse complement.
ACTTCTTCCCACTTCAGGGGTCGCCACAGCAAATAAATCAATGGATCGTCTACTCGCTCCTGATCCTATCCATCCTGGTCACTCCCAATGAGAACCTCAGCATCCTCATCTCTGCGACCTGCTGTTTTTAAGGACGAACTGCAAAAATGTATTGTGAAAAAAATGCTTTGCAAGTTCTGCGATTGGGTGGCGACCAGTCCAGGGTGTACCCCGCCTCCCGCCCGAAGACAGCTGGGATAGGCTCCAGCAACCCCTGCGACCCTCGTGAGGAAAAAGCGCTAGAAAATGAATGAATGAAAGAATGGACTTCTCTGCTGACTTCTTCCCACTTCAGGGGTCGCCACAGCAAATAAATCAACTCCATCCAACCCTGTCGTCTACTCGCTCCTGATCCTATCCATCCTGGTCACTCCCAATGAGAACCTCAGCATCCTCATCTCTGCTACCTGCTGTTTTTAAGAACGTACCGCAAAAATGTATTGTAAAAAAATGCTTTGCTAGTTCTGCGATTGGGTGGCCACCAGTCCAGGGTGTACCCCGCCTCCCCCCCGAAGACAGCTGGGATAGGTTCCAGCATACCCGCAACATAGTAATAATAATAGTAATAATTGCTGAGATGAGGATTTTCATGTATATGTGTTACTGTGACTGCACGGCATTAATGTGGTTAGCGCACAGACCTCACAGTTAGGAGACCCGGGTTCAATTCCACCCTCGGCCATCTCTGTGTGGAATTTGCATGTTTTCCCTGAATGGTTGTTTGTCTATATGTGTCCTACCACTTATCCTCATGAGGGTCACGGGGGTGCTGGAGCCTATCCCAGCTGTTTTCGGGAGGCGGGGTACACCATGGACTGGTGGCCAGCCAATCACAGGGCACATATAGACAAACAACCATTCACACTCACATTCATACCTATGGACAATTTGGAGTCGCCAATTAACCTAGCATGTTTTTAGAATGTGGGAGGAAACCGGAGTACCTGGAAAAAATCCGTCCAGAAATGGCCGAGGGTGGAATCGAACTCAGGTCTCCTAGCTGTGTTGCCTGCGCTAACCACTCAGTCCATAATGCAGTCATTAAGTTGAAAAAATGTCATAAATTAATTAATTGATCGCTGTCTTGTGGTTGACTATAGCATATTATTAGTCAAATCAAATACTGCAATACATTGTAATGTAAATTGTAATACAATGTAAACACCACAGGGTGTGGAATCAAAACCGGGTCTACTTGCTGTGTGACATTCTCGCCAACCACTTCTCCACCGTGCAGTTCCTGTTTTACAATATATTATCACATGGCCTTAAAATGGGAGTCAGTTGGACCAACAATACTATAGAAATAGAGAGTTTCATGGAATATAAAATACAATCAACAATATAATGAGCCTTAAAACTGTATACAGTTTGACCGGCCAAGTCCCTTGCTCCATAACACGGAAATTTTTTGCTACACAAGTCCAGCAAAAACACCTCCTACGCATTAACAAAGAGTACCGCAACTTAACTAAACAGTTATATTGCCCTAGAAAAAAAAAAAAAAAAACAGTGGTCAACATTGGCCATGAGGTTAGGCAAAAAAGGAAGTAGTGTCGCTACTGTTGTTAATTAAGATGCATTTGTGAGTGTATCCCCGCGGCATCAAGTTAATGTTTACTTTATTTGTTTCATGGTCATGGCGGTGGAAGCAGCAGCAGCAGGAGCGTCAACACTGCAGTGGGATGAACGCGTCGTTAATTAAGATATTTTGTATTTACATGAATTAAATTTTTTTGATTGACAACTTTTCTCTAGATAATGATCATAACGCTTTTCTAGTTTTTTTTTTTATCTAACTTCTTATGCAAAATTATATTTAAAAAAAAAACGTTCTGTACAATAAGCATAATGATTAGCTTAAAAAGTGTATTGTCCCAATGGTGCTGCTTAGACGGGCTGCGGGCCATGCTAACGCTCATCTTTCCGATGCAGCTTTAATTAAGACAACAAGGATTTAGCGTCACTCAAGGGAGTCTTTCAGCCTCATTTGTTCCTCCATACCTTTACATTTCAATGAGGCCTTTGTGATGTGTATTTTATGGCTGTGAAAGACATTTTTACAAGGCAATTTACACGTGACAATCGTCGCAAACGTCTGGTTTGCATGGTGATTTTGTTTGTCATATCACTTTTAATTTGGAATACAGGAAGAGCTTAGGGAATGCTTGGTGATGGCCTTAATATGGCTCGCAGCCTCCACTTTGATGCAAAAGAAAATAATTTAATTTAAGCCTGAAGACTTCAGGGGATGTATATAAGTCCTACCTGAATTCATCTTGTATTAGCAAAAAAAATAAAAATAAAAAACTTGTTTGTTTGTCTAAAACTCAGCTAACCTGGATACAAACTTTGGAGTAAATAAGATATTTTTTAAATAAAAGTAAAGGTGATATACATACTACTGCAAAAATGAACAGTTCCTGATCCTATCCATCCTGGTCACTCCCAATGAGAACCTCAGCATCCTCATCTCTGCTACCTGCTGTTTTTAAGGACGTACCGCTCTTTGGGCTTCAGGGGTCACCACAGCAAAATAATCGCCTCCATTGAACACTGTCGTCTACTCGTTCCTGATCCTATCCATCCTGGTCACTCCCAATGAGTACCTCAGCATCCTCATCTCTGCTACCTGCTGTTTTTAAGGACGTACTGCAAAAATGTCTTGTTTGCATCAAGTTCTGCGATTGGGTGGCGACCAGTCCAGGGTGTATCCCGCCTCCTGCTCGAAGACAGCTGGGATAGGCTCCAGCATACCCGCAATGTAGAAATAATAATAGTAATAATTGCTTAAATGAGGAAAAAAAACAAAAAAACTTATTTGTTTGTCTAAAACTCAGCTAGCCTGGATACAAACTTTGGAGTAAATAAGATATTTTTTAAATAAAAGTAAAGGCGATATACATACTACTGCAAAAATGAACAATCCCTACATGACAGCTACTACAGTGCTCTGCTGTTTATGGACCTACTAGCAAAAATGCTAATCAAAGTTCCCCTATATTACAGAACAGCTATGCTAACTTCTTTCTTTGGCTTTTCATTTCAGGGGTCACCACAGCAAAATAAATCGCCTCCATTCAACCCTGCCGTCGACTCGTTCCTGATCCTATCCATCCTGGTCACTCCCAATGAGAACCTCAGCATCCTCATCTCTGCTACCTGCTGTTTTTAAGGACGTACCGCTCTTTGGGCTTCAGGGATCACTGCAGCAAAATAAATCGCCTCCATTCAACCCTGTCGTCAACTCGTTCCTGATCCTATCCATCCTGGTCACTCCCAGTGAGAACCTCAGTATCCTCATTTCTGCTACCTGCTGTTTTTAAGGACGCACCGCTCTTTGGGCTTCAGGGGTCACTGCAGCAAAATAAATCGCCTCCATTCAACCCTGTCGTCAACTCGTTCCTGATCCTATCCATCCTGGTCACTCCCAGTGAGAACCTCAGCATCCTCATCTCTGCTACCTGCTGTTTTTAAGGACGTACCGCTCTTTGGGCTTCAGGGGTCACCGCAGCAAAATAAATCGCCTCCATTCAACCCTGTCGTCTACTCGTTCCAGATCCTATCCATCCTGGTCACTCCCAATGAGAACCTCAGCATCCTCATCTCTGCTACCTGCTGTTTTTAAGGACGTACCGCTCTTTGGGCTTCAGGGGTCACCGCAGCAAAATAAATCGCCTCCATTCAACCCTGTCGTCAACTCGTTCCTGATCCTATCCATCCTGGTCACTCCCAATGACCAGGGAGTGACTGGTCATCTCTGCTACCTGCTGTTTTTAAGAACGTACTGCAAAAATGTATCGTTAAAAAAAATGCTTTGCAAGTTCTGCGATTGGGTGGTGACCAGTCCAGGGTGTACCCCGCCTCCTGCCCGAAGACAGCTGGGATAGGCTCCAGCATACCCGCAACGTAGTAATAATAATAGTAATACTTGCTTAAATGAGGATTTTCATGTATATGTGTTACTGTGGCTGCACGGCCGTCGAGTGGTTAGCGCGCAGGCCACACAGCTAGGAGACCGGAGTTCGATTCCACCCTCAGGCATCTCTGTGTGGAGTTTGCATGTTCTCCCGTGCATGCGTGGGTTTTCTCCGGGTACTCCGGTTTCCTCCCACATTCCAAAAACATGCTAGGTTAATTAGCGACTCCAAATTGTCCATAGGTATGAATGTGAGTGTGAATGGTTGTTTGTCTATATGTGCCCTGTGATTGGCTGGCTAGCGACCAGTCTGAATGAACGAATGAATAAAAGTGTTACTGCGATGATTCATATCTTTCCCTCCCTTGACCACATGCTAAAAGGAGAGCTGCATTGTGATCTTGTCAACATGACTCTTTATTACAGAGCTGAGTGAGTGTAAAATTGACTTTCAGGCTGGAGAATGCGGCTCGCTTGCGTTGGTCTCCGGAATGACGAGTGTGAAAAATGAAGAACAAATGTGTTATTAGCTTTTTTTTTTTTTTTTTTGAGGAAAGAGATGTAAAGGTTAGAGGGAAAAAAAAGCAGTGGGGCAGATTTGTTTGGATGATTTTCTTGTAAGGAGAGCTGAAAATGCGATGGAAATTTAAATCAATTTGAACTATGACTCGGCTGTTGTTGACCTTTGAGGGGCACATGTAGCTGACACATGTAGAAACGGGAGTCAACTGCTACAAACTGGACAATTCATTAGGTACACTTTCAAACTGTAAATACAATTCACAATTTAAAAAAAGTAGAATTCTACAGACACAAAATTCACGGTTTGGTTTAATACATGATATTTTAATTTGATTGAAAGACCCGAGTTCAATTCCACCCTCGGCCATCTCTGTGTGGAGTTTGCATGTTCTCCCCGTGCATGCGTGGGTTTTCTTCCGGGTACTCCGGTTTCCTCCCACATTCCAAAAACATGCTAGGTTAATTAGCGACTCCAAATTGTCCATAGGTATGAATGTGAGTGTGAATGGTTGTTTGTCTATATGTGCCCTGTGATTGGCTGGCTGTTCACCAGTCCAGGGTGTACCCCGTCTCTCGCCCGACGACAACTGGGATAGGCTCCAGCACCCCCGTGACCCTCATGAGGATAAACGGTAGAAAATGAATGAATGAATAGTTTGATCTGGGGCTGCACGGTGGACGAGTGGTTAGCGCGTGGCCATGCAGTTAGGAGACCCAGGTTTGATTCCGCATCTCTGTGGAGTTTGCATGTTCTCCCCAGTTTTCCGTGGGTACTCCGGTTTCCTCCCACATTCCAAAAACATGCTAGGTTAATTGGCGACTCCAAATTGTCCATAGGTATGAATGTGAGTGTGAATGGTTGTTTGTCTATATGTGCCCTGTGATTGGCCCATTGTGCCACATCAAGCAGACAATACACTACCAATGTATAATGTAGAATATTAACTATAATGCAAGCTCAAAAGACTCAGTAAGTGGTATGAATGTGAGTGTGAATGGTTGTTTGTCTATATGTGCCCTGTGATTGGCTGGCTACCAGTCCAGGGTGTCACCCGAATACAGCTGGGATAGGCTCCAGCACCCCCGCGACACTCGTGAAAATGAATGAATGAATGAATAAAAATGGCTGCTGGAATGTAAATACATATACTGCATATATAGTTACAGTACTACAGTAAGAGTATTGTGCCACATCAACCAGACAATACACTACCAACGTATGATGCAGAATATTAACCAACTACTATGCGAGCTCAAATGACTCAGTAAGTGGTATAAATGTGAGTGTGAATGGTTGTTTGTCTATATGCGCCCTGTGATTGGCTGGCAACCAGTCCAGGGTGTACCCCACCTCTAGTCCGAAGACAGCTGGGATAGGCTCCAGCACCCCTGCGAGACTTGTGAAAATGAATGAATGAATGGATGCTGTGTGCCCTGTGATTGGCTGGTAACCAGTCCAGGGTGTACCCCACCTCTAGCCCGAAGACAGCTGGGATAGGCTCCAGCATACCTAATGATGATAAGCGGCATCGAAAATAGATGGAAATATGAAACTGACAACATTTTTCTCACCTTAAAACTACAGTTTCAACGTTCCAATTCCATTTTGTTATGCAACAATTTCATTCAAGTCAATGGGGTCACAAACCCGATTCAAAAACTACAGCTATCAAAGAAGTGACGTAATATAAACATGACATTAGCAACTCCCAAAAACTCCCATAATGGCACCGTTTTAAAATGATGGCCACGAAATGGGTCACACTGACCGTGTTTGTCGCTCTGCTAAATAATCCATTAGCTTGATCTGTTAGCGTTTACGAGCAATTGAACAACATAATTGTTTGACAAAAGTTTGACTCATCGCTGTGTGGATGGTTACTAGTGCAAACAGCAATGGAATCGGTGCAGTCGTTTCAATCACTGTAGCGAAAGCAAAACAGTTTGCAGCAAGGGAGGAACGATACGATGACCCGGCCGCAACAATGTGGCAACTGGAAGTGTGCTGCTGTGTTACATAATTGTTCAACACACATGCAAACGATTGATATCCATGTTTTCACTGCAGGAGGCCACTTTTGATATTCTTATTCATTTATTTAGTTGTGACTGTTGGAAAAAAAATGTAGCACAGCCGCTAACCTGACTAGATAGTAATGGTAATGCTAATGGTTTAATTTCAATTGAACATGCATCAGATTACAATTGAATGCATCCCATAATCAGTTCACAGTTCCACATGTCCAAAAGGAGTAGGAAGAAGCAAAGCTTATTAAATCCTACCCCTCCATCTGGTACTTTTATAATCAGTAACTGTTACATTTGTTCACTTCCTGCTTTCTTAATATAATTCAAGTTTTTTTTAAAAATCATGTACCGAAGTACGAGGTGATAAAATCTTACGGGAAGAACATGCAAACTCCACACAGAGATGGCCGAGTTTGGAATTGAACGCGGGTCTCTTAGCTGTGAGGCCTGTGTGCTACCCACTCAACCGTGCAGCCGTCCCAGAAATTGTGTGCAAAATACATTTTTTTATGTTTTTTATATTTTAATTTTTGTGTGGTACTTTTACAATTAGTAACTGTTACAATTGTTCACTTCCTGCTTTCCTAATATAGTTTAAGTTTTTTTTAATGTTTTTATTTTTTAATGTTTTTATTTTTTAATGTTTTTATTTTTTAATGTTTTTAATTTTAATTTTAATTTTAATTTTAATTTTAATTTTAATTTTAATTTTAATTTTAATTTTAATTTTAATTTTAATTTTAATTTTAATTTTAATTTTAATTTTAATTTTAATTTTAATTTTAATTTTAATTTTTATAATCAGTAACTGTTACATTTGTTCACTTCCTGCTTTCCTAATATAGTTCAAGATTTTTTTTGTTTTTTTAAATTGTAATTTTAATTTATTTTAATTTTTAAAAAATAATAATTTAATTTAATTTAATTTATAGCACATCATGACTGGTTCAAGACTCTTCATCCTTGTATTTAGCAAACATCAACTGCTTGTATTGTTTCTTGAATTGGCTGATCGTTGTGCATTGTTTGAGGGTCTTACTCAATCCATTCCATAGTTTGATTCCACATCGTCTTTTAAAGGGACGTCACATTGTGCGAACTGAGCATGTATTCTTGTTTACTTTGAGCGAAAAACACAAAAGGAGTCTGTCTCTTTTTAGACACGCTGGGATGCATCACAGAGATGGATGCACGGAGGAGATCAGCAGAGGGAGAGATGGATGGTGAACGATAGATCAACAGGATTAAAGTCGGCAACAGAAAACAAATGATGAAAGCACAGTGAAAGCACTTTGGTCAAATTGTCTGTTTCAGGGTCAAACTGTGCTTCAGCGACTGTTAAAGTAACGTTTGAAAATGGACTTCAAATATGCCATAGTGACAAATCTTCTATGGAAGAGGACGTCTGTGTTGTGTTTAGGAATGTAGTGAAAAAGTCAAAAGATGACAGGAATTCCCGACTTCTTACATTCTTGGGCTTAGATTTGTATTCTCCTTTCTAAGTAAGAACTAGCTGCATGAAATTAAAAAACAGGTAATTTTTTTCTGGAAGGGAAAAAAAAAAACACTTAGTGTGAATTATCGACAAAAAAAAAAAATCGGAAAAAAGAATAACATGTAGCACAAATATTGCACCCTTTTCCAAACTAGTCCATTAGATTTTATTTCTAAAAACAATATTGCGGTAAACGACGACATGAAGGCAAAAGGTGACAAGGATGCTTCCTCAACCCGTCTAGTCATGAAGCTAGTCGGGTGATATTTTTATCATGGCATGTTTATTGTTTGTCTGTATGAATAAAACATGAAGAGAATCGGCGGTGGTGTTGGAGGCTCTGACTATTTCAGGAAGTGATTGACACATGTTAATGACATGTGTTACATCTGCTATTTCATGTCAAGCACTCGTTTGATGTTCAGATATTTTTTTTTTAAAAAGGTAAACAAACACAATAATTCACAAGGGCAAGAAAAGTTCTAAAAAAAAATCGAAAACCACAACACAGTTTTTGGATTAAATGTATTTTGGAAGCAATATAAGATGGGGATTTTTACCACAATACAATAAGTCTGAAGAGAGGTTCTCGTATATTTTTTATATTAATTTATAGTTTTTCCATAAGTTCATAATGAACCTACCTACACATGAAGTGGAAGTTTGTCCTGGAAAGAAGAGGAATGGAGATTAGGCGGAGGTTCTCATTGGGAGTGACCATGATGGATAGGATCAGGAACAAGTACATCACAGGGACATTACATGTTAGCTGGAGGTAGCACAGATGAGGATGCTGAGGTTCACATTGGGAGTGACCAGGATAGATAGGATCAGAAACGAGTACATCATAGGGACATTACATGTTAGCTGGAGGTAGCAGAGATGAGGATGCGGAGGTTCTCATTGGGAGTGACCATGATAGATAGGATCAGGAACAAGTACATCACAGGGACATTACATGTTAGCTGGAAGTAGCAGAGATGAGGATGCTGAGGTTCTCATTGGGAATGACCAGGATAGATAGGATCATAAACAAGTACATCAGAGGGACATTACATGTTAGCTGGAGGTAGCAGAGATGAGGATGCTGAGGTTCACATTGGGAGTGACCATGATGGATAGGATCAGGAACAAGTACATCACAGGGACATTACATGTTAGCTGGAAGTAGCAGAGATGAGGATGCTGAGGTTCTCATTGGGAATGACCAGGATAGATAGGATCATAAACAAGTACATCAGAGGGACATTACATGTTAGCTGGAGGTAGCAGAGATGAGGATGCTGAGGCTCTCATTGGGAGTGACCATGATGGATAGGATCAGGAAGGAGTACATCAGAGGGACATTACATGTTAGCTGGAGGTAGCAGAGATGAGGATGCTGAGGTTCTCACTGGGAGTGACCAGGATAGATGGGATCAGGAACAAGTACATCACAGGGACATTACATGTTAGCTGGACGGAGCAGAGATGAGGATGCGGAGGTTCTCATTGAGAGTGACCATGATGGATAGGATCAGGAACAAGTACATCAGAGGGACATTACATGTTAGCTGGAAGTAGCAGAGATGAGGATGCGGAGGTTCTCATTGGGAGTGACCATGATGGATAGGATCAGGAACAAGTACATCACAGGGACATTAAATGTTAGCTGGAGGTAGCAGAGATGAGGATGTGGAGGTTTTCATTGGGAGTGACCATGATGGATAGGATCAGGAACAAGTACATAAGAGGGACATTACATGTTAGCTAGAGGTAGCAGAGATGAGGGTACACCCTGGACTGGTGGCCAGCCAATCACATACAGACAAACAACCATTCACACTCACATTCATACCTATGAACAATTTGGAGTCGCTAATTAACCTAGCATGTTTTTGGAATGTGGGAGGAAACCGGAGTACCCGAAAAAAACCCACGCATGCACGGGGAGAACATGCAAACTCCACACAGAGATGGCCGAGGGTGGAATTGAACCCTGGTCTTCTAGCTGTGAGGTCTGCGTGCTAACCACTTGCCCACCGTGCAGCCCAATAATCATTTTTTTCATCATGTCATATAAGGTCATCATCATCATCATCATCATTGCATGTGCTCTGAGGGTAACACAATTTTAGTTTTTCGATCATGACCTCTTGAAAATGTCACATATTGACATTTTATGTTTTTGCTAGTAATTGTTGTAATATTGACTGGTGGGAGTCTGGAGGTTAAGCCAAGATATCAACACAAACATACAATTATAATAACAATTATAATAACTCAATAACATGCAGACACGGTCATTTTAATGATGTACATATTATTGCGTATTATGTCATCAAATCAAATCATAAAATTGACTGATCGATTTATAGCAAAAACTGAATGTCCTTGAAAATAAAACTGTCAAAAGTTTACCAGAGGTCATAAACAATGTAAAAAAAAAAAAAAGTCAAAATAAGATATTGTTTGTATTGTGGTAAATATGAATGTGCATGTTTTTTTGACTGAAGGTTAAAGTAAGGCACAGATGGATGGATGCCTTTTTATCCCGTCTCAAGGACATTTGGGCAAGACACGATGTGGTTGTGATGTCTGTCTCCCAGATGGAAAGTGTAACCTTACAGTAATGGGATGGTCTCGCCCGCTAATCTACTCAGCCATCGCAGAGAAGAAAAAAAAAAAAAAAAAAAAGGCAAAAAAGGAGATGGAAAAATGGATTGATGGTGGGATATTACAATGCGGATAAACAGAAGGAGGACACACGGAGATACCTTAAAGGATGCAAACGGAGATGGCGGAGGTGCAAAGTGATGCGAGGGATGATGAGGAGTCAATAACGAGACAGCCAAGTAGGGAGTGGAAATGTCATTATAGGAGGAATGAATAGAAAAACTATGAATAGAAAATAGTGCACCAAATTAGTAGAAACACTGCACAGTTTGATGCATTGCAGCCATCTTGCTCGCTGGTAGGGGGGTTGCAAGGGAGGGAGAGACCACAACGCTGCTTGCTAGAAGATCCTTTTCACATTTTAGGGACACGGAAATGTCCAAAATGTATATATATATATGATATTATATATGTACAAATACACAAATATAGAAGATACACAAATACGTCATCCAGAAAACAAACAGGACAATTATGACAACAATACTAACGATAACAACAACGCAACAAAAATAACAATATAAATGAGGGTTGCACGGTGGACGAGTGGTTAGCGCTCAGGCTACACAGCAATGACACCTGAGTTCAATTCCCTTTCCCTCACAGTTTTCTCCCACATTCCATGTTAGATTGATTGGTGACTCCAAATTGATTGGCTGGTGACCAGTCCAGGGTACAGCTGGGATAGGCTCCGGCATGCAATTATTATAATAATAATAATAATAATAATAATAATAATAATAATAATAATAATAATAATAATAATAATAATAATAATAATAATAATAATAATAATAATAATAATAATAATAAAATAAAATAAAAATAATAAATGAAAAAAATGAAAAAATGAAAAAAATGAAAAAAGTGAAAAAAATGAAAAAAATGAAAAAAATGAAAAAAATGAAAATGAAAAAATGAATAATAATAAAAATTATTATTATTTTTTTTCCCCATTTTTATTATTTTTTTAATCTGGTACTTTTACGATCAGTAATAATAATAA